>NW_024870891.1:600000-1135000 GCF_019054845.1 Dipodomys spectabilis | reverse complement strand
AGATCAAAGAGGAAATGCATTCCATGCCAGAGTCAACATCCATAATAATGTTGCAGTTGTATACTACTACTTTGCTAAAGTTTCAAATCAGCTCGAGTAACTTGGGTCTTCTTTGGATCTAACTACTTAGGTATACAATTTAGTCAGTACTAGATTTTGACCACCATTTATTAAATTATTATTTTGCACAAACTACTATTATTCTCTCTTACCACGAGATTTTTAATTTCATTTATATAATGTGCTGATGTTTTCTTTTAGATAATCCACATTCAGTCTTCTAAAAACAGTATAATATGGAGTATTTTTAAATTATGTACACTCATGTACACTGCTCAGATTCTATAATTTGCACATTTTGTTCTTGTTAAGTCAGTAGTGTTTAGTTCTCATTATGGATATTTTGGAATTACTAATTACATTTCAGAATTTTTAAGAATGTTATGATTTTTGTGATTTAATACTGTAGCATTTTTCCTTTTAAGTATGTGCAGATCTTACTTTACATACAGTTACATTCGTTTTAAACAATTTGATCCATTCAAGGGATTTTCTATATTACTTTTGTTTTTTTTGGGGGGGGGGTCCGGATATGGGGCCTCAACTCTGGACCTGGTCGTTGTTACTCTGCTATTCAGCTCAAGATTAGCGCTCTACTACTTGAGCCACAGCGACACTTCTGGCTTTTTTCTTTTTGTTTATGTGGTGCTGAGGAATCTAACCAAGGGCCTCATGCATGCAAGGCAAGGGCTCCACAACTAAGCCACTTTCCCAGCCCCACTAATACTTTTCTATGCTACATTGTTATATTAATTTATTCAAACACACACATACACACATACAAACACACAGATACCCACATTTTTATTATAAGACCCACTCCGTCTGCAAGAAAATATTTCAATAGGAATTCCATAAAATATTTAGTCTGCTGAGTTCTGATTAGAATTTGCAGAAATATCTACTTGCTTCTTCCCCTGGACAAGTCATTATCATTTGTGAAGGTGTTGCCAATTGAATTTAGAATGCCCCAGAAAGATGTGTTAAAGAAAAATTACTTTCTGTTTCCTCCCAGACTGTGGAGAATATCTGAATAGTTCTGGAGATTAAGTTCTTCAGCGTGAAAGATATGAGAACATAGACTCTCAACTACTTTCTTATTTTATATTTTAATCGATCTAGGTAAAAAAACTTTTCTATTTGACATAATCCCCATCTTGCCATTGTCTTGTCACAGGCTCCCAAAGCAATAAAACCAACTGAACATATACTGAAACATTCAAACTTGTAAATCTGAATAAGCATTTCTGTTCAATAAGTCCATAACATCCCTTATTATGGTAAGTTTTAAAGCTAACCCAGAAGTCTAGTCTTTCTAACAATGTAGAGTATGTTAAATTATGTTTCATTATAGAATATCTAACTCCATGTTTTATTTTATATGTTTGTTTCTGTTGATCCCAGGGCTTAAACTCAAGGCCTGGATGGTGTTTTTGTGTTCTAAGCCAGTGCTCAACATACAATCTGAACTGGAACTCCATTTGCCCTGGTGGTTAAATGGAGATAAGAATCTAATGAACTTTACTATGCAGGCTGGATTTGAACTGTGATCGTCAGATCTTAGCCTCTTAACTAGCTGAGATTACATCCTTGAGCCACCAGTGCCTACCCATGTTGCATATTTTCTGTAATTCAAATATTCAGCATTGTGTTGATGCTCCTACTACAATATATAAAAAAAAACTTAACCTAGTTTTCACTGTATTTGATGTTGGTATAATTTGTGGAGGGGAAGGGAAAAACCAAATTGTTTAAATATGGATACAAGTGGACCCAGTGCAACAATGAGATGTATATTATGTAGAAAAATTAAATTTACAACTTTGGCTCAAAGTGGGAGAGATGGTCGGGGAGATAGAAAGGGATGATAAAGGGATAGAAAGGAGGAGGTAAGAATGCTTGATAAGAAATTACTCATCTGGGCTGGGAAGGTGGATCAGTGGTAGAGCGCATACCTTGCATGCCTGAGGCCCTGGGTTCGATTCCTCAGCACCACATAAGCAAAAAGAAAAAAGCCGGAAGTGGCGCTTTGGCTCAAGTGGTAGAGCGCTAGCCTTGAGCTGAAGAGCTGAGGGACAGCGCCCAGGCCCAGAGTTCAGGCCCCACGACAAGGACCCCCCCCTCAAAAAAATAAAAGAAATGTACTCATTGCATTGTCCCTGTAATTGTAACCCCTCTGTATGGTATTTTCACAAAAAAACTTAAAACGGATATTTGTAAAGTTTATAATGAAGGAAGAATTTTCATCCTTTACAAAATCTATGCAAAATCTATGCTAAACTATCTATATTTTATTGTACCTTTCCTGCAACCAGTTTGAGATAGTTTAATACCTGTCATGCCAAGTTTCTCTATATTCTACTGGAGATTTAATTTTTCATGTATGTATGTACATGTAAATGTATATCTATATGTATATATCTATCTGTATATGTTCCAATGTGGATCATCAAACTTGAAACTTTGCTTTTTTTTTTTTTTTTTGCTGTTCAGCAGTTAACCTGTTCTGCTCAATCTGTGACATTATCTGTGCTCATTCTGATTATTCCTTTATTTACCACACCATCAGCCTTTTAAAATCAGCTTTATTTCCAGAGATGATTACCAATCAGTCCAACCAATATACACCCAGAGGGTTTTAATAAAACATGCTTTAAGGAAGGAAGATAACATGAAGTGACAACTACAAAATTTCTACAGAGACCTGACATCTTTCACATTTCTGGCTTCCTCCTGATACTTATGCAATCATTGACTAACACTATTAATAATACTGCAATTATAACTTAAAGGTCAGTGTTTTTCCCAACCTGAAGCCTTCTTTTCCATGATTTTTGACATAAACTTTTGTGAGACATTTTTGATAGTGGTGGGATTCCATCCAAAACAAAGCCATGTATATCAAGAAAGCCAATGGTTTCAACTCAGAGTACTAAACAAAAGAGGGAGAAAATTAAGGTTAGCTATATATGTTAAGCACAAATATAGGCAATATCAAGATCGTTTGAAATTGTATACTTTTACTGGATAAAGTGGCTCAAATCTATAATATTATCTACTTGGAAAACAGAGCTTAGGGCATTCTAGTTCCAGGCAAAATGTTTTATGGTTGTGTTAGGAGGATCTCAGTCCAAGCAGGCCCAGGCATAGTGATACTACCTCAAAATAAGCAATCAAATTATAATCTGCAGGTATGGCAGTAGAAGAGATACTGTTTCACAACTATAGGTTTTGAGTTCAATCCTCCAGTAGCGCTGGGAATTTAAATGTGTCATGTCTTACAAAGTGACTTCATATGGAAACAGAATCTCAAAGGTAGCATTTAAGTTGAAGTCTACTCCAAGAGAAGCAGAATGCTTTGAATATGCCAAGGAAAGAGGAATCAGAAGCCAACTCTAATCTTGGAGTTCTAATTCCACCAACTCAGAGACAATGTATTTACAATGTTAATGCTACCCAATCTGGGGTAGTTTATTATTGCAATTACTAGCAAACATGTGGAAGCTATAAGACACGAAAAGTCATTGACTCTTCGGATCCAAGACTCATCTCTATAATCCTAGTGATTAAGAAGTACGAGACTTGGCGGATAATGGTTTTCAGGCTGGTAGGAAAGTTCATGAGGTTCTATCTCTAGTTAACTACAAAAATTTCTGGGCTGGAGCATGGTTCAAATAGTAGACTAACTACTGTTAGCAAAAAACAAACAAACAAAAAAAACTGAGAGCATGATGTATGCTCAAGTCCCAATCTGGCAGAATGAAAAAGTTCTTAGAAGAATACTATGAGAAGCAGAATTATGAACAGGACAGCAGAAACAAAAGAAATAAACTTATTTATATAAACAAAGCTTCTCAATGTGAAATATGGCACAAACTGTAATATTTAGGGTTTTCCTTCCTATACAGTAGAAATAAATGGCATTTTTACTTGATGAAACTAAAATACAAAACTGTATGCAATAAATAATAACATTACTTTTATCTTTCCATAATTTAACTTGTTTTCCTAAATATTCCTCTAATAGTGTAGCTTTTGAAAATCAATAAATGTTGCATTTTCATATGTGATTACATATCCTTCCAAGTGTTGTCTAAAATTGATTTACACTGAAATGATTGCCATTGACATCTTTCTCAAGATATTTATACTTTCAGTTGACCTTCCACAAAACTCATACCCAAAATATAAATTTTTAGTTTGTTCATGCAAACATAGGAACATAAACATATGTCTCAAAATGTTAATTACTTTTATCTGCTGTCAGTAATGAAGTATAACTAATAGAATTAAGTATATATCCTGAGGGAAATAAGATACTTCCTTCTAAATACAGACTTGTTGGCACTCACACAATCACACACGCACACATACATATTTACCACTCTGACTCAGGTTAGATTCCTGACATTGGGTGTCATCAGTGATCTAATAATCAAATTTTCCGCCCAGATATAAAATACATTCATAATTCCACACAGACAAAAACACCAGATCATTCAAAATAATGAGAATATTTTACAGAACCAACCAGCACTGAGCCATCTACTCCCTGATTTCATTCATTCATGATGATGCATTTTCCATATCATAATTAAAAATATTTTTGTCTCTGATTAGTGGAAAAATATGCTATCATATAATAGAAATTGTAGGCAAAATTACTTGAAATCTTTAATATATCTTATCAAAGACTTCTGTTTCCTTCTTGCAGAGTGTTTCTGTCATTTTGCCCTAATGTCTATAATTAAATTAAAAGAACATGCCATGTACCTTAATTCACTTTTCCTAAAGGTTATGCTATGGAGTTGAATCTGATTTGTTTGCTTATTCTAAATTAAATATTCTCAACAACTTGAATTATTGTTTATGTTTCTCCTAATCCATTTGAAATATCAAATAGAACTGGAAATTCCTCTCAGCAATGATTTGTGAATGCCATTAATGGTTGTGGAGGGATGAAGGATTTGAATTATCTACAATGCATTAAAAATGGTACTGTTATTCAAAGGGCTGATCATTTAGTCACCTTTTAAAGTGTGGTCTTATTTCATCTAAGAAGATAACACTATGTTTCCATCACATTCTTGCCTACAAAGCAGTAGAATTATTTGCTTTGTACAGTTGATATCTAGCTGCGACTTTAGTGAAACCTACAAACAACTGAACAGCTATATTAGCTGCTCTAGATTTTGAAATTTTCTTCCTGTAGCCCTTGTGATTTGAGCCCAGATTCATGGGATAATCACATAATCCACAATAACAAAGCACCACAATATACAAACACCACATGCAAAATGAGGTTCAATTTTTTCTTTGTTGTTTCCTTTTTTATTGATTGTCTTTTAAGGAGCTAAGGGTGTTTATTTCTCATTATTTTTGATGTGACTTAAATAAATTTTCCAGACTTTTCAAATAAAATAAAGAGATATAAAATAGACCTATTTAGTCACAAAATACAGCTAACCATTTGAGTGATTTTTTTTATTCTAATCCTGTTCTCAGTTATCTTCAAATAACGTTGAGATGAGCCTAGCATATGTGTAAATTGACATGTATAAAGCACACAGAAGTCTGGAATCTTTGGACTGTCATTTCTATATAACTTCACTTAGAAAAGAAAGTTATCACTTGCTTCATGTCTTAATTAATCTACTTAAAACAAGTTTTATTAATTTTATTAATAGATGTCATAATCTATGGTACTGATGCATTGCATAAGTATTTGATTCCTTATCTCCACTGAATTAACATTACATTTATTTAACCTTTTTACACATGAAATAATGACATTCGTGAGGACAAAATATGCCTGTTTTTAATTTTGGTTGCCAAAACGGAATTATTAGACATTTGGAACATTTATATCTGAACTTTCAAATTTCTAGGACTTGAATTGTGTTAATTACAACTTTAATAATAAAATAAAAAGCATTATTGAATAGAAAGCAAAATTGTGTTATCACACCTTAATCCTGAATTGACTTGATGATAAAAAAACAATTAGATTTATATAACAAGATATACATACTCAAACGAACTATGAGAAATGGAAACAGAAAACTTCTTTTTTGTTTTGTGTTTGTTGTTGTTTATAGTTTATGATAATTCTGTCTTTTTTACCTTATGCCTGGTATATCCATTGTATGTCTTCAGGAAGTTGAAGGGTGGGCACAGAGCTTTAGGGAAAAGAGTGAAAAATTGCAGCATTGGAGTTCATTGATCATTGATGAAAGTGAACTATTTAACACATGGGTGGGGACAGGAGGGTTCGACTGGCAACAAGTGAGGGAACTGAAGACATTTCACAAAAGGAAATGTACTCATTACCTGACCCTTGTAATTGTAATTCATCTATAAATCACCTTAATAAGAACAACAGAGTAAATTTCTGTTAAAAAGCAAACCAAATGTTGGTTCTTTGAATCCCAGAAATTTGTTTTGTTCAGTGGTTTGAGATGGTTGAGTCTATCTCTGAAAATAACTACATTGACTTTCATTGGGAAAAGTTTTGAGCTACTAGTAGATAAAAATCAATTATGATTGTATGTTTTTTGAGACTGATTCATTTATTTTTTTAATCTAATTTGTATTATTTCTGTCTACTGGTTTTTGGTTTTGCTTTTCCTGTTTTGTCAAAAGACTTAGTGGTGCATCATTAGTGATGATTTAAGATTGTTTTAGTTTGTTGATGTACATACTCAAAGCTACAAATATTCCTCTGAGTATTGTCTGTGCTGCTGCTCTGTCCCAGAGGAGGTATTATTTTGTGTGTTCACTTCCACTGAATTCCATAAACGTTGGAACTTCCCTGTATATCTCTTCAGTGACTCACTGATGATTTAGCAATGTGTTATTCAGTCTCTGTGAGTTTCAGAATGTTATGAGATGCCTTTTGGTGTCGAGATCTAATTGGGTCCCATCATGGTCTGACAGGATACAAAGAGTAATTTCATTTTTATTTTTGAATTTTGAAAGATTTTCCTTGTGATCTAAAATATGATCTATTTTGGAGAACATTCCATGGGCTGATGAGTGGAATATATATTGTGACACTGGTAGGTGAAATTCTCTGTAGATATCTGTTAGGTATAGCTTGTTAGTACAGTTATTTAGCTCTAAAAATTTTTGCTAAGTTTTCACCTGGATTGCCTGTCCAGAGGTAAGAATGATTTGTTCAAGCAACCAACAATTTATTTGGATATATGCATGTTTTTAGGGTAAGTAGTATTTCTCTGATGAATTTATGAGCTCTAGGATTCAGGACATTGATATTTAGAATTGTTATATTTCTCAGATGGAGAGTTTCCTTTGTCAATATTTAATGTCCTTCTTTGTCTCTTTTTACTTTCATACCATTTTTATTTTAAAGCCAATCTTATCTAATATTAGTATAGCTACTCTAGCCAGTTTATGAGGTCCATTTTTAATTTGTAAAGATGATGTACAGAAGGGTTACAATTACATAAGTCAGATGATGAGCACATTTCTTTTTGAACAGTGTCACCTCTTCACAAATGTTCTCCCAGTTTTTCCATTTCAACCTCCTTCTCCCATAAGTTGTACATTTCATTTACAATGTAGTGTCTATTGAGTAGCACTGTTGCATTTAAGCCTTTGTCCCACCATTTCTGTATTCCCCCTTGCCCTACCCAAATGTACATACAAGACCAAAGGTGCAGAAATTAAAAAAATGGCATCAGAACACTGAAGGAAAAAGCAAAATAATAAAGAAACTCTCATAATCATTTCTTGGAGATCATTTTAATGAACATTATTTTATATGATAATATTCGTACAGCTATTGATCCTTTGTGATCCTCTCCAAAAGGCATCCTCCTTTGATCTCATTGTATAAATGTTTAGAATCCCATAAAATTTATCATGTCCAAGTGTAATGTTTTCTCTTTTACCTTCCAATTGTGTTTCCTTGTAGAATTAGAGGCACATTCTTCTACAACAAATGAGGGAAATTAGGCAACCTATGTTTCTTTGAGTCTGTCTTTCTTCCCTTAATATAAGTTTGTTCCAAGTCTTCACATTTCCTTATGAATGGTGTAATATCATTTTTTCTGGATCAACAGAATCGCAACATACTGAAGAGTTTCTACATGGCAATGGAAAAAGTTAGCAGGATATATAGAAAGAGAACAGAATGGAAGATTTTTACTAGCTAAGTATTAGACAAGTGTTTTCATAACTAACCCATATTTAGAGAGAGTTAAACACAACAAAAATAAACCCTCAAATAAACAAGAACACAATTAATATATGGGATAAAGACTTAAAGATAACTTCTTAGAAGAAGTAGTAAGAATGACAAATAGATGCATCTCTCTCCATAAAAAATGCAAATCCAAACAACACTGAGATTCATCTCACCCCTCTTACAGTGTCATTATGAAAATACGAACTATCATAGATACTGATAGGGATGTGGCCCCAAGGAAACTCTATTACACTGTTGGTGGGAATGTAATCTTGTTCAATCACTTTGGAAAACACGATGGAAATTGCTCACAGAACTGAATAGAGAGCTACCTAGCTATGATCCAGCAATTCTACTTATGGACATTTATCCAATAGAGCAGAAACAAGGCCACACGGAAGCTACCAGCATAATCATGCTCCTAATTGCATTATTTTCTGTTGCCAACATGGAATCAGCCCAGATGCCTCTCACTGTAAAAAGAGATCAAGAATTATATATGTATATATAGATTATATATATACATATATATATAATTTTATTGGTCCCAATTTACAAGTATATATGTACGTATATAAATGTATGTATACAAACATATATACATATATATACAAACATATAAATACATAGATAATAGAATTCTGTTCATTCATCAGAAAGAATAATATTGCACCATTCTAAAGAAAAAATGAAACACTTAGAAATAATATTAAGTGAAATAAAGCAGACCCAGAGAAACTTTGTTGCATGACTTTCCTCACTTGTGGTAGATAGGAATGTCTATAAATGTGAAAGTAAACACACTGGATGGTATGCAAGGAGGTACAAATGAATTATCTGAAGTATCAGAGTCGATGGAGAAGGAAAATACTATAATTCTCTTAAAAGGCTAAGTCAATGGCCAACAAAATAAATACCATTAAATGTGTAGTGCAAGAGAGGATAGTGAGGTGCAAAGTGAGAGAGGTAGGAAATTGAAGGGGAAAAGGATAGTATACAGGCAAGAATCCATTGTATACTTCCCAAAATTGAAATATACAAAGCCAGGGGTAGTGTGAAATGGGGTTGAAGATGTTGAAGTGGTAACACAATTCCAGGTGCCTTGTACACATAAACTGTTTTGTTAAATGGCAAGAAATTCCATAACATAATATTGAGATACATAAGGATTGGGGTTGATTGGTAGGGGTGTATGAGAGTGTTAAAAGGGGTGACATTGATCAAGATGCACTGTATCCATACACTGTTTCAGTGAATGACAACTCGTTTGTACAACTGAAGATAATAAAAATATTCAAAAAATTAATTATGATAGTTGAATAGAGAGTTGAACCTCAATTCAATTCCCATTAAAAACCCAGAGACTTGGAGAATAAAATTCAAATAATAAAACCTTATGAATCTTTTTTATCAGAATTTGTGAAATTTAAATCAAAACTTTGCTTTTTGTCAGCTATTGGGCTGTTAAAATATTTCAACTTAAGTGGCTTAAAAACATCAGGAGTGAAAGAGTCCGGGAAGATGGCGGAGGAGAAGCTGGAGTCTAAGTAAGCTCTCGCATAGAAAGCAGTTCAAGAGTTCCAGTGAACAGTCTTAAGCCAGAGAATTACACCACGTGTGCCATCACAGGTCAGAGAGCTCGGCCAGAGAAGGAAACCCAGGCAAGAAGACACTCCTGAGCTCTTGACATCAGCAGCTGCGGTGGCGGCAGCTGTGGCAGTGGCTTGCGAGCACAGGAGCCATACCTAAGCAACAGAGAGTCCAGGACGAAGAAGCCAGACGCAGCAGGTGAGCAGATTCTACTCAACAGGAGCAAGAACTGACAAGGAGCAGACATCTTCATCCTGCAGTTCGCAGACCAGAGACGACCCGGGAACTAAGACTCGGCGTGCGTAGAAGCCGGACGTCCTCACTCCTTCTCAGGGAGCAGAGGAGGGAAGGCCACCCCTCCCCGCCCAGCACCAGTGATCTCCATCTTGGATACCGACAAAGCTCAGAAGAGCTTCTAGCTCCAACTCAGGCCTTGGAATAAAACGAGTCATTTAGCAGGTCACAAGAACTTAACGGCGGCGTGACCTGCCAGACTCAGCTCCACCCAGGGAAAAGTCACCCAGCTCGGGCGCCAGCCCTAGGAGTGGGTTTCTTCACTGGGTAATCAGAGCCAGAGGCTGCCCCTACCTCTAGGAGCCTTTACAATCAATTGAAAATCAGTAAACAGAAATCCTGAGAATGGCCCCAGGCTGGACTATGTGAGGTTTTCACAAACTAGCCCCAGAAAAGCTACTGTCTGTTGAAAGGCCTCAACTCTACCCAGAACCTAGCCTCATCACTGCATCCCCCTCTTTTGTGATACTCAAAGCAGATCTGCCTACCAAGGAACTAGCCTGGGAGGAGGATTGCCAAATTCTAGGTAAAGCAGAGCATTTTTCTGCCTGTTTGAACAAACTGTCTTAAGAAACCAACCAAGCCACAGGACCACAAGCAGAACAGAGACTCCAACAAGAGGGTGGTTATGGACACAAGGGTGATAAGGATTTTTCCCACTCCTCCCAAAAAAATCAAAGAAGTTTTTTTTGTTGTTGTTTTGTTTTTTTTTTTCTCTCTTCTTCTTCTTCGTATTCTTTTCTTTTCTTTTTTATTTTTGGTACCTTATATAAAAATTTTTTTTTCTTTTCTAAAACTTTTTTAAATCTTTAATCTTTGCCTTTTTTGAAAAAAAAATGTTGTCCAGAAACTTTTTTTTTCCTCTTATAATTTTTATTTTTGGGATACGTGAGTATGCGTTTTTCTTTCTTTTTTGGTCTTCTATCTCTCTTTTTTTTCTTTTTTTAATTATCTTTTTGTTTTTTGTTTAGCTCTACTGAACTTCTCATCTATTTCTTCTTCCTTTCTTATGCTTTTCACCTTCTCCTCTCTTTCATTCTTCTTTATGTGACTTAATTCTTGTCCTGCACATCCTCAGATAAACCCGTACTTGACTATTAGACCCTATACCACATTGTGTACACACTTAATCCACAAATTTATTACTCAAGTCAAAACCTCTACGACTTAAATCCCTTAATAGCAGTACGACCACTTTATACCTATATAATATTTTAAGCATTTTTATTTTTAAGATTTTCCCATTTCCTTTATATCCCTCCCCTTCTCTCTATAAATTCACGTTCTTATCTAAATAGAATGTTATCGATTCTACATAATTTTATTAATTTTTACCTTTCTATTTTTTCTGGTCTCTTTTCTTTTCCCATTCCCTTTCTTATTTTTTTCTCTCTCTCTACTTTCATCCTACCCAACCTATTTCCTGCTTTGAGATTAGGACTTAGTTAACTCTCCCTGAGCCTCCCCACATCAATCTATTCCTATTTTTTTACCCACATCTCTCCCTAATCCTAATAATTTCTGGACTTCCAAATTCTTCTTTGCGGTTCGTAGCCCATTAACGTATAGTTGTTTGATGTTGAATAGATGTATCTGTTGAACTAGATTGTATCTGTAGACTGTTAACTGTGCAAATTCAGACTTGGGTTGATGCTTGCCTTAAGATAGTGTTCTAGCACAAAACTGGTGCTATTTTCATCTCAAATGGGCAGAGTAAGCCGGAAAATAATAAGAAAAATTGCAAATCCGGGTATCTCAATTCCCAATCTTGATAATCAGGGGACAGAACAGATAATGAATAATCCAGAGGAGAAGTCTACACACACTGCTGGCAAACATGATAAATCAAAAGATTGAAAGCATACAAAGGACTCTGTATGAGCGTGATAGGGAGAGAGAGGAGGCAATCCAAAAATTTATACAGGAATATCATAAGTGTGAGGAAGCTACTCGAAAACTGATACAGGATTTGCATGAGCAGCTTGAGAATACTCAAAGAGAAAGCAGGAATGGCGCAAACAGGCTGAGAACACACAAAGAGAACTACAGAAATCCCACGAAAGGGAGGAAGCTAATCAAAGAGTAATACAAGAATTGAGAGAGCAGGAAGAGAATACACGAAGATCACTAAAGGCATTCATGGAATACATTAACAAAGAACTGAAGGAAGTAAGGGAGACCACAAAGGGAATGCTGAATGGAAACCTTAGATCAACTCGGCAAAAACTCAACAGAGAAACTGCAGATCTAAACAGCTACATAGATCAACTTGACTTAACAGATATCTACTGAACATTTCACCCAGCAGCATCATTTTTCTCAACACCTCATGGAACATTTTCTAAAAGAGACCACATTTTAGGCCACAAAGCAAACTTGTCCAAATTCAGAAACATTGAAATTATACCTTGCATTGTCTCTGACCACAAGGGAATAAAATCAGAACTCAACACCAAAAGCCACCAAAGAAAGTCTGGTATCACATGGAGGCTGAACAACACACTGCTGAATCACGAGTGGGTCATGGAAGAGATTAGAAAGGAAATACAAATGTTCATGATATACAACAAAAATGAACACACAAATTACCAGCTCCTCTGGGACACAGCAAACCAGTACTCAGAGGCAAGTTTATAGTTCTGAGCTACTACATCAACAAATTGGAGAGATCTGAAACCAACAATTTAATGACACATCTGAAAGTCCTTGAAAAAGAGCAGCAAGATAAACCCCAATCCAGTAGATGGAAAGAAATAATTAAAATTAAATCAGAATTAAGTGAATTAGAATCCAAAAAACTATAGAAAAAATCTACAAAACAAAGAGTTGGTTCTTCGAAAAAATTAACAAAATTGACAGACCATTCACAAATCTTGTTAGAAAAAGAAGAGAACACACCCAAATAAATAAACTCAGAGATGAGAATGGAAACATCACCACGGAAACAAACAAGATTCCAAACATTATAAGGGAATACTTCTCAAAACTTTATGCTAATAAGTTTGAGAACTTCACAGAAATGGACTTTTCCTAGCAAATATTGACATGCCAAAACTAAACCAAGATGAGTTAAACCAGCTTAACAGGCCCATATCAAGCATTCAAATAGAAACAGCAATAAGAGACCTCCCAGCTAAGAAAAGTCCTGGACCAGCTGGTTTTACAGTTGAATTCTACAGGGCCTTCAAAGCAGAGCTCACACCAATACTCCTCCAACTCTTCAATGAAATTGAAAGAGAAAGTTCACTACCGAACACATTCTATGAAGCCAGCATAACTCTCATCCCCAAACCAGACAAGGACTCATCAACGGAAGAGAACTATAGACCCATTTCTTTGATGAACATTGATGCAAAATTTCTCAACAAAATTTTGGCCAATCGACTTCAACAATTCATCCAAAAAATCATACACCATGATCAAACAGGATTCATTTCAGGGATGCAAACCTAGTTCAATATACACAAATCAATTAATATTATTCATCACATCCACAGGAGCAAGAATAAGCACCACATGGTTATCACAATAGATGCAGAAAAAGTATTCGACAAGATCCAACACCCCTTTATTATGAAGGTTTTGGAAAAATTAGGAATCCATGGAACATTCCTCAATACAATAAAGGCTGTATATGACAAACCTACAGCCAGCATTATACTCAATGGTGAAAAACTAAAGCCATTTCCTCTTAACTCAGGAACAAGACAAGGATGTCCACTCTCTCCACTTCTCTTCAATCTAGTATTAGAATGCCTAGCTACAGCAATAAGACAAGATGCAGACATAAAGGGGATCCAAATAGGGAAAGAAGAAATAAAACTCTCCCTCTTTGCAGACTACATAATCTTGTATTTAAAGAATCCCAAAGACTCCACTCCCAAATTACTCAAGCTGATTCAAAATTTTGGCAAAGTAGCAGGGTATAAAATTAATCCCCCAAAATCAATGGCGTTTCTGTATGCCAACAATGAGAAAAGTGTGGCTGAAATTAGGAAAGCAACTCCATTTGAATAGCCCCACAAAAAATAAAATACCTAGGAAGTAACTTAACCAAAGAAGTGAAGGACCTCTATGATGAAAACTTTAAAATCTTGAAAAAGGAAATCAACACAGAACTTTAAAAATGGCAAAACCTCCCATGCTCCTGGATTGGAAAGATTAACATCGGGAAAATGGCAATACTTCCCAAGGCTATATACAAATTCAACGCGATACCTATCAAAATTTCAACCTCATTTTTCAAGGAAATAGAAGAGGCAATCCAAAAATTCATATGGAACAATAAAAGACCCTGAATAGCAAAAACGCTCCTCAATGGAAAGATCACTACTGGAGGAATATCAATACCAAATTTCAAACTCTACTATAAAGCCATAGTAATCAAAACAGCTTGGTATTGGCATAAGAACAGACCTCAGGACCAAAGGAATAGAATTGAATCCCCAGAAATTAACCTACAGACCTATAGCCATCAAATCTTCGATAAGGGAGCTAAAACAATAGAATGGAACAAAGACAGCCTCTTCAGTAAATGGTGCTGGCAAAATTGGTTAACTGCTTGTAGAAAACTAAAGCTAGATCCTTATATATCACCCTGCACCAGAAACAAATCCAAATGGATCAAAGACCTTGAAGTCAAAGCAGACAGTCTGAAAACATTACAGGATGGAATGGGAGAAACCCTAGGTCTCCTTGGCACAGGCCGAAATTTTCTGAATAGAGACCCGGAAACACTACAAATCAAAGAAAGGTTGGACAAATGGGATTGCATAAAGTTGCAGAGCTTCTGCATGACAAAGGACATAGCTAACAAGATCAACAGAGAGCCAACAGATTGGGAGAAGATCTTTACTAGCCATAAAACGGACAAGGGTTTCATATCTAAAATATACTTGGAACTCAAAAAATTAAATCGCCCAACAACAAATCCTCAATGAAACAACTGCCCAATAAATAAGTGGGCTAAAGACTTAAAGAGAAACTTCTCTGAAGAAGAAAGAAGGATGGCCAATAGACACATGAAGAAATTCTTAACCTCCCTAGCCGTAATAGAAATGCAAATCAAAACAACATTGAGATACCGCCTCACTCCAGTTAGAATGGCAAAAATCAAGAACTCTAACAACAACAGATGATGGAGGGGATGTGGACAGAAGGGAACCTTACTTCATTGTTGGTGGGAATGGGAACTTGTTCAACCACTTTGGAAAGCAGTATGGAGGTTCCTCAAAAGACTTCACATAGAGCTCCCCTATGACCCAGCAATCCCACTTTTGGGCATTTACCCAAATGTTTACAAACAAGACCACACTAAAGCTACCAGCACAACTATGTTTATTGAAGCATATTTTATCATACTAAGATATGGAACCAACCCAGATGCCCCTCAGTAGATGAATGGATTAAAAAAATATCTATATATACACAATGGAATTCTATGCCTCCATCAGAACGAATGACATTGCCCCATTTGTTAGGAAATGGAAAAACTTGGAAAAAAATTATATTAAGTGAAGTAAGCCTGGCCCAAAGAAACATAGGCCCCATGGTTTCCCTTATTTGCAATATCTAGTATATGTATGAGTCAAGTGGAAAAGGTCAGATAATGTGATGTTAGGAAAATGAACCCTTAGATATGTATTTTAATGTATTTTTCTTTCATGCATTTGATTCTAACTCATTTATAAGATTATTTCTTTGTTGCTTTGTATGTCCCTCCTCCACAGTATAACCCCTGCTTTCACTATATTTGATATCATTATAACTTGTGGAGGAGATGGGGAAAAACAAGTCGTTTAAGGATACAGGTGGACCTGTTGCAACAATGAGAAGTACAAGTTGTCATGTCCAAAACGAGCTTTACAACGTCGGTGCGAGAGGGGATGGGAGGAGAAGGATTGGGATGGTGGCGGAGGGGAGAGCCTGGGAAGGGATGAGAAGGGTAAACAAACGAGGAGGCTGCAATGCTTGGTAAGAAATGTACGCATTATCCTGCCCATGTAATTGTAACCACTCTTTACAGTATGTTCACAAATAAAATAAAATTAAATTAAAAAAATAACATCAGGAGTATATTATCCATACTCCAGAAGCTTAAACATAGATTTTCAAAAACGGTTATTCAAAGCAAATCTTTGCCTTATGGGGGTCTACTTTCTGGTTAATTATAATCTGTTTGCTAGACATTCACATGGCAGACTAATTATATTGGGCTTCTTTTCCAGGATCATTATTGCAGGGTCATCTCTGAAAGACTGCTTCTACTGTCATCATACAGGGGAATTGAATTTCAATACGTGTAATCAGAAGGAGTTACAATGTCCAATACATTTTGCAACATTTTCTTTAACTCAGTGTAGTGTATAATTTGGATATTATTTCATAGAACATAATAACTTAAGGACAAGATTATATCATGTACATTATGTGAATGATTTTTCTTACAATGGGAATAATTATAGTGTCGGCAAAATGAAGTATGATTGTTTAGTGGCTCTTGAATGACATCATAGGTAACCATGTTAACGTGGAACAGCCTTTCTAAGGCCCTTCTGATGTATTTGAACAAACTCCAATGAGTTAATTGCTTTCAGAAATATTCATTTGTGCCAACAAATACAGATCTCCTTTCATTTTAATTACTGTCCGCTATTAGGACTCCCACAAACACCAAAATCAGAGCATGCTAATTTCTCTGATAAAATACATAATAAAAATGTTACAATGAATATAACATGAAGACTAATATTAATAGCATTATAATTACTAGTATTCACATTATATAATATATTGACATCCCTTGGTTACTTCAATTTTTAGAATATTTTTAACTAAATGTAAATTGTTTGCAAATAATTATTTGATGATGTATGGAAAATGAGAAAAAAATTTGCATACATATTTACTACAGATGCAAACAAATTCACCTGGTTATTTCTGAACCTTCATTTGTTGGTTTCATTCATGCATGGGAAACATGCAGAGAAATGAAAATTGCAAACTTGCATTTACTAAAGGGTTAATTAGAAGTTTATGGTGGGCTAAATAGCACATTTAATAAATTAAATTGTTTTGTCACTTCCTTCCTCCCTCCTTTCCTTCATTTCTTTGTCCCTTAATTCCTTAATTCCTTCCTTTTTTTCCTTCCTTCCTTCTTTTCTTCTTTCCTTTTTCCCTCCTTCCCTCCATCCCTACCCCTATCTCTCTTTCTCTCTTCCTTCCATTTCTTTTCTTCTTTCTTTCAATCTTTTTCTTCCTTTCTTCCTTCCTTTCTTTTACTCAGACTATTTCTTATGGCTATAGAAAAAATACCAAAAGTTATACTCCAAGGTGTTATGAGTAATTATAAATATACTATATTAATATTAATTTTAATAACCTAAGTTATATCTTAAGAAAAAATTGTAATAAAAACATCTTAACAAAATTTCAGGATATGTAACAAATATTACTTTCCATGATATTGTCTATTTTTTCCAACTAAAATAAGAATTTATACATAATATTTTGTGTGTGTGTTCTTGTGATTTGAACTCCAGACCTATCCCTTGATTTTTTTTTCCTAGCAAGGATATTGCTCTAACATTTGAGCCACAACTCCACTTGTGGCTTTGTGTGTGTTTGCGTGTATTTTGATGTGTGTGTGTGATTAATTGAGATGCGACTCACAAACTCTTGCCAAGTCTGGCTTTTTAAATTTATTTTTATTTTTTTATTGTGAAAATACCATACAGAGGGGTTATAATTACATGAGCAAGGTAATGAGTACATTTTTTATCAAGCATTTTTGCCTCCTCCTTTGTTTCCCCTTCCCAACCCTTCCCATCTACCCCCCCTCCGCCCCTCACCCTACCAAAGTTGTAAAGTTCGTTTTTCAACATAACGACTTTTACACCTCATACTTGCAATGGGTCCACCTCTATCCTTATTTAAACCATTTGTTTTTTTCCCTTCCCCTCCACAAATTATACCAACATCAAATACAATGAAAGCATTGAGGGAGGGACATGTCTGAGACAAGCAGCAAAGGTCAGATAAGTTGATGCTAGTTGAAATGGACCCCAAAATAAGTATTCAAATGTTTTTTTCTTATAATTGTTTCTAACATATTTATAAGATGATATCTTGGTTGTCAAGGCTGGCTTTGAACCCCAGCTTCCTGAGTAGTGAGGATTACAAGCTTGAGATACCCATATTCAGCACTGATATAATATATGTAAGAATAAAATAAATTTCTTATTATTTGAATTCTAGAGACTCAATCTAACAAATTAACATTTAGATATTTATTTAGTTAGTGAGTCTGAACCTGCAGTGAGAAAAAAAGTTTTCATTTTTATGAAAAAATATACACTCAAATGTTTAAATGACAGAATCTTTGCACAAATTGAAATTCTCTAATATTCAAAAGTGATGATGGGATAATTAATCAAATTTCTCATGTAAGCTAAAAGCAATAGGCTCTGTCAGGGTGAATGAAGTAATGTTTCATTAAATTTAATATTATCTACTGTGGTCACATGATTTTCTCTTCTTTTAAACCTAAACTTTTTTGACATAAAATATAAATTCATACATTTATGAGTATATAAAAATCTTAATTACTGGTTATTTATTTCTGAGGTTTGAGTACCGAGACATTTCAGAGAAACACGGAATTTCATGTATTTTATGTCAACAGTGATTTTTAGAAATTGAATCAATCTCCATATGAGATAAAGCAAGATATTCCATGACTTATGCAATTATTCCCATAGACTTGAATATAACTTATTTTTGAATGGTAGGAAATTCATATTATTCCTACTCTATAGAACAATTAAGAAATAAATGATTGTGATAGTATTTATTTTTCCTTCAACTACAAAGAAAGAATCTAACTATAGATGACAAAAACTTGAATAGAAATGTCATAAAATTATGAAAAGTTAAAGTCATTATGATTTAGATGAAATAGTCATTTTTGAAGGTCACAAAGTGAAATCTCTGAAGCTTCCTTATCTGTTAAATAAAATGTATTTGCACTCAAAATATTTCTCCAGCAATGGTATAACCAAACCACCTCCATCCCAAATAGCTTCTTTGATTAATTCAATTAAATATTTAGGAACAGAAGTTATCAAAATGTATAGAAATATCTACCCACCACTCTAGAAATTAAAACTGAAATCATAAAAGAATGAGATTAATAATTAGCCATAAAGTTGCCATAAAGAGGTGAATCCTTTCATGTAGGCATAGTTGTAGAGATTTGGTCACTGAGAACTTGTGATCAAAGTTGTTAAAATCAAAATCCTTTCCTCCTCTTCCTTCTTTTTCTTCTCTGTCTCCTTCTCCTTCTTCTTTTCTTTCTCCCTCTCTCTCTTCCCTCCTCCTCCTTCTCCCTCTCCCACTCCTATTCCTCTTCTTCTTTACTTCCTGGCTTCCATGAATACACATATTCCAACACATATTCTTGACATGGGGTACTGTGCCACCACCAAACCAGTCAATGAGGATAAGAAACCTAATCTGAAATGTATAAAATCAGAAATCAAGTTTAATCTTTCCCACTTTTAAGTTGATTTTATAAAGTATATTTTCATATTAATAGGAGACTGTCATAGCATGCTCTCATTTATTATAGGGGATAAGATTTACTGGAAAAAAATCTAACCAACATCACTCTAATGAAATGATTGATTAAATTAATATTATATTAGGACAAATCTAATTTAAAATATCAGATATAGTTCAATACATGGCAAAAAATCACCTCTATGATTTCGTATACAAGACAGCAGAATACAAACTGTTCCTCAAGGAAATTGACCTATAATTGGCAGTATTGTCAATTTCATAAGTGATTTAAAAAGACTATAGAACAAATTTCAACTCAAACTGCATGATATAACATTTACTTTGTCCCGTGTATATTATCTTTGTCTGGTTTCCAAAATGAGTTGTATTTTATCATTTTTTAAATTAACTTTAAGCAGTTGTGTGGGACTTGCTGTTTGACAAAGCAGTATATTAACAGTGTATTGTGAGGTTTTTTTTTTTTCTTTTTCCTCTCCTGAGGTTTGAACTCTTGGTCTGGGGGCTGTCCCTGAGCTCCTTTGGATGAATGCTAGAACTCTATCACTTGAAGCACAGCAGCACTTTCTGATTTTTCTGAGATTTAATTGGAGATAAGAATAACACAGACTTTCTTGCCTGGGCTGCCTTCAAACCTCAATTTTCTGCCTCCTGATTATTTAGGATTACAGCCGTGAGTCGCTAGTGCCAGGCTTAATGAAATACACCTTATTTTGGTCTAGTCCTGGGGCTTGAATTCATGCCTTGGAAATGTTCTTGAGCTTCTTTTCCTCATGCTAGTACTCTATCACTTGTGTCATAGTGCCAGTTCCTGCAGGGCTTCACACATGAAGGCAAGCATCTACCACTAAGCCACATTCCATGGCCAATACAATGCATCTTGATGATCATTATCCCTCATCCTTCTCAATCCTATCTCATAGCTCAGTTTACATGAATTTGTAGAATATTCAGTGGCTCTTAATGTCATGTATAGGCACTCAGAGGATATATCACAAATCATATTTTCTTGATAGTCTTATTCATCAACATACTAAAGTTGTGCATTATAGAATTCTGTGATTTTAAATTCTGAATTATCACTCAGATTAACCCACTACTATTCTAACAATTTTCCTAAGGTTAATGCAAATGCAATCTGTAATTATTCGATAAAGTACAATGATTCTTAGAATGTTAAAGAGTTGGAGTAAGAACATCACCTTCAGTTCAGGAACATTTTATCATTACTACCCTCTCAAAATACTCAAATATTTATTAATAATCATTTCCTGTCATCATTTCCAACTACTCTCCCCTTGAGCAGCTATTATTTCATATTCTACCTCTACAGATGTGCCAATTTTAAAAACCTCATATAATTAGAAAATGTAGTCTATTTTATCCATTTCTCCCATGTAATATCACTATTTCCAAAGCAATTCCCTGTAAATTTTATTCATGGATAGAGCATATAGTTTTGTATTCATGTGTATATTGGAATAACATCCTCAATGGGCATTTCAATGTTTTATTATATGTTATTATGAAGGGTTTTGCTATGTATATTCTTGTACATGTGTCTCATTGGACATATGTTGAAATCTATTTTGTATATAAAATTATAATTCAAAATGCTGGATCATAGAGACAATTCTATGTGTAATGTTCTAAAGATTTCCAGTATGTTTAAGAAACTGACTATATCATTTTAAGTGCCAAGTACCAATGTATAAGAATTGCAATTTCTACATAATGGTTGTGCAGGGCTATGTTATTCTTTCTATTTCCACTAATCTCTATATGTATGCATTGTCTAGGTATGTTATGATCATTCCATATATTCCTTGATTGTTGTTATATTACTATAGAGATATGTATTTGGATTTTTGAACAACTTTTTCAGGGTGGTTAAAGTATTTCATTGGCATTAATAGGCTCTTAATATATTTCTGATTCAAGTTTATTTAAATAAATATATATGCGTATACATTACATGTACATATGCATATATTCATACTTATATGTGTATATATTCAAATACCTATATATGTATACATATATAAGAATGTACAGATGTGTACATACATGTATATATACATATACATATATTGTTATTTTCATTTGTCTGTAAGTTATCGTTTTACTTTATTTGCCAAACATGCCCTTTATTGATTTTACATTATTTTATTTTATGTTTAAGATATTGTAAGGAGGAGCCAGGCGCTGGTGGCTCACACCTGTAATCCTAGGCACTTAGGAGGCTGAGATCTGAGGATTATGGTTCAAAGCCAGCCTGTGCAGGAAAAGTCCATGAGACTCTTATCTCCAATAAAGCACCAGAAAGCTGGAGGTGGTACTATGGCTCAAGTGGTAGAGCTCTAGCCTTGAGTGGAAGAGCTGAGGGACAGGGCCCAGGCCCCGGGTTCAAGGCCCAGAACCACTACCACAACCAGCAACAAGAAAAAGAATACTGACTTAAAAAGCAATAGTATTAAGCAGTCTTAAAGATATGATTAAGTCTAACATTTTAGAATTATCTTAGATACCAGCAACCTTCGAGTCTAATGAGCTATGAGCCCTCAGAATGTTGACTGAATTTCTTAGTTTATTTACACAATCATTATAAGTATGCATTTTCTCATCTATCTTTTATTTCACCACAGAATGTGTATTTATCCTTTATGTCATACTTGAATACCAAAGCCTTTGGAAGATAGTTATTAATTGGTGCATATTAATTATATGAAAATATCTTGTTGAAATATCTTACACTTTCACATATTGATGAAGGGCCTGATAAACCCATTTCTGGCATTCTCCATTCCCATTTCCCTTTATATTTCAACTATTTTCTTTGAATTTCTTTGTGCTACCTTCACACATTGTCAAAATGTATTAAAGTGTTATTTACTCACCATCATTGAAAATTATACAATGCTGAATATAAAAGCAAAAATCTAAATAAATGGAGACATAATTTTTGTCAATTGGAGGATACAATTGAGAAAAAATATAAATTGTCTCTTCCCCTTTTTTTTGATCATTCATGGGGCTTGAAATCTGATTCTGGTGCTATCCTGCTGCTCTTCATTTCAAAGTGAATGCTCTACTCACTGAGCAACTGTGCCACTTCTGGTTTTCTGGTGGTTAATTGGACATAAGAGTTTTACGGACATTCCCATTCCAGCTAGATTTCAACCACAATCCTCAGATCTCAGTCTATGCAGCTATGATTACAAGCATGATCCAACAGCACTCAGCTTCACAGTTTTATTTATGTTTATGACAATTTCTAAAAACACCTGACTAGCACTCTTTGAGTCATTGACAAAGAAAAATAAATTGGAATATATTTCTCTGTCCAATATTAGTGTAAAATTGTTATATTTGTAGAGGAAAGATTATACAGCTCAATGGGTCTTTAGGGCACCAGATTATATCCACATAAATATTATATAGTTATATTTAATAAGGGTAAAACCAAACATTTGTGGAATGATGTTCTGTTTAATAAGAGGTAATAGGTTAGGCAGTATTAGGGAAAATTAAAAAGTGAACATTGACTTAAACATAACAATTTATTCAAATGTTAATTTCAAGCAGGATAAAAACATGGCATATCAAACAAAAAGAGAGATGTAAATGTAAAGCAAAGGAAGATGTTTTGCCAATTTTGAGATAAAGCAGTCTGAAATTTGGCATTAAAACTATAGGTAAATTGTTAAAAAATTGCAACAAATCTCAGGGAACCTGAGTTCAAGCCCCAGGACCAAAGAAGTTTGAATCAATTTGATATAATGTAACTGTTATAAATTTTAACAAGAAAATCAATGAATATTACACATTCCCACAGAAATATAATTGGAAACAAAAGGCATAATTCTTTTCTTAAAACAAGTAATGGGACCATGAATTTCTTTCACTTAACAATTCATGTTTTATGTAACTTCATTGAGAAGACTTCCGGAACTAAAACTAAATATATTAATAGTATACCACAAGAAGCAAAGTGATTATAGTTAAGAATAGATATTTCATCCTAGCGATAAGATAAGTTTTTGAGCATTCTCACTAAAAAGAAATGTTACATGAAGAAATTATTGGATATGATGTAGCTTTATCATTACACAACATATAAATAAATGGGATTATCAAGCAATATTTCATAGCTATGTAAAAAATAATTGTGTAGCTAAGAGCCAGTAGCTCATGCTTATAACCCTAGCTACTAAGAAGGCTGAGAGCTGAGACTCATGGTTCAAAGCCAGCCTAGGCAGGAATGTCCATGAGACTCTTATTTCCAATGAGCGACCAGAAAACTGGCAGTGGCTCAAGTGGTAGAGCACTAGTCTTGAGCTGAAGAGCTGAGGGACAATGTCCAGGCCCAGATTTCAAGCCCCACGACCAACAAAAATTAAAAATAAACAGTTACAAATAAACAAATATTTTGACGTAAATGTTAAAAAATATATTCTAACAATTTTTAAATCCTTACTAGCTATACTAGTTTACATAAATATAGAGAATTGTTTTCTGGATTAGTTGACTTTGAATCAATTTTGTAAATCACACATTTGTCACTCAACTCATATTTGTATATTTCTATACTTATATACTTTAAGTATAATTAAGTGATACGTAAAAGGCAATCCTGTTTTAGGAGTCTCCCTTGGCTTTCCATAATTAAGCCTCCTACCCTAAAATCAATATGCCCTCCAAAATAGTCAGACGTTTCAACTCATTGGAGCAGAAAAGTATAAGCCATAATCATTGTTGGAACAAGTAACATTTCACAAGTATTTAACTTAGTTTAAGAACCAAAACATTCAAATCATCTTAACAATGCCAATAATAGCAAAATGTCTTCTGAGCTTTTCAGTCTTTAAGGAGATGAAAATATTTAACATCCACCTAACATCCTATATCTTAGGAAGATATTTTTGGGTAACCCTCTGTTCCTGATTAGAAGACCAGAACAAAGGCAATAATGAAAATAGTCAAGGAAAATACTTGAAAACTATTAAAAAAGAAATCACAGACACTCCTGTTTTCTTCAATATCAATGAGAATGTATGTTAATGTATCACGTTTTGTTGCATTTAAAGAGCAATAATTAGACTTTAATTAGCAGTGAAGAAAGGAACAGAAAACTTTGTTTGAAGACAGCTTGACTTTGAACAATTCAACACAAGCATAATGGATTTATCTTGTTTTTCTATGCAGTTGCCAAAATAATAGAAAGCAACACCCAAAGGCAGGAAAACACCTAAGTCAAAGCAGTAAACTTTTGTCTATAAAATAATGTTGAGGGTCTGACTCTTTCAAAGTCAGGCTTGCAAAGAGGAAAGTGTATTTGCTTTGGTGTGAACAATAAAAAAATATAAAAATCCTCTATTATATTTATCATATTTGATTAGGACTTCTCGTATTGGAGAAGAGTAAAGTTATGAAAAATTTCAAGATTATTGGACTATTCCCCAATATCATTATTATTTATCAGCTATAGCTATAGAAGTAGCCTTGATTACTCTTAATATCATTCTTCTTTACATTTAGAATCATTGTTTGTTTCTGGTTTATAAGCTGCAAACACTTGAGTATTATTAAAGGGTCATTTCTTAAGAGTGGAAAGATGCTGTGCAAACAAACCTAAAATATCAATGACTTAGAATAGTGGAAACTATTTTCTAGCTATATGACAATCTGTAGATGTAGATTTTGTTTCCCATTGTTCCAGGAGAACCATTTTTGTTATCTTCTTTTTGACCAGCTAGTGATCCTATACCATCTTATACCATCCTGGGATGGGCTATACATTTACTGGATTCTCTAATTGCTGTTGGAAAGTTAGGAAGGAGAGAAAAGTGAGTTTTTGTTTCTCTTTTACCTTATTTTTTATTACTTTAGAAACTGTAACTCAAAATGACAAAAATTATCTTTATAATATTAGGAGACAGATTTCATTTCCATATTCTTACCCTAGCATTCTACATAATTTTGGTATTCAGTGATCCCCAAATGTGAAAATAAAGATAGGAAACCTCTTATTTAAATATTATTTAGAATTTCAAGTCTTCTTTAAGTAAAGCCCGTAAGTATTATGCACATCCTACATGTGTACAAAGATAGTGGCAACATTTTCTTATTCTCAAAAACTAGGAAATGTGGTGTGCCTGTAGTTGCATCAGGAAAAGGCTGTAGTTGAATTAGTTCACTAATCTAAATTTGCAGTAAATTATTTCTAATGTTAGTTGGCTTGAATAGTCCGTATTTATCATCTTGCAGTTCTAAAGGACAGAAATATAAAAGAAGTCTCACTAGATTAAAATTGAGCCACCTGCAGAGCTAAAATATTTTTCAAATGGTTCTAGTGGAAAAAGCATTTACTTGCTGTTCTTCTTTCCAGAAATTCAGAATCTGGGTTGTTGGTGTTTTCTTTATTTTCTTTTTTTTTTTAATTTAATTTTATTTTATTTGTGAACATACTGTACAGAGGGGTTACAATTACATGGGCAGGATAATGCATACATTTCTTACCAAGCATTGCAGCCTCCTCCTTTGTTTACCCTTCACATCCCTTTCCAGCCTCCCTCCTCCTCCCAACCCCTATCCTTCCCCTCCCCCCACCCCTCACCTCGCACCGACATTGTAAAGCTCGTTTTGTACATGACAACTTGTACATCTCATTGTTGCAACAGGTCCACCTGTATCCTTAAACGACTTGTTTTTCCCCGTCTCCTCCACAAGTTATACTGACATCAAATATAGTGAAAGCTTTATTTTCTAATGTAGCATCTTTACATGTCTCTGATGGTTCTAACCTCATCATGTCCTTTCGAACTACACCTGGAACTTTAAAGTACCCATTTGAATATATTTCCCCCATCTGATAATTCTTCATATTTGTGTTCATTGGATTATGAAAGGTGATTATTTTACAAACTTATATACATATAATGCAAATGTACATTTCAGGGATTAGTTATTTGGGTTAGACAGATATTATGGAAAGGTATTTTGCTATGGAAAATGAGTGTGTAGCATTCTTTCTACTATAAACTGTTATCCTTTCATTAATTTTGAACAACATACTTCTTCAATGAAATATAACTAAAAAAAAATTAGTCCCAGAAAGCAATTAATCCTGATTAAAACATTGTCATGTACTAGAAATCCTAAATGCCAGAGAGCAGCTCCTGAAGTTGTTGTGGCACTATCACTTTTTGTATATTCTGCTTATAATCTTCTCTTTTCAAGAGCATTTGATTGTTATTATTTTGGAGTTTTGGTTAATATTTATTAGACTGCTATTTTTAAAGAATGCATTACCCAATACTGGTTCTCTTTTTTATAACTTTTTTGGGTCTATTCTATTTCGGGAAGAAAAACAGCCGTTTGAATTACATTAACTGCTAATTGAAGTTGAATCAGAGTGGAGAGGAAAATAAGAAAAAAGATATGTCTCTGTGGGTATGTCAAGGTAAAAGTGTCTCTACAAGCTATTTATCTTAAAATCATCCATTTTTCATTATGTTTAGATTCTGATAAAATTTAGCCTCTCAATTCACACAATGTTAATGCAGTCTTATTTCATGCCTCTCAAAAGCAAACAAGAAATAACTATTTATTTTAAAATTATTTTTAATTTTTTTAATTATCTTTTTTTAAAAAAACTATATTTTTAAAAAGTTAGCCAAGACAGAAGAAAAGGCAGGATGATGGCGGAGGAGAAGCTGGAGGCTAAATAAGCTCTTACATAGAAATCAGTTTTAGAGTTCCAGTGAACAGTCCTAAGCCAGAGAATTACACCAAGTGTGCCTTCACTGGACAGAGAGTTAGGCCAGAGAGAGAAAATACAGGCAAGGAGACAGCCCTGAGCACTTGCCAGCAGCCGCCACGGAGGCGGCAGCGGTGGCAGCAGCGACTGCAGCCACCATACCTGAATCACATAGAGTCCGGGACAAAGGAGCCAGATGCAGTGGGCGAGCGGATTCAACTAAAGACAAGCAAGAACTGACAAGGGGTGGACATCTTCATCCTGCTTTCACAGACCAGAGATGACCCAGGAACCAACACTCGGTGTGAGTAGAAGCCTGATATCCTCATTCCTTCTCAGGGAGCAGAGGAGGGAAGGTCAGCCCTTCCCCACCCAGTACCGGAAATCTACATCTTGGATACCGACAAAGCTCGGCAGAGCTGCTAGCTCCAACTCAGGCCCTGGAATAAATCTAGAGTGATCTAGCAGGTCACAAGAGCCTAACCTGACCTTCCAGACTCAGCTCCACCCAGGGAAAATCACCCAGCTCTGGTGCCAGCCCAAGGAGTGACTTTCTTCACCAGGTAATCAGAGCCAAAGGCTGCCTCTCCCTTTAGCAGCCTCGACTATAAACTGAAATTCAGTAAACAGAAACCCTGAGAGTGGCTCCAGGCTGGGCTCTTTGAGTTTCTCACAAACAAACCCCTGGAAAAGCTACTGTTTGCTGAAAGGCCTCAACTCTACCCAGAAACTAGCCTCATCACAGCATCTCCAAACTCGAGGAAAAAGCCATCCCCTCCCATTGAACTAACCTGGGAGGAGGATTGTAGAGCATTTTTCTGCCTGTTCAAAGAAACTGACTTAAGTAACCAACCAAGCCAAAGGAACACAAGCAGAATAGAGACTCCAACTAGAGGCTGCTTACAGACACAAGGGAAACACAAGATTTTTCCCTCCCCTACACAAAAAATCAAAGAACTTTTTTTTTGTTTAGAGTAATTTTTTTTCCTCAGAATTTATTTTAGGGGTATAAGTGAGTGTGCGTTTTTTTCTCCTTTTTTTTGTTTTATGTTTTGTTTTGTTTTGTTTTTTGTTTAGCTCTACTGAACTTCTGATCTTTTTACTTTCTTTCTGAGCTTTTCACCTATTCTTCTCTTTCCTTCTTTATGTGACTTAATTGCTGTTCTGCACATCCTCAGATAAACCTGTAGTTGATTATTAGACCTTATCTCCCATTGTGTACACACTTAATCCACAAATTGATTTCTTAATTCAAAACCTCTTAGACTTAAATTCCTTAATAGCAGTACTAACTCTTTATACTTATATAATATTTTAAGTACATCTCCTTTATATACATCCCCTTATCTCATTTTATTCATGCTCTTCTCTGAATTGTTTGTTTTCGATTCTGTATAAAATTTTTAATTTTTACCTTTCTATTTGTTCTGGTCTCTTTTTGTTCCCTTTCTCTTTCTGCTTTTTTTCTCTCTCTCTACTTTAATCCTGTCCAATCTATTTCCTGCTTTGAGATTAGGACTTATTAAACACTCCCTGTGCCTTCCCACAAGACTCTATTCCTATTTTTTGCCCACATCTCTTCCTAAACCTAATAATTTCTGTTTTACCAAAGTCTTCTTTATGGTTCGTAGCCCATTAATATACAGTTGTTTGATGTTGAATAGATGTATCTGTTGAACTAGATTGTGTGTGCAGACTATTGACTGGGCAAATACTGACTCTGATTGATGCTTGTCTTAAGATAGTGTTCTAGCACAAAATTGGTGTTAATTTCATCCTAAATGAGCAGAGTAAGTCGGAAAAACACAAGAAACATGGCAAGTCCGGATATCTCAACTCCCACTCTTGATAACCAGGGGACAGAACAGATAATGAATAATCCAGAGGAGAGTTCCCAAAGAGCTCTACAAACACTGCAGGCAAACATGATAAATGAAAACATTGAAAACATACAAAGGAATCTGTATGAGCATGATAGGGAGAGAGAGGAGGCAATCCAAACGTTTATACAGGAATATCATAAGCATGAGCAAGCTACTCAAAAACTGATACAGGATTTGCATAAGCAGCTTGAGAATACTCAAAGAGAAAGCAGGAATGGCGTGAGCAGGCTGAGAACACTCAAATGGAACTGCAGGAATCCCATGAACGGGAGGAAGCTAATCAAAGAGTAATACAGGAATTGAGAGACCAGGTAGAGAACACACAAAGATCACTAAAGGCATTCATGGAATCCATTAACAAAGAGCTGAAGGAAGTCAGGGAGACCACAAAGGGAATGCTGAATGGAACCCAACAGAAGGAATGGGAGTCCAAGGAAACCATAACCAATCAACTAAGTGATTTGAGAATAAACACTGAACACCAAATTAAGGAAGTAAAGAAGTTCATACAAGATCTAAAACAAAGCTTCAACAAAGAATTTGAAGCCATCAAAGCTGACCAACCAGTAGGAAAAGAAATAAAAAAAAAAGTAGAAAGTCTCCACAGCGGTTTAGACCATGCAGAAGATCGAATCTCGGGGACTGAGGACAGCCTAGACATAGAGAAAGAAAATACAACCATCCAAGACAAATCCAAGAAATGTGAGAGATCTATCCAACACTTGGAAGACACCACCAGAAGGCCTAATCTAAGGATAATAGATGCATAGGAGCACCTAGAAACAGAAGTTAATGGTCTAGAAAAATTTTTTTTAGCAGGATCCTAGCAGAGAACTTCCCAAACATGCAAAAAGATAGGCCTATTTAAGTACAAGAAGCTTTTAGAACTCCAAATAGAAGAGACCAGAATAGGAAATCCAACTGTCACATTATAATCCACATAGGATCAATTCAGACCAAAGAAAAGATCCTTAAAACTGCCAAGGAGAAGTAATTAATCAACTATAAAGGGAAACCAATTAGAATCACCTCAGATTTCTCAGCAGAGACAATCAAAGCAAGAAGAGCCTGGAATGATGTATGCCATGCCCTAAAAACAAACAACTATCAACCAAGAATACTGTACCCAGCTAAACTCTCCTTCATAACTGAAGGCCAAATAAAAACCTTCCATAGCAAAGAAAAAATGAAACAAACCAGGGCTACAAAAGATTCTTAAAGATGTCCTACACAAAGAAAACCAACAAGACCACAATAAAGGCCAAGAAACTGCACCCAAACTGAGAATCCAAGAATCATAGGAAGAACCCAGTTTTCTCAGTCCCCAAGAAGATGGATAACATGGCAGGAACTTCCAAATACCTCTCAGTCCTATCTCTTAACATTAACGGACTTAACTTTCCAATTAAGTGACATTGACTTTCTACTTGGATTAAACAACAAGACCCTTCTCTCTTCTGCTTTCAGGAGTCACATCTTGCCCCTAAAAACGAACACATTTTTTAATGATAAAGGCTGGAACAAAATCTACCAAGCAAACGGCACCCATAAACAGGCAGGAGTTGCAATCCTAATATCAGATAAAATAGACTTCAAATTAAAATTTGTGAGAAGAGATAAAGAACGTCGCTACATACTAATTAAGGGATCTCTCTTTCAGGAGGATATTACAATTCTAAATATTTATTCGCAAAACAACGGAGCACCCAAATTTATCCAAGAAACACTACTTTCCCTCAAATCCCACATAGATCCAAAGACATCAATAGTTGGGGATTTTAACACACCACTCTCCCCACTAGCTAGTTCAACTTGGCAAAAACTGAACAGAGAAACCGCAGATCTAAACAACTGCATAGATCAACTAGATTTAACAGACATCTACCGAATATTTCACCCAGCAACATCAGAATACACGTTCTTCTCAACACTACATGGAACATTTTCTATAATAGACCACATTTTAGGTCACAAAAAAACTTGTCCAAATTCAGAAACATTGAAGTTATATCTTGCGTTCTCTCAGACCACAAGGGATTAAAATTAGAACTCAACACCAAAAGCCACCAAAGTCCGGTAACACATGGAGGCTGAACAACACACTGCTGAATCTCAGGTGGGTCAAAGAAGAGATTTGAAAGGAAATTCAAATGTGCATGCTATTCAACAAAAATGAGCACAAAAATTATCACCTCTTCTGGGATACAGGAAAGACAGTACTCAGGCAAGTTTATAGCTCTGAGTTCCTACATCAACAAATTGGAGAGATCTGAAACCAACAATTTAATGACACATCTGAAACTCCTTGAAAAAGAGCAGCAAGATAAACCCCAATCCAGTAGACCGAAAGAAATAATAAAAATTAAATCAGAATTAAATGAATTAGAATCCAAAAAAAATATAGAAAAATCAACAAAACAAAGAGTTGGTTCTTCGAAAAAATTAACAAAATTGACAGACCCTTAGCAAATCTTACCAGAAAAAGAAGAGAACACACCCAAATAAATAAACTCAGAGACGAGAATGGAAACATCACCATGGAAACAACCAATATTCAAAACATTTTAAGGGAATACTTCTCAAAACTTTATGCAAATAAGTTTGAGAACTTGGCAGAAATGGACCTTTTCCTAGCAAATACTGACATACAATATTAAATCAAGATGAGTTGTGGGCTGGGAAGGTGGCTCAGTGGTAGAGCGCTTGCCTTGCATGCCTGAGACCCTGGGTTCGATTCCTCAGCACCACATAAGCAAAAAGAAAAAAGCCGGAAGTGGCTCTGTGGCTCAAGTGGTAGTGCACTAGCCTTGAGCTGAAGAGCTGAGGGACAGTGTCCAGGTCCAGAGTTCAGGCCCCACGACCGGACCAAAAAAAAAAAAAATCAAGATGAGTTAAACCATCTTAACAGGCCCATATCAAGCATTGAAATAGAAACAGCAATAAGAGACCTCCCAGCTAAAAATGTCCAGGACCATATGGTTTTACAGCGGAATTCTACAAGGCCTTCAAAGCTGAGGTCACATCAATACTGCTCCAACACTTCAATGAAATTGAAATTGAAAGTTCACTACTGAACACATTCTATGAAGCCATCATAACCCTCATCCCAAAACCAAGCAGGGACTCAACCAAGAAAGAGTACTATAGACCCATTTCTTTGATGAACATTGATGCAAAACTTCTCAACAAAATTTTGGCCAATCAACTTCAACAATTCATCCAAAAATCATACACCATGACCAAACAGGATTAATTTCAGGGATGCAAAGCTAGTTCAATATATGCAAATCATTAATATTATTCATCACATCAACAGGAGCAAGGATAAGAACCACATGGTTATCTCAATAGACACAGAAAAAGCATTCGACAAGATCCAACACCCCTTTATTATGAAGGTTTTGGAAAAGTTAGGAATCCATGGAACATTCCTCAATACAATAAAGGCTGTATATGACAAACCTACAGCCAGCATTATACTTAATGGAGAAAAACTAAAACCTTTTCCTCTTAACTCAGGAACAAGACAAGGATGTCCATTCTGTCCACTTCTCTTCAACCTAGTATTAGAATGTCTAGCTACAGCAATAAGACAAGAGGAAGACATAAAGGGGATCCAAATAGGGAAAGAAGAAATAAAACTCTCCCTCTTTGCAGATGACAAGATCTTGTACTTAAAGAATCCCATAGACTCCACTCCCAAATTACACAAGCTTATTCAAAACTTTGGTAAAGTAGCAGGGTATAAAATTAACCGTCAGAATCAATGCCATTTCTGTATGCCAACAATGAGAAAAGTGGGGCTGAAATTAGGAAAGCAACTCCATTTGTAATAGCCCACAAAAAATAAAATACCTATGAATTATCTTAACCAAAGAAGTGAAGGACCTCTATGATGAAAACTTTAAAAACTTGAAAAAGGAAATCAAAACAGAACTTAGAAAATGGCAAAAACTCCCATTCTCCTGGATTGGAAAGATCAACATCGGGAAAATGGCTGTACTTCCCAAGGCTATCTACAAATTTAATGCCATTCCTATCAAAATTCCAACCTCATTCTTCAAGGAAATAGAAGAGGCAATCCAAAAATTCATATGGAACAATAAAAGACCCCGAATAGCAAAAATGCTCCTCAACGGAAAGAACACTGCTGGAGGAATATCAATACCAAATTTCAAACTCTACTATAAAGCCATAGTAATCAAAGCGGCTTGATAATGGCATAAGAACACACCTCAGGACAAATGGAATAGAATTGAAAACCCAGAAATGAACTTAAAGACTTACAGCCATGGAATCTTTGATAAGGGAGCTAAAATGATACAATGGGATAAAGCCAGCCTCTTCAGTAAATAGTGCTTGCAATATTGGTTAACTACTTGTAGAAAACTAAAACTAGATCCTTATATATCACCCTGCACCAGAATCAACTCCATATGGATCAAAGACCTCGAAATCAAAGCAAACACTCTGGAAACATTACAGGATGGAATAGGAGAAACCCTAGGTCTCCTTGGCGCAGGCCGAAATTTTCTTAATAGAGACCGCGAAACACAACAAATCAAAGAAAGGTTGCACAAATGGGATCCCATGAAGTTGCAGAGCTTCTGCATGGCAAAAGATATAGCCAGCAAGGTCAATAGAAAGCCCGGGGATTGGGAGAATATCTTCACTAGCCATACAACGGACAACGGTCTCATATCTAAAATATATTGGAATTCAAATAATTAAATCCCCCAACAACAAATCCTCAAGGAAACAACTGCCCAATAAATAAGTGGGCTAAAGACTTAAAGAGAAACTTCTCTGAAGAAAGAAGGATGGCCACTAGACACATGAAGAAATGCTCAACCTCCCTAGCCATAAAAGAAATGCAAATCAAAACAACATTGAGATACCACCTCACTCCAGTTAGAATGGCAAAAATCAAGAACTGTAACAACAAGTTTTCATGTCAAAAACGAACTTTACAACTTGGGGGGGGGTGGCTTGGGTGGGGAGAAGGAGGTTGGGAAGGGATGGGAAGGGTAAACAAAGGAGGCGCTACAATGCTTGATAAGAAATGTACTCACTATCTTGCCCATGTAATTGTAACCCCTCTGTACAGTATTTTCACAATAAAAAGAAGAAAAATAAATAAATATTAGACTGGAAAAAAATAAAATAAAAAAAGAATACAAGAAAAATCTATTCTGAAACTAAGAAGTAATATATATTTTAAGACAGTGAACTATATGCAGGAGTGTTGACCAAGCAAATTATTTTAATATTTTTTTCAGATTTCAAATTTCATTTTTAATATTTACTTTTTATCTACTATTTTTATTTTTTATCTTCATTGAAAAGAAAACAAGAGAAAAAGAATAAATAGAAAAAATTAATAACTACATACAGGACATAAGAACCTCTTGTTTACAATTCTTGGCATTAATGTTGATACATTTCATTATATATGGTCCTATGCACTTATCTATTTGATGTCGGTATAATTTGTGGAGGGGAAGGGGAAAAACAAGTCGTTTAAGTAAGGATACAGGTGCACCCGTTGCAACAATTGGAAGTACAAATTGTCATGTCGAAAACGAACTTTACAACTTTGGTGGGGGGGGTGGAGTTGTTGTGGGGGGTGAGGGGAGGCTGGGAAGGGATGGGAAGGGGAAACAAAGGAGAAGGCAACAATGCTTGATAAGAAATGTACTCATTATCTTGCCCATGTAATTGTAACCCCTATGTACAGTATTTTCAAAATAAAAAAATAAAGAAAAATTTAAAAAAATTTAGCCAAGACAAATGGTTCACTAGCTATTTATAGTCATGTTCAGAGTCTATGGTGAAATCCAGAAAGGGAAAAAATTCAGGTTTTTATTCTTCCTTGAGCCATTCTGATTTACTTCAGCTATTTCTGAAAGAATAAAATTCTGGCTTTGAAGCCTTTTGCTTCCTATCCACAATGTGTCTTTCTTCCTTTATTAATAGGAGAATTTGGAGAAAAGATGAGAATCCACACTAGTAAAAGGAGAAGAGGAAAAGAGGAGAAATCTAGATATTTTTTCTTCCTCACCTCAATCACAAGGTCTGGATAATGGTTGTGGATATTAGATACAGTGCTCTAGAGTGGTTAAACACTTCTATAGAAATAGATAATCCCACAAGTGATCACTTGTAGAATGCTTATTTATAAAAAATTGTAATATCGCTCTCTGCTCTTTTCTAGCTCTCTCTGCTCTCTGCTCTCTCTCTGTTCTTTTCTAGCTCTTCTCTCCCTCTTTCCCAGCTATCTCTCTTTCCCAGCTCTCCCAGCTCTCTTTCCCAGGCCTTTCCCCACCTCATGGAGGACCAAGATGGCCTGGTGCCAGCTCCACATAGTACCTGCGTTACCTAGGCAACTGGGACACCTGGAAGAGGTCACATCTGAATTTGATGTGGCCATACCTTTCTCCCCACGTAAGGCCTAGTCCAGGTCCAGACGCTCTCTCTCTGCTCTTTTCTAGCTCTCTCTGCTCTCTGCTCTCTCTCTGCTCTTTTGTAGCTCTCTCTGCTCTCTGCTATCTCTCTGCTCTTTTCTAGCTCTCTCTGCTCTCTCTCTCTGCACTCTCTGTTCACTCTGCTCTTTTCTAGCTCTCTCTGCTCTCTGCTCTTTTCTTGCTCTTTCCTCTCTTTTTTCTAGCTCCCTTCTCTTTCCTAGCTCTCTCTCTTTCCCACCTTTCCCAGATGCGCTCTCTTTCTGCTCTTTTCTCACTCTTTCCTCTTTCTTTCCTCTCTTTTCCAGCTCTCGCTCTTTCCCAGGCCTTTCCCAGCCATGTGGAGTGCCAACCTTGCCTGGTCTCAGCAGGTCTACTGAATACACCTACCCTTTACCTGAAAAAGATTTTTAATATATTCCAACAGGAAATGTTATCAATTTGTTTAGTTCTTGTTTAGGATTTGTTAAATTCTGGTGTGATATAGTCAGCTATCATAAAGATATAAAAGAATGGTAAGAAACTATCATCTTAATATCATATTCTAATATTAGCTTAGTTCTTCCTTTGTTATATGTATGAGACTGTATTTGAGTTTTGCCTCAATTTCACATGCTATACTCTTCCAACATATAAGTTGAAAGAAGACTCCCTCTGGAAATATGCTATTTTTATAGCTAAGGAGAAAAAGACACAGATAATGAGATAGAAATGTTCCCCTAGAAATAGTCTTTCACCACTTTTGGTTCACTTTTATGAGCTGAAGTAAGTCACATGACCCATCTTGACACTGAAGAGTAGAGGTAAATCTCACATACAGGAAGCTGATTCAGGACATAGAGTAATATGCCAAGATATGCAACACTTGAGATAAAGAGGAAAAAAAATAGAACCATAATACAATCAATCATACTTGCAATCACATGTCTCTGCAGGTAGTTTGCTATTACGTTCCTTATTTTCTAAAATGACTGAGATCTTCAAATCATGTCTTTTATGTTTGGATGTTACAGAAATTAGAGAATATTTTGAAACTGAGACAGCATAAAATCTCAAAGAAAGTTGGAGTAATCATTTCAATACTACCTTTTGTTCTCCAAGAAAAGAAACCATTTTACACACAATAATTTATTATTTCTTACCTAGTATCTTATTTTTCCAGAAATGGATTTTGTTAATATATGTGACTATCCACCAGAATAAATGTCTTCATTTATCTGCATCTTGTGCAAACAGCAAGTCAATTAGATGTAAGTGGGAGTTCATCAGTAGCACTTTTTAAAAATGCAAAAAATGTGGACAGGGAGCCAATATACATATTTTTCCACCATCACCTATTACATCCTCCTTCTTTATTCCTAGAAAACACACCCAATCAATAAAATGGTGTAGATATTTGTTCTTTGACCTGGAAAGTGGAAGCAGAATATTATGGATGTCGGGGATGTCAGTTAATAGTGTTTTACATAATAATGTCAAATACAACAGCCCTAAGAGTCCTGCAGGTCTTAACACTACTTCCTTAGTGATGTGATAGGAATGTCAGCTTTACTGGACTTAGTGTTATTTTCCACTTCCTTTTCTACCACCTGGCCTAAATTGTAATACATATTAACGGAATGAAAAAGTAATATCATCTTAAGAAATTCCCATTGCAACAAGACATTATGTCGAATAAAGAACTTTACAACTTTGGCGGTGGGTGGGGAACGGTGGGCAAGGATGGTAAGGGGAAACAAAGGAGGAGGCAAAAATGCTTGATAAGAAATGTACTCATTACCTTGCTCATGTAATTATAACCCCTCTGTACTCAATTTTCACAAAAAATACTTATTAATATAAAAAAAGAAAGTCATTTAGGGCTCTGGGAATGTGGTTTCATGGAACAGTTATTGCTTAGCATGCATGCAACTCTGGGTTCTATTACTCAGTACCACATAAACAGAAAAAGAAACAATGGAAGTGGTGTTTTGCCTCAAGTGGTATAGTGCTACCCTCAATCAAAAAAAAAAAAAAAAGAAGCATAGGAACAGTTCCCTGGCCCCGAGTTCAAGCCACAGGACTGGCAAAAGAGTCATTTAGCCAGGAAATGCAAAATAAAGAACCCATACTTGGAATATATAATTGCTCCTTCCAACTGATACCTATCAATAGTCCTTAATTCATATTCTTTATTAGAATACTGTGTTGACAAAAAAGAACGTTTTGTTAATAGGTCATGGCAATTAATACCAAGAATGTGCTTAGATATCAGTGAAGATTAATCCCGGAAATTCAAAGATTCCAGGCTCTTCAGTGGCCACTGTTAATCACAATCAGAAGGGTAGTATAAGTGAGATTTGGAAATCTTTTTGGTAAGTTATGGCACCAAAAGGGCAGAGGTTAATTAATAGTTTTGACAGAAGGAATAACTCCAGATGGAAGGAATAAATGATAATAATAACTAAATGATATACTGTTCTAGAGAACCATTTTTGATTATCAATAACCAAATACCTTAGGCTAGTACATAATCTCAGTGTGATAAGTTGTATATACTTCTATGTTGCTCTTTCATACCTGATCTCCTTTGCTTTCTACAAATCTGTTTTTCTCTATTTCTCTATGAACAATTTCTGATACTAAGTCCACATACGCAGACAACAGAGGATGCTAATGTAAGAGTCCCATAGCTCATGAGTCATTAATGTAAGAACATGGAAAAGGAGGACATATTTATTGCTACCTCCATTTTATTGAAAAGCTGAAATGTCACACCATTTGATTCAAATTTCAATTCTTTGTCAACATAGTGTCATTAAGTGCACATAAATGCAAATATGAGCTCGGTGCTGGTGACTCACATTTGTAATACTAGCTACTCAGGAGGTTGAAACCAGAGGATGGTGGTTCAAAGCTAGCCTGGTCAGGAAAATCCATGAGAATCTTATCTTCAATTACCACCAGAAATCCAGAAATGGTGCTGTAACTAAAGTGGTAGAGCACCTAACTTGAGCTGAAATGCTGAGGGACAGCGCCCAGGATCAGAATTCTAGCCCCATGGCCAACAGAAAAAGTTCCTCAAAAGGAGCGATGAAGTCAATACTAATCTTCCCAAGCAGAGAACATAATTCCAAAAAAATTCAGTGCACCTACTTTTGCTGAGTTAAGTTATGGTTTCTTTGCTGAACATATTATCTTCTTTTAAAAAATTGTCGAATACTAGCTTTATAATAAACTTCATCTAACATGTCTTGGTTCAAAAGAAAAATCCATACAGTTGATGTCACTTGGATTTATTACAATCTCAAAACCAACAGGCAGAAGAGTCTGTCAAACTCTTATCTGTAATTAAACACCAAAAAAGCCAGAAGTGGAGTTTTGGCTCAAGCAGTAGAGTACTACCTATGGTGGCAGGAGGGCAAGAAAGACAACTGTTTAGGGGCAGGGTCCAGACTCTGAGTTCAAGCCCCAGAACCAGCACAAACTAAACAAACAAGCAAGCCAAAAAAACCCATATATTTCTTTTGGACCATCCTTAAAGCACTGGTTTGAAAAGAGCCTTCTTTTACTGATCATACTCACTGGATCCTGCTTTTTGGAATCCTTATTGCTATGGTGAACTCAGGAACAGATTAAAGTAACGGATAACGGACTCCTGCAACAAGACAATCATGTCAGGAGTGAAATATCTAGGCATAAGGTACCTTTAAACCTACATGTCTTTGTTTCTTTGCAGTAGAACACTTTTAAAACAACGTTATTTCCTTTTTATCTATGTTGGACTTCAAATGGCATATTGTTTCCTTTTGTAATACTCTCAACTAGAAATTTACAGACAAGTTTTACGTGAGTAAAGAACACACTCGAAAAATCAGGCACAGAGTTTCCTTCAAGTTTTGAATTCTTTTTTTGTACAGTAAAACGAGCACACAAATTAACTTGAACTTGTCATTTCTCTATGTTCAATTCCTCTCTTGGAATCAGTTTCCACTTCCAGTAACAGTTCTTTCCAGTTATTTCAAGTGACAATCTATGAGGCTGCTCCAGGTAAAATGAACGTTTTGTAGCTTCATTGAAATAGCACAAGTACATCTTTGTACATGAGGCAACATGTGTTTCAGAAACAACTTAGTCATGAGAAAATACGGAATTTAAATTGCTTATAAAACATTATACATATACATATGGTCATATAAAATGATGTTAAGTGAAATGGACTCCAAGATAGGACATAACTTAATTTTTCTTTATTGCTACCTAACAGGTACTATGTGATTTTTTTGTTTCTTTTCTATTTTCTACCTCCACGGTATAACCCCTGTTTTTACTGTGTTTGATGTCGGTGATATGCATCTTGCATATACCTTTTTCTAATGTGGGGAGGGGAAGGGAAATAACAAAATGCTGAAACAAAGATATAGTATGACCCATTTTAACAATGAGTTCTACAAGACACTATGTAGAAAATGAACTTTACAACTTGGAGAGGGGAGGGGGATTTGGGTTGACGAGGAGGAAAGGGAAGGCAGGGGGAAAGCAAAAGAAGAGGTAACAATCATTGATAGATTATGTACTAATTAACTTACGTATATAACTCTAACCCCTCTGCACAACATTTTTACAATAAAAAACATGAAAAAACCATTATCCTGGAGTACATTAAGTTCAAATTTCCTAAGTGCTCTATAAATTATGACCAATTTTAAGCGAGAAGAAGGTTCTCAGAAATATGTGTGTGTGTGTGTGTGTGTGTGTGTGTGTGTGTGTGTGTGTGTTGTGCATTATTTCACAAGTGTACATAAGTTAACAGTAAGAGAAACAATATGAATAATAGGAGAAAAAGAAGTTCTGTGTTTACGTATGGTTGTTCAATACAATATAGAAGACTCTGCAAATAATACAAATTTGAATAAAGCCAAGGCCAGTATGTTGATCTACAAGAGTGATATAGTGAAAACATTAATACTAAGTGGAACATGAAGGATGAGGCCACTCTGTTTCTTCTCCTAGCTCTAAATCATGGCAACTAATCATGCAAATTTGTAAAAACTAGAATGGAAGAGTAATTCTAGTTTCAAAGCAAGTCAGATATAAGAGCATGGACTTAACTGGAAAAAAAAATCCATGTTGAGAGAGCAGGAATTATACTAGCAATGAACTGGTGGCTAAGTTCACATATCTTTTTATTTCCTTCCTTTTCTTTTTCTTTGGTATTTGTGGGGCTTGAAGTCTTGGCCCACTCTTCTTCTACTCTTCAGCTTAAGGCTAGCACTCTCCCACTTGATCCACAGTGCCACTTCCAGTTTTCTGGTTGTTAATTGGAGATAAGTGTTTCAGAAACTTTCCTACTTGTGCAGGATTTGAACTGCAATCCTCAGATCTCAGCCTCCTGAGTAGCTAGGATTATAGGCGTGAGCCACTGTCATCCGGCTTAAGATCACAAATCTAACAGTGTACACTAAATATATGTAATGTGTATGTTCATCTATCTTTATATGAATTCTTAAGTTAAAAATCTGGGATACAGGTTAGACTTTACACTCACAAAACTGTTTCAAGTTTAAAAATTGATACTCCTGGAAAGATAAAACCTAAGAATGTAAAGGATTCTGGGAAGTTCAGTTTGCATTCAGCCTGTGGGAAAAAAAGTATTTGCGACAATACCTATAATTAACCAGCCTAAACCTGCATTGTAAGAATGGCTGAAGTGATGGAATACTAGGTATGAGCAAGACTGTTGAATAAGAGATTGAGGTTTTGGCATACATACACGCAAGCATGCACATACACAGAGGCACTTATATGTGTAAACACACATATGAAACAACTCTCAAAATGTGTAGAAAAAGTTGGAAAATAATAGAAAATATGTCCTGAGTAAGACTACAACAAGTGATAATTTTTAATATTAGAAAGTCGTCAAGTGAACTTTCCCAAAAAATCTTTGAGAATATTACAAAGACAGGGACCAGAGATATTAAGAAAGTCAAGTAATCATTATTACAGGGATAAAATCCTTGGAGGAATGAATCAGAGAACCCTGAAGGTGCATCTTAAAATGCTCATATCCTGTGTCAAATGTTAGAACGTCTTTGAAAATTGTACATAAACAGTGAGAGCAGTCAGTCTAGTGAATAAGATCATCGGAGAAGTTCAGAATTGCTAGCATGTTTCTAGATTAAATAAACCAACAAACTATGGCAGGGCAATGTGATACAAGCCTGGAATTCTAGCACTCACACTAAGATAGGAGCTTAGAGAGTGGAATTACATAGCGATACCTTCCCTGGACCAGGTAGTATAATTTTGTCTCAATAAAACAAGCCAAACAACAAGAAAGGAATACACAGTTGGAAGTTTGGGCTAATTTTTTCACTATGTTTTGATAAGTCAAGCTTCCTATTGAAATGCAACTCATATATAATCCTCACTTGTGTTTTACATGCTCTCTTCATTACAGAACATTGCTAGATGTAAAATAGCTCATGATTCCCAATCAAAAATTTGAAAAAGTAAGCATAATTCTGTTGGTTTCCAAAGAAATGATGAAGGATTACGAAAGCTTAAGCCTAGAGAAATAGCAAAGTTCATCTAATGTTGGACTTTGAAGACCTGCCAAAATTAGAATTTAGATTTGAAATAAATGTTTTTTGTTTGTAATTTCATATTCTCTAGGATAATACAAAATTGTTTTCAAGTAGAAGATTTAATTTAGAAATTCACAAATGATTCTGGCATTCTATTTGCTTAGAATATTCTTTCAAGTGAGGTATAATTAGAAATTAGTTAATAGATAATTGCAACAGTTCATGTATAACATGATAATCTGAGTAATCTAGACAAAGTTGCCAACAAATGGATGCTATTAATTTATAAATTTAGAAAAAGAGAAATTTTTTCAGGATTTGGTGTAATATGGTATGAAGAGAGTAATTGTATTACATCCTTTTTCTTCTACCTATACATAACACAGGAAGAAATTTCCTTACGTACCTCTTAATTATTCATACAATGAGGGAAAAAAGTTAGGTTTAATGTTTGTTTTTATTTTGTTTTTGTTGTTTAGTTTATGCTAGGGCTTGTCCTCTGGGTCTGGGCACTGTCCCTGAGCCTGTTTTTGCTCAAGGCTACTGCTCTACCACTTGAACCTCAGTGCCACTTGTGTCTGGCTATACCTTATGAATTTATTGGAAATAAGAATCTAAGGAACCTTGCTACCTGGGTGGATTTGAACCATAATCTTCAGATCTTAATATTCAGATATTCAGATCTCCTGAATATCTATGATAGATAAAAATAATGTATAATAAAATTAATATAAAATAATAATATAAATACTATTTGCAAGTGTTCTGATCTCAAGAATACTACTGGAAGGAAAATGATGCAGAAAATTTTAGTGTAGTGTTCTTTGCACAATTGGGATGGCATCACAGCAGAAGTGCAGTATTTTTTTTTTTCAAAATAGTGATAAACTAGTCATGATGTGAATTCAGGCAATTTTAAGGTGCACCTTATAAGTTGCAAACTGTTGGGCTAGGATGACTTTACAGCATAAAAACTTGGGATTGAATGTCATAGAAATAATAGCTTACTCTGATTAACAAATGTTTACTCTTCAGGAATTAATTATTGTAGGTAGGTCATGTGGCTATATTTTCTATTGACTTTTAAATATGTAACATCACATTGGAAATGTCATCTATTGCCGAAATAATTAAAATGCAAACAGATACTGTTTTAAATGTCTCTGGTATGGCATGAGCAGAATTTGAAAATGATTAGTTAGTAGTCATCTGAATTTTGAAGAATACATATATTCTGTTGTCTTAACATTTATTCAAATTTAAAAGTTAGGAGTTTCGTAGAAGTGAACTGTTTTCTGTTTTAGTATGAGATAATGGTTTTTTTCAACATAAAGGCAAATATATTGTGAAGATTTTATATAGTTTGATTACATTCAAGTTGATGACCCTCTGATTAAGAAAGGGGGAATAGAATGGTATTTACTATACCAATACAGTGAAATTATATTTTATGTAAGTTATTTTTTAATTTAATTTTATTGTCAAGGCGATATATAGAAGGGGTTGCCGTAATTGTAGGATGGTGAATACATAACATGTCGAACTTTTTACCCACTACCTCACTTTTCTCACAGTTTTCTTCACCTCAATACTCTTCACAAGTTGTAATGTAAATTTCCATTATGTTGTCTTGTGAGCATTGCTATTACATTGATTTGTACTTTGTCCTTTGTCACGCCATTTTGTTATTCGTTTTCCCTTCCCTAATTAAGATAAATGTATGTACAATAACAAATGATTCTGAAATCAAATACAGCAGGGGACAAACCATAGGGGAAAACACAAAAGGAAAAAGAATCACAGAGTACATGAAAAACAACAACCACAAAGAAAACCTTTGTTTCCATATGTAGGAGTTCATTTTGTTCAGCATCATCTTATACAGAGCTACTGAGCCATTCTGCTCATCTGCTAGGACTATCGTAGATATTTCCTACTTGTTACAAATTAGGGAAACCATGGAATCTCTTTCTTTGTGTTTATTTTACTTAGTAGGATTTTTCCATTTCCGTATGAATTGGAGGCATAGAATTCCACAGTGGATATATTTATCACATTTTGTCAATTCGTTCATCTACTGAGAGGCATATTGATTTAAAACATGATTGCATGTAAGTATCACTTAGGGTCATTCAAAAATGACAGATGTCACCTCTCCAGATATTCTAAAATCATGATTTTTATGAAGATAGGATTTCATGGTGGTACAAGTGTTTTGATATCTGGATGAGTCTAATGTATATGTTGCACTGAATTAGGCAGGAAGATATCCAATATCATATGGGTTAAAATGGTAGTGACAAAATATTCCCTTGAGAAAGATATAGGAGGCTTCCAGAAGTATGAATTAGTTCAGATAATTTTGAAGGATTTAGAAATGCAAGCTCAAGTATGTCTCTTTCAATAAAAATTATGTAATTGTTATGGTAAAAGGTGGGGAGGGGGAAGAAAATGACTGACAGCAGATCATTGTCCCAAGTTAGAGTATAAAAAGACATAATCTACAACTTCTTAGTTAAAAAGAGAGTAATATACTATGTCCCACTTAATTTAGGTACATGCAAAGTATTTACTTGGGTTTTTCCTACTTTAACCCTCCAAAATAAGTGAAGTCTTATAAGAAAAATTATGTTATTTCCACTACTTCAAGCTGAACACTAACTGTGATGAGCCCTCTTTTTCTCACTTTGCACTTGGAGAATAGTCCCTAAGTTGATGATGATGTGGCTGATTAGAGTCAGAGTTAGGGGCTTCTACTTGTACAATTATCCCAGAAGAGTTTAAAGCAGTTTTTCCCCAAGATACACAACTACATTTTCTTAAGCTGTACTTTGAACACACCCTCACACCTGAGCACATAATTTGAAATTATACTTCAGCATTTCCTTGGCACATTCTACTTTGTGCCTTTTACTTTTTTGCACATTCCTTTTGAGTTCATAGTTGCTCTCTTTCCATTTCATCTATACAAACTGCTAAGAACATTGTTCAACTACCACTTCTTGTTTGCACAAGACCAGTCTATGTATGAAAATACTTTGTCCATATTAAGCAATAGGGTAGTACTCACTCTTTGAGGAGAAAAGTTTCACTGTGTAACCCTATGCCGATATTAGAGTATGTAGAATTTAAAGCATTTTGAGACAAAATGATATTAGAATTGAAAGTCTCCTTAGGTCAGTTTCCGTGGAGCTCATTAGTTTTCCCATGAGAAATATAAATAGCCACAAAATCTAGAGCTAATTATTTATAAAAGCATGCCCTACATATAAGAATTTGTGGCAGGTTGATTGACAGGGTTATTTCACCATGGAGATATCCCTAACAAGAACTAGAGTTAAATAGAGTATATGGCAGTTATGATGTGTCAGTGGATAATGAGGCATTTTCTATTCTAAAGAAGAATCAATTCGAGGAGTCTTTAGTCACATCAGTAATGCTGTATGTTCAACCTAATACTTGGTGTTACTTGTCCTACATTTATAATGAATAGGCTGATAAGACATCCAAATATATCTAAAGATATTTCAATAAAACCCCAAACTGATGTGGATACATGGGCCACACTTTGGAACTGTAGGCCAAATTAGGCTTGTCTGTGCTGTAGTTCAATCTATAAACTCCTGAATAAACAAAGTCTTCAAAAATATTCATACAATACCTATGAGTAAAGTTCATGACAGTTATATCTGCATAATTCTTCTAAGATCAGGATAAAAGCATTGGTTCCCAACATTTAAAATCAAGAGGACCTGTTGAATTTATGGATCCAGAATTTTATGGCTTCATATTTGTATCCCAAAATTTTATCAATGTGACTTTCACCAAAACAATGTTCTTATTGAACTTGTCTATGTCCTTTTACTTTTCAAATCCAAATAGCATATTTCTTTCAATATCTTCTTGCAAATTCCATCTTTTACTTATGTAAATTTGTGGTACTTTTTTATTTCCTTATTTATCACTTTCTTCCAATCTTGTCTACAGTGGTGCCCACATTACTCACACCTGTGTCAGAACTTTCCTTTTCCTTTCCCCTTCAATAATGCCCCCAATTTCATTATTCTTTTTCATATTCATGGTCGTGGATATTTTGATGATGTCTAAACAGACCCATCTTTGCATCTAAACTTTAGAACTATCAGATTTTTTTCCCCAAATCCATCATTTCCAACTGTGGTCCTTATAACTAAGAGTAGCACTAACATAGTTGCCAGCCAAACGTGTGGAAGCACATTAGATTTCTTCTTACCCTACTCCCTCCCATTAGATGAGATGAATGATCAAGATTTTCTCAGTTTCTGTCACTCAAATGATTTCTATTGTTTGGGTGGTTCCGGTCATGGGGCCTGAACTCAGCCTGGCTCTGTCCCTTAGTTCTTCATCTCAAGACTAGCACTCTACCACTTGAGCCACAGCACCACTTCCGGCTTTCTTTCTCTGCTTATGTGGTGCTGAGAAATCGAACCCATGGCCTCATGCATGCAAGGCAAACGCTTTACCACTGAGCCACCTTCCCAGCCCCCACTCAAATGATTTCTATATACTCCTTTTTATGCCCCTGACACCACCCTGTTTCATTTACTCAACACTGTCACCTAGTCCTAAAACAAACATTTCCAAAGTATGCTTTTTCCCCATAGTCTTTTCATATTGGTCCTCTCCATTAGCAAATCACTCTCTTTGTAAGCAAACAGAGTGAAGTGCTCAGACACAAATTCTGGTATCAGTATTTCCTCACTACATTGACTGTTGGCCTTACATTTCTCATCTATAAATGGATGTAATCTACCAGAAATAATGAAGAATATATGTGTTGACTTCTAGAGCAAGAAAAAAGAAAAGTAAAGAGTCCTTACATTTTCCACCTTACCTTACAAATAAGGAAAGAGTCAAATTCAGTTTCTTGGTATAAAGTCACAAATTGTTTCCTGCAGAAATTAAAATAAATTTCACCTCCTGGCTCTAAGGTCTATGTCCTTTTAAGGTAACTACAGATATGTAAATGGTACTATGTAAATAGTGTCATGTTTTTTCAGATATATTGAAGAAAATACCCTTAATATATCACTGGAAACATTGGTTATTGAATTATATCAATATGAGAATGTTTTTGAACTAATCACACTAAGCTGAAAACTACATCTTAGTCCACCAAAATGTGGAAATAAATAATTTTATTTATAAGAAATTAATACCACCAAGAAAAGTGTGTATACATTAGAGAGACTGCAGGAATAACATTAGGGTTTTTACTGTCTCTACCTGTTTATGTGATAGTATTTCTTGATATTGAAACTCTCCTCTTGATATTCTTATTGTATGTAATCCAATGCTATTTAGTACTATATATTCAATGTGGGAAATATAGCTTCAAAAATGTATAAAGTTTTTTCCATTTCAATCACAACATTGTCATTATCAGGGTACACTATGGCCATCATCATCCTCATCAAAATTATTATTAGCATCATAAGTGTTATTGAAACTCTGATATGTATCTATGATTTTGTGATTATTTGTCTTTTGATTAATAATTTTCAGGTTATCACTGTGCATGCATCCATATTAAAATTTTGAACAAAGAAACAAAAAAAACTAAACCATAACAGGTATCTTCACTATGGGCTTAAAACAAATTATATAATAGATTTTTGAAGTATTGCAATTTCCTAACCAGTATAAACTAACTTCCTCTCTCCCCACCACTACACACAAATATTTAAGGGTTTGAACAGAATTATTTCAAGTAATATGCTATAAATATTAACACAATATCATGTGTATATCTAAAATTCCCTTAAAAGTAATAAACGCTACATTCTATTGAAATATTAGTTATTTTATTCTAGGAAACTTTTGGAAAAATAGACTGTATATCTTTGAAATAAAAAGGTAGAAAATAGTATCATAAAAAGTTTTAGAGGGAGTCTGTATTCAGAAATATATTTGTATATATATTATGTGTAGAAAGACATACATTTTTAGAGATTATTTGTAATCAGAAATATATACATATATCTAAATTTATGTGTAGAACAATGTATATTATAGTGAAACAAAAATCTTGAAACATAATTAAGAATAAAAAAATACATTAAACCAAGTGCCAGTGACTCGCTATTCTAGGTAATGAGGTCTTAGAATTGTGTTCGAAACTAGCCCAGACAGAAAAGTGCTTGTTAGATTCTAATCTCCAATTAACCACTAAAAACAGGAATTAGCTCTATGCCTCAAGTTGTAGAGTGCTGGCTTTGAGCACAAAATGGCTTAGGGACAATGCTTAACCTTGTAAACAACATCAATAACAACAACAAAATATATCACATTAATTTCACAGAAGCATCTTTTACCTGCTGTGAACATTTTTTAGAAACATGAATACATGCCCATGGAAAATGTTATGTAAAAAGTATAGAATATGTACGTCTATGATAAAGACATGACTATTTAGATTGTTTAAGATATTTAGGTAATGATTCGAAATTAAGAATAATGATAATATATTGGGACTGGTCTTTTATTCTATTTTTTGATAGTAATAAAATGATATTTGTAATTATTCTGTAAAATACCTCTTGCTTGGTATTTGAATTATAATAAGTGATAAACATTTTTAAATGATTTCCATAAGAAAGGATAATTTTAATGGTATTAATTATTTTGTAATTTCAAAACAATTAAGAAAATTATTCCAAGGCTGGTTTGCTCTAAGATTATATTTGTTTTCTTATTGTAATTTTCATATGTTCGTAGAAATTAAAATTCCAAAAAGTCAATGGATGTTGGCATACAGGATCATCTTCATAGATACTAATAATGGAGTCGCTTAAGTGGAATTGTTTTATTTAATTTGTTTTTTCACTAATAAATCAAGATGATTGTGTATTTTCTTTCTTGTCACGTTATTGGCTCTTATCCTGAGAATACTTTTTTCTAGCAAAGTAGATAAAAGCAATTGGATTGAGCAAGTAACATATGGCTACCATAAAATGCAGATGCATAGATTTGTGTTTTCTATCATTTGCTAAAATTTTCTTCCAGAAAAGTTTATCAATTACGTATAAGTAATGTGTAATTCCTAGATATTCCAGTTATCACATACATTTTTTGATAGGGTTATCTCTGCATAAACTCAAAAAACAGACAAAAAATCCTCAAAATAAACAGAAATCACATCTTTGTTTTTGAAGCTGTAGTTTACAAAGAATTTTTAGCCAACACCAAAAACATATTTTTAGGTATTTTGCATATTGTGTGAAGAATTTTTTTTTAATTTTATTTTATTTTATTTGAGAACTTACTGTACAGAGGGGTTACAATTACATGGTCAGGATAATGCATACATTTCTTACCAAGCATTGCAGCCTCCTCCTTTGTTTACCCTTCACCAATCTTCCCAGCCTCCCCCCTCCCCCCCACCCAATCATGCCCCCCCTCCCCCCCACAACGACATTGTAAGGCTGGTTTTGACATGACATTTTGTACTTCTCATTGTTGCAACAGGTCCACCTGAATCCTTAAACGACTTGTTTGTCCCCGTCTCCTCCACATGTTATACTGACATCAAATATAGTGAAAGCAGGGGTTACATTGTGGGGGAGGGACATACAAAGCAACAAAGAAATAATCTTATAAATGCTTTAGAAACACATGCATGAAAGAAACAAAAACATTAAAATACATATTTGAGGGTTCATTTTCCAAACATCACATTATCTGACTTTTTCCGCTTGACTCATACCTATACTAGATATTGCAAATAAGGGAAACCATGGGACCTATGTTTCTTTGGGCCTGGCTTACTTCACTTAATATAATTTTTTCCAAGCCTTTCCATTTCCTAACAAATGGGGAAATGTCATTCTTTCTGATGGAGGCATAGAATTCCATTGTGTATATATACCACATTTTCTTGATCCATACATCTATAGAGGGGCATCTGGGTTGGTTCCATGTCTTAGCTATGGTAAATAATGCTGCAATAAACATAGTTGTGCTGGTAGCTTTAGTGTGGCCTTGTTTGTGATCATTTGGGTAAATGCCCAAAAGTGGGATTGCTGGGTCATAGGGGAGTTCTATGTGAAGTCTTTTGAGGAACCTCCATACTGCTTTCCAAAGTGGTTGAACAAGTTTACATTCCCACCAACAATGAAGTACGGTTCCTTTCTGTCTACATCCCCTCCAGCATCTGTTGTTGTTAGAGTTCTTGATTTTTGCTGTTCTAACTGGAGTGAGGTGATATCTCAATGTTGTTTTGATTTGCATTTCTTTTATGGCTAGGGATGTTGAACATTTCTTCATGTGTCTATTGGCCATCCTTCTTTCTTCTTCAGAGAAGCTTCTCTTTAAGTCTTTCGCCCACTTACTTATTGGGCAGTTGTTTCTTTGAGGATTTGTTGTTGGGGGGTTTAATTTTTTGAGTTCCAAGTATATTTTAGATATGAGACCCTTGTCCGTTGTATGGCTAGTAAAGATCTTCTCCCAATCCGTGGGCTTTCTATTGATCTTGCTAGCTATGTCATTTGTCCTGCAGAAGCTCTGCAACCTTATGCAATCCCATTTGTCCAACCTTTCTTTGATTTGTTGTGTTTCCGGGTCTCTATTCAGAAAATTTCGGCCTGAGCCAAGGAGACCTAAGGTTTCTCCTACTCCATCCTGTAATGTTTTCAGAGTGTCTGCTTTGAGTTCAAGGTCTTTGATCCATTTGGAGTTGATTCTGGTGCAGGGTGATATATAAGGATCTAGCTTTATTTTTCTACATGTAGTTAACCAGTTTTGCCAGCACCATTTACTGAAGAGGCTGTCTGTCTCCCATTCTATTGTTTTAGCTCCCTTATCGAACATTAGATGGCTATAGGTCTGTAGGTTAATTTCTGGGTTTTCAATTCTATTCCATTGGTCCTGAGGTCTGTTCTTATGCCAATTCCAAGCTGTTTTGATTACTATGGCTTTATAGTAGAGTTTGAAATTTGGTATTGATATTCCTCCAGCAGTGTTCTTTCCGTTGAGGAGGGTGTTTGCTATTTGGGGTCTTTTATTGTTCCATATGAATTTTTTGATTGCCTTTTCTATTTCCTTGAAGAATGAGGGTGGAATTTTCATAGGTATTGCGTTGAATTTGTAGATAGCCCTGGGAAGTATTGCCATTTTCACGATGTTAAACTTTCCAATCAAGGAACATGGGAGGTTTTGCCATTTTTTAAGTTCTGTGTTGATTTCCTTTTTCAAGATTTTAAAGTTTTCATCATAGAGGTCCGTCACTTCTTTAGTTAAGTTAATTCCTAGGTATTTTATTTTTTGTGAGGCTATTACAAATGGAGTTGCTTTCCTAATTTCAGCCACACTTTTCTCATTGTTGGCATACAGAAAAGCCATTGATTTTGGGGGGTTAATTTTATAACCTGCTACTTTGCCAAAGTTTTGAATCAGCTTGAGTAATTTGGGAGTGGAGTCTATGGGATTCTTTAAGTACAAGATCATGACATCTGCAAAGAGGGGGAGTTTTATTACTTCTTTCCCTATTTGGATTCCCTTTATGTCTGCATCTTGTCTTATTGCTGTAGCTAGGCATTCTAATACAAGATTGAAGAGAAGTGGAGAGAGAGGACATCCTTTTCTTGTTCCTGAGTTAAGAGGAAATGGCTTTAGTTTTTCACCATTGAGTATAATGCTGGCTGTAGGTTTGTCATATACAGCCTTTATTGTATTGAGGAATGTTCCATGGATTCCTAATTTTTCCAAAACCTTCATCATAAAGGGGTGTTGGACCTTGTCGAATGCTTTTTCTGCGTCTATTGAGATAACCATGTGGTTCTTATTCTTGCTCCTGTTGATATGATGAATAATATTAATTGATTTGCGTATATTGAACCAGCTTTGCATCCCTGAAATGAATCCTGTTTGATCGTAGTGTATGATTTTTTGGATGTATTGTTGAAGTAGGTTGGCCAAAATTTTGTTGAGAAGTTTTACATCAATATTCATCAAAGAAATGGGTCTATAGTTCTCTTTCTTTGATGAGTCCCTGCCTGGTATTGGGATGAGGGTTATGATGGCTTCATAGAATGTGTTCGGTAGTGAGCTTTCTCGCTCAATTTCATTGAAGAGTTGGAGGAGAATTGGTGTGAGCTCTGCTTTGAAGGCCTTGTAAAATTCCGCTGTAAAACCATCTGGTCCTGGACTTTTCTTAGCTGGGAGGTCTCTTATTGCTGTTTCTATTTCAATGCTTGATATGGGCCTGTTAAGATAGTTTAACTCATCTTGCTGTAGTTTTGGCATGTCAATGTTTGCTAGGAAGAGTCCAGTTCTCAAACTTATTTGCATAAAGTTTTGAGAAGTATTCCCTTATAATGTTCTGAATCTTGCTTGTTTCCGTGGTGATGTTTCCATTCTCATCTCTGAGTTTATTAATTTAGGTGTGTTCTCTTCTTTTTCTGATAAGATTTGCTAAGGGTCTGTCAATTTTGTTAAGTTTTTCGAAGAAACAACTCTTTGTTTTTTTGATTCTTTCTATAGTTTTTTTGGATTCTAATTCATTTAATTCTGATTTAATTTTGATTATTTCTTTCCGTCTACTGGATTGGGCTTTATCTTGCTTCTCTTTTTCAAGGAAGTTTAGATGTGTCATTAAATTGTTAGCTTCAGATTTCTCCAATTTGTTGATGTAGGAGCTCAGAGCTATAAACCTGCCTCTGAGTACTGCCTTTGCTGTGTCCCAGAGGAGCTGGTAATTTGTGTGTTCATTTTTGTTGAATAGCATGAACATTTGAATTTCCTTTCTAATCTCTTCCATGACCCACTCATGATTCAGCAGTGTGTTGTTCAGCCTCCATGTGATACCGGACTTTCTTTGGTGGCTTTTGGTGTTGAGTTCTAATTTTATTCCCTTGTGGTCAGAGAGAATGCAAGGTATAACTTCAATGTTTCTGAAGTTTGCTTTGTGGCCTAAAATGTGGTCTATTTTAGAAAACGTTCCATGTTCTGCTGAGAAAAACGTGTATTCTGATGCTGCTGGGTGAAATGTTCGGTAGATGTCTGTTAAGTCTAGTTGATCTATGCAGCTGTTTAGATCTGCAGTTTCTCTGTTGAGTTTTTGCCGAGTTGATCTATCTAGTGGGGAGAGTGGTGTGTTAAAATCCCCAACAATTAATGTCTTTGGATCTATATGGGATTTGAAGGAAAACAGTGTTTCTTTGATAAATTTGGGTGCTCCATTGTTTGGCAAAAAGATATTTAGAATTGTAATATCCTCCTGAAGGAGAGATCCTTTAATTAGTATGTAGCGACCTTCTTTATCTCTTCTCACAAATTTTAATTTGAAGTTTATTTTATCTGATATTAGGATTGCAACTCCCGCCTGTTTATGGGGGCCGTTTGCTTGGTAGATTTTATTCCAGCCTTTAACATTGAAAATGTGTTTGTTTTTACAGGCAAGATGTGACTCCTGCAGGCAGCAGATAGAAGGCTCTTGTTTTTTAATCCAACTAGACAGCCTGGGTCGCTTAAGTGGAGAGTTCAGTCCGTTAACGTTAAGAGATAGGACTGAGAGGTATTTGGGAGTTCCTGCCATGTTATCTACCTTCTTGGGGGCTGGGAAAACTGGGTTCTTCCTATGGTTCTTGGATTCTCAGTTTGGGTGCAGTTTCTTGTCCTTAACTGCGGTCTTGTTGGTTTTCTATGTGTAGGACATCTTTAAGAATCTTTTGTAGGGCTGATTTGGTGGAGATGTATTGTTTCAATTTTTCTTTGGCATGGAAGGTTTTTATTTGGCCTTCAGTTATGAAGGAGAGTTTAGCTGGGTACAGTATTCTTGGTTGATAGTTGTTTGTTTTTAGGGCATGGCATACATCATTCCAGGCTCTTCTTGCTTTGATTGTCTCTGCTGAGAAATCTGAGGTGATTCTAATTGGTTTCTCTTTATAGGTGATTACCCTTTTCTCCTTGACAGCTTTAAGGATCTTTTCCTTGTTCTGAGTTGATCCAGTGTGGATTATAATGTGACGGTGGGATGTACTATTCTGGTCTGGTCTATTTGGGGTTCTAAAGGCTTCTTGTATCTGAACAGGCCTATCTTTTTGCATGTTTGGGAAGTTCTCTGCTAGGATCCTGTTAAACAAATTTCCTAGATCATTAACTTCTGTTTCTAGGTGCTCCTCTACACCCATTATCCTTAGATTAGGCCTTCTGATGGTGTCTTCCAGGTGTTGGATTGATCTATCATATTCTTGGACTTGTCTTGGATGGTTGTATGTTCTTTCTCCATAATATCTAGGCTGTCTTCAATCCCTGAGATTCGATCTTCTGCATGGTCTAACCTGCTGTCAAGATTCTCTACTTTGTTTTTTATCTCTTTTCCTTCTAGTTGGTCAGCTTTGATGGCTTCAAGTTCTTTGTTGAAGCTCTGTTTTAGGTCTTGTATGAATTTCTTTACTTCCTTAATTTGGTGTTCAGTGTTTGTCCTCAAATCACTTAGTTGATTGGTTATGGTTTCTTTGGACTCCCATTCCTTCTGTTGGGTTCCATTCAGCATTCCCTTTGTGGTCTCCCTGACTTCCTTCAGCTCTTTGTTAATGGATTCCATGAATGCCTTTAGTGATCTTTGTGTTTTCTCTACCTGGTCTCTCAATTCCTGTATTACTCTTTGATTAGCTTCCTCCCGTTCGTGGGATTCCTGCAGTTCTCTTTGAGTGTTCTCAGCCTGCTCACGCCATTCCTCCCTTTCTCTTTGAGTATTCTCAAGTTGTTCACACAAATCCGGTATCAATTTTTGTGTAGCTTCCTCACACTTATGATATTCCTGTATAAGCTTCTGGGATGCCTCCTCTCTCTCCCTATCACGCTCATACAGAGTCCTTTGTACGTTGTCAAACTTCTCATTTATCATGTTTGTCAGCAGTGTTTGTAGAGCTATTTGGGAACTCTCCTCTGGATTATTCATTATCTGTTTTAACCCCTGATTATCAAGATTGGGAATTGAGATACCCGAATTTGCCATTTTTCTTGTGTTTTTCCGGCTTACTCTGCCCATTTGAGATGAAGATAGCACCAGTTTTGTGCTAGAACACTATCTTAAGGCAACCATCAACCAAAGTTTGCATTTGTACAGTCAATAGTCTACAGATACAATCTAGTTCAACAGATACATCTATTCAACATCAAACAACTATATGTTAACGGACTTCGAACCGCAGAGAAGAATTTGGAAAACCAGAAATTATTAGGGTTAGGGAGAGATGTGGGTAAAAAATAGGAATAGATTGGTGTGCGGAGGCACAGGGAGAGTTAACTATGTCCTAATCACAATGCAGGAAATAGGTTGGGTAGGATGCAAGTAGAGAGAGAGAGAGAAAGAAGAAAGGGAAAGGGAAATGAAAAGAGACCAGAAAAAAATAGAAACGTAAAAGTTAATGTTATTATACAGATTAAAAGACCATCTATTTAGAGAGGAATGTGACTATGTTGAGAGAAAGGGAGGGACAAAGAGGAGATGTGAAAAACTTTAGAAAAATGCTTAAAATATTATATAGGTATAAAGAGGTAGTACTGCTATTAAGGAATTTAAGTCTCAGAGGTTTTATATTGAGTAATAAGTTTGTGGATTAAGTGGGTACACAATGGGGGATAGGGTCTACTAGTTAACTATGGGTTTATCTGAGGATGTGCAGGACAAGAGTTAAGTCACATAAAGAACAAAAGAGAGGAAAAGGTGGAAATGATAGGAAAGTGAGAAGAAAAGATCAGAAGTTCAGTAGAGCTAGACAAAAAACAAAAAGATAATTAAGAATGAAGAAAAAGAGACAGAATACAAGAAAAGAAAGGAAAACACACATTCACGTATTACTAAAATAAAAATTATAAGAGGAGAAAAAAAAGTTACTGGAAAACAATTATTTTTCAGAAGAGGCTAAAATTAAAGATTAATAAAAGTTTTAGAAAAAGAAAAAAAAATTTTATATAGATAAGGTAACAAAAACCAAAAAAAAAAAAAAAAAGAAAAAGAAAAAGAAAAAGAAAAGAAGAAGAAGGAAAAAAAAAAAGTTCTTTGATTTTTTTTTTTTTTTGGGGAGGGGTGGGAAGAATCCTGTATCTCCCTTTTGTCTGTAACCAGAGTCTTGTTGGAGTCTCTGGTCAGCTTGAGGTCCTGTGGCTTGATTGGTTTCTTAAGTCAGTTTGTTGGAACAGGCAGAAAAATGCTCTGCTTTACCCAAGATTTTGAGATCCCCCTCCCAGGTTAGTTTACTGGGAGGGTGATCTGCTTTGAGAATCACAAAAGAGGGGGATGCAGGCTAGGTTCTGGGTAGAGTTGAGGCCTTTCAACAAACAGTAGCTTTTCCCTGGGGCTATTTTGTGAAAAAAACTCACAGCACCCAGCCTGGAGCCATTCTCAGGGTTTCTGTTTTTCAATTGATTGTGGTGGCTGCTAGAGGGAGGGGCAGCCTCTGGCTCTGGTTATCCAGTGAGGAGAGCCACTCCAATGGCTGGCGCCTGAGCTGGGTGACTTTTGCCTGGATGGGAGCTGAGTCTGGCAGGTCACTTCACCGTTAAGTTCTTGTGACCTGCTAAATGACTGGTTTTATTCCAAGGCCTGAGCTGGAGCTAGCCGCTCCTCCGAGCTTTGTCGGTATCCAAGATGGAGATCACCGGTGCTGGGGGGGGCGAGGTGGCCTTCCCTGCTCTGCTCCCTGAGAAGGAGTGAGGACGTTGGGCTTCTACTCACGCCGAGTCTTGGATCCTGTGTCGTCTCTGGTCTGCAAAGTGCGGGATGAAGTTGTCCGCTCCTTGTCAGTTCTTGCTGGTGTTGAGTAGAATCTGCTAGTCCGCTGCGTCTGGCTCCTTCGTCCAGGACTGTGTCTCAGGTATGACCCCGCGGCGGTGGTCGCCGCCGCGACCCTGCCGCCGCAGCGGCAGCTGCTGGCAAGCGCTCAGATGTGTCTGCTTGGCTTCCCCTCTCTTGACTAACTCTCTGTCGTGTGATGTTACACTTGGTGTGATTCTCTGGCTTGGGACTGTTCACTGGAACTCTGAAACTGCTTTCTATGCAAGAGCTTGTTCAGATTCCAGCTTCTCCTCCGCCATCTTCCCGGAACCTTCTTGTGTGAAGAATTTTGAACTATGGTTTTATTTTTTGCTGACATGAAATTCACATGCAATATATTATCTCCTTTCATTTTATACATTTTAGTGCTTTGAAAGTGAATTGTACAATCATAGGTTTTCCAAGCCTAATTTTAACAAACTTGCATTTCTTCAAATATAAATGCTATAAATTTTAGAACAGATATTAAAATAGATATAAAATTGAGTTACAGGAATTTGTCCTGCATACATCTTCTATAGGGTGTCTTTTCAAAATTTGTTTTGGGGAATTATTTCCAGGTTCTCACTCATACTGTCCAAGTGCACTGTCAATGAACTGCATTCCCGATCCATACAAGTTTTTTACTTCTCTTTAATACATACATAGAAGTGTAATGGCTAGAGCATATATAATTCTCTTTGACCTTTTGAAGACTTGAAAACTTGCTTGCTAAAATGACTACAGTATTACACAAATCATTCTGTTATGCAGAGTATATCAATTTCTCCACAAATGCATTACTATATTTTGTGTCATCTTTTTATATTATGGTCATAATAGTGAGTTTTCTTTTTCTTTTTTCTTAGATACTAAAGAGAACCTAAATTCATATGCTCCTCCTATTGACTATTTACATATGTTCTTTATAGGAATATCCTATTCGGGAAAAATTTATACAGAATTGGAAGATATAAAAGTACTTAAGATTCAGGATCATTGTAGCATTAACATTGTAGCATTAACAAATATGTGTCCTCTATCTGTTAGATATGTTCTCACTACTTTCATAGAATTAAGAAAGGTTATCAGTTGGAATTAGTTTATTCTTGCTTTTCTTTGGCCACTAATGCTTTCCATGTCAAATTTTTGGAAACCTTTACTCATCCATTTTCATTAATTTTTACATTTATGTTTTGTAGGTTTTTAAAACTCACATTTAGTTGATAATCATTTTTTATTTTAAATTTTTGTATAAGATTTGAGGTAGTAGTCTAAGATCATTCTTTAAAACTAGAAAGGCAATAGTGCCAATACACCCATTTAAGATTCGATTTTTATTTCATTAAGTCATGGCTTCCTTTTCAAAATCTATTGACAATAAAACTAAGAGTTTATTTTTGATAAATCTGTTACATACTTCTATGTGTCGCTTCTTTCACTAATAAAGACGGTAATAAGATTCAAATCTCGTTTGAGGGCTTAAGCTACACCATTTTACAAGAATGTTCTGACTGACCTGTATTCCTTGAATTTACATACAAGTTTATTTAGCAGGTGGACCAATATTCTACAGATATCTAGATGCTTGATAGTCACTCATATTTTGCACCTTGTGAAAACACAAGACCCCAGATATTATATAGGGAAAATGTCTTTAGGGAATGCTTAAAACAACTAAAATTAATTTAGGAATGAGTTAATATTTAGATAATACAATAGCATAATCAAGTTGAATGATAACGACTTGAGCTGTACTACAGAAAGAGTGAGAGGGGATAGAATGATGGACCACCTAGGAGCTGTATGTCATTGTTACTGTGTTTCAAAAACAGAAAGACTTCAGAGAAGAGAAGGAGAAAAATAATCAAAGTGTCCTTAATCAAGTTTCTTTTTAATCCACCTAATAGTGTGGACTGAGAGTCAGAGAAGATGGGAAAAATAAAATAGAAAATAAAGCATTGTATAGACCTCTTACAATGTAAATAAATTGTAATAAGAATATGATAATTCATTTCCAAAGAAATAAAGGAAACAATAGCTAAACTCTAAAGGCAAAAAGAATGAAGAGAGAAAAGAAGCAAAGTAAAACCTTTATCAATAACAAACACAAGAATTTGGAAGTGAAAAAGCAGTGGAAATATTCTAAACAACAATAAAATTACAATAACAATTGCTAACGTGGATAGAAAATGGATTATATTTAATCGATGGTGGTGTTAACCATTTTCCCTCCAAAAGAAATGTACTCATTACCTTATTTATGCAACTGTAACCCCTCTGTACTTCACCTTAACAATAAAATTATATTGAAATTAAAAATAAAACAAATAATATAATAATTAAGAAATCTTAGAAGCCATTAGTTAAAAACTTTATAAGAAACTGCCCCAAGTAACCAAGGAATATATTTTGATGATACTATTTAAATACTTAAACTTCAGCAGAAAAGCAAAATATTTAAAATCTGTTACAAATAAAGTAATACATCAGAATATATTACTATAATAATCATTGGATGGATTTTTAGTGGCAGTCAAATATGTAAGAAAAGAGGCAATATGCCATTCATTTGCACTTAATAAGAAAGAATTTTCTAGGTCTTTTAAAATATATCATAAGTTTAATGAAGAAACTATTGTGTCACATCATATGATAATCAGATAAAGATGATATTAGAGCAAAGAACAGATTGTACTAAGTTTTGGGATGTTAATGTATGTACTTATTTTGGTTTTGGAAAACTGTGAGGATTTCAACTTGTGGTATTGTTCTTGCTAGGCTGGCATTATATCAGTGGTAAATTTTAGGATAGGGGTTCCCTTTCCACAAGAACACGCACCTGATCTGTCCTTTTATCCTTCCCATCATCAATGGCATCAGAGTTGCACACCAACTTATCTAGCTTCCTGGATCCTGCAGTCCTTCCAATCTTAGTCTTTAGATAGTGCAGGATGGTGGAAATCATCCAATGCACCCAGGTATAGATTGAGAAGGAACTCTCCTAAAATTTGTCCTGATATTTGTTCTCAAGGCTCCTAAGTAGTTAAGAGTACAGATTGGAGCCCATGGTGCCAAGCAGTAACAGTATTTTTAAAGCAATTAGACATATATAAGACAGGCTTGTGATTACCTCAGAAAAAGAATAAAAGAGCAGTGAAGCATAGAGGACAGACAGAATTTATCTAGCTACTCACAGGGTGAATTAGCTTAGCTAGCTACTCGGGAAGCCGAGATCTGAAGACCACTGTTCAAAGCCAGTCCAATCATGAAAAAAACATGTGATTATCTCCAAAAAAACAGAAGTGCAGCAGTGGCTCAATTGGTAGACCACTATCCATGGGCACAGATGCTATGGCAAGAATGATGAATGCATGCATGAGCAAATGAACATGCACGTATGTGTACAGGCACGTGTGTGCACACACACAAATGCAGAGTTCTTTATTTTTTTTACCTTGCTGTACTTCATTTCCCTGTATTAGTTCACAATTAACAAAATCAACTAATCACCTATTTACATACAACTCACCATGTTTCTCTAAAGTCTACCCTCTTTGTGGCAGCCTGCATTTATTTGACACAAAAGTAAATTTTTCAGGAGATCAATTCATCTCCTTCAACTCTGTAATGTTGGATGATTGTTTAAGTTCTTCCGAGCAATGTAATTTTATGAAATCCTGCATCAAGCAGCATATTTCTTTCATAAAAAGGGAAGTCTCTGGGGAAAAAAAAAAACAACTATAGGTTTCCCTCCTCCTGGCAAGCATCTGGAAATTTATTATCTTCCTATAATCCATGATCTGTCTGTGCATGCCAAAGACGGCTGTGAAAATAAAAAGACCCTTCTAAGCACATAGAATTCGTATACCATGAATATGTATGAAGGTTTCTTTTAGTATTCTGAAAATACCATACAGAGGAGTTAAAATTACATGGGCAAGATAATGAGTACATTTCTTATCAAGCATTGTTGCCTCCTCCTTTGTTTCCCCTTTCTATCCCTTTCCATCTCACCGCTCCTACCACCCCCAATATAACCCCTCCTTGGAAAGTTTTAAATTTCGTTTTTCGACATAACATCTTGTACATGTCATTGTTATAATGGATCCAACTCTATTCCGTTATAAACGATTTGTTTTTTCCCTCCCCCTCCACAAATTATATCAACATATAATACAGTGAAAACAAGAGTTATATCGTGGGGGAGGAACATACAAAGCAACAAAAATTCATCTTATAAATATGTTAGAAACAATCGCATGAAAGAAAAAATATTTGAATACTTATCTTGGGATACATTTCAAATAACATCAACGAATCTTACCTTTTTTGCTTGTCTCAGGCATATACTATTTATTACCAATAAGGGAAACCATGGGGCCTATGTGTAGGTGGACCTGGCTTACTTCACTTAATATAATTTTTTCCAAGACTTTCATTTTTCTAACAATGGGGAAATGTCATCCTTTCTGATGGATTCAAGGAGGTCCATTGTGTATACATAACACAATTTCTTGATCCATTCATCTACTGAGGGGCATCTGGGTTGGTTCCAAGTTTAGCTATGGTAAATAATGTTGCCATAAACATAGTTGTGCTGGGAGCTTAAGTTTGGTCTTTTTGTGATCATTTGTGTAAATGCCCAAAAGTGGGATTGCTGGGTCATTGGGGAGCTCTATGTGGAGTCTTTTGAGGAAATTCCATACCACTTTCCAAAGTGGTTGAACAAGTTTACACTACCACCAACAATGCAGTAGGGTTCCCCTATACTCATCTCCTCCTGCATCTGTTGTTATTAGAGTTCTTGATTACAGCCTTTGTAATTGGGGTGAAGTGGTATCTCAATGTTGTTTTGATTTGCATTTTTTATGTCTAGGGAGGTTGAGCATTTCTTCATGTATCTATTGGCCATCTTTCTTTCTTCTTCAGAGAAGTTTCTCTTTAAGTCTTTAGCCCACTTATTTATTGGCCAGTTGTTTCTTTGAGGATTTGTTGTTGGGGGATTTAATTGTTTGGAGTTCCAGATATATTTTACATATGATACCCTTGTCCATTGTATGGCTACTGAAGATATTCTCCCAATTTGAGGGCTTTTTATGGATCTTGGTAGCTATGTCCTTTGCCATGCAGAAGCTCTGAAATTTCATGCAATTCATTTGTCCAAACTTTCTATAATATTTTGTGTTTCTGGGTCTCTATTAAGAAAGTTTCGACCTGTGCCAAGGAGCTCTAGGGTTTCTAAAGTTCCATCCTGTAATGTTTTCAGAGTGTCTGCTTTTACTCCGAGGTCTTTGATCTATTTGATGTTGATTCTGGTACAGGGTGATATATAAGTATCTAGATTTAGTTTTCTACAAGTAGTTAACCAATTTTGAGAGCACCATTTACTGAAGAGGCTGTCTTTCTTCCATTCTATTTTTTTTAGCTCCCTTATCAAAGATTAGATGGATGTAGGTCTGTAGGTTCATTTCTGGGTTTTCAATTCTATTCCATTGGTCTCGAGACTGTTCTTGTGCCATTACCAAGCTTTTTTGATTACTATGGCTTTCTAGAAGAGTTTGAAATTTGGTATTGATTTTCCTCCAGCACTGTTCTTTCTGTTAAGGATCATTTTTGCTATACGGTGTCTTTTATTGTTCCATATGAATTTTTGGATTGCATTTTCTATTTCCTTGAAGAATGAGGTTGGAGTATTGATAGTTGTCACATTCAATTTATAGATAGCATTGGGGAGTATTGCTATTTTCCCGATGTTGATCTTTCCAATCTAGGAACATGGGAGTTTTTGCCACCTTCTAAGTCTGTTTTGATTTCCTTTTTCAGGTGTTTAAAGTTTTCATCACAGCAGTCCTTCACTCCTTTGGTTAAGTTAATTCCTAGGTATTTTAATTTTTGTGGGGCTATTACAAATGGAGTTGTTTTCCAACTTTCAGCCACAATTTTCTCATTGTTACCATAAAGAGAAGCCATTCATTTCTGAGGGTTAATTTCATACCCTGCTACTTTACCAAGGTTTTGAGTCACCTTGAGTAACTTGGGAGTGGAATCTTTCAATACAAGATCATGTCATCTGCAAAGAGGGAGAGTTTTACTTCTTCTTTCCCTATTGGGATCCCCTTTATGTTCGCATCTTGTCTTATTGCTGTAGATAGGCATTCTAATACTAGATTGAAGAGCAGTCAAAGTGGGCATCCTTGTCTCGTTCCTGAGTTTAGAGGAAATAGCTTTAGTTTTTCACCATTTAGTATAATGCTTTCTGTAGTTTTGTCATACACAGCCTTTATTGTATTGAGGAATGTTCCATGGATTCCTAATTTTTCCAGGACCTTCACCATAAAGGAGTATTTGATCTTGTCAAAGACTTTTTCTGCATCTATTGAGATAACCATGTGGTTTTTATCCTTGCTCTTTTTGATATGATGAATTATGTTAATTGATTTGCGTATATTGAAGCAGCTTTTCATCCCTGAAAGTTTTTTGGATGAATTGTTGAAATCAATTAGCCAAAATTTTGTTGAGAGGCTTTGCATCAATGTTCATCAAAGAAAAGTGTCTATAGTGCTCTTTCTTTGATGAGGGTTTTGGGATGAGCGTTATGATGGCTTCATAGAAAGTGTTCGGTAGTGAACTTTCTCTTTCAATTTCATTGAAGAGTTGGAGGAGTATTGGTGTGAGCTCTGCTTTGAAGGCCTTGTAGATTTCTGCTGTAAAACCATCTGTTCCTGGGCTTTTCTTAGATGGGAGGTCTCTCATTGGTGTTTCTATCTCAATGCTTGATATGGGCCTGTTAAGCTGGTTTAAATCATCTTGGTTTAGTTTTGGCATGTCAATATTTGCCAGGAGAAGGTCCATTACTGCCAAGTTTTCAAACGTATTAGCATAAAGTTTTGAGCAGTATTCCTTTATAATGTTCTGAATCTTGGTTGTGTCTGTAGTGATGTTTCCATTCTCTTCTCTCAGTTTATTTATTTGGGTGTGTTCTCTTCTTTTTCTGATAAGATTTTTTAAGGGACTGTCAATTTTGTTAATTTTTTCGAAGAACCTTGTCATTTTGTTGATTCTTCCTATGGTTTTTTTTATTCTAATTCATTTAATTCTGATTTAATTTTAATTATTTCTTTCCATCAACTGGATGGGGGTTTATCTTGACGCTCTTTTTCAAGGAGTGTCAGATCTCATTAAATTGTTGTTTCAGATCTCTCCAATTTGTTGATGTAGGAACTCAGAGCTATAAACTTTCCTCTAACTCGTGCATTTGGTGTGTTCCAAAGGAGCAGATAATCTCTGTGCTAATTTTTGTTGAATATCATGCACATTTGAACTTCGTTTCTAATGTCTTCCATGACCCACTGGTGTTTTTCAGCCTTCATGTTTTACTGCACTTTCTTTGGTGGCTTTTTGTGTTGAGTTCTAATTTTATTCCCTTTTGGTCTGAGAGAATGCAAGATGTGAATTCAATGTTTCTGAATTTTGACAAGTTTCATTTGTGACCTAAAATGTGGTGTATTTTGGAAAATGTTCCATGTGCTGCTGAGTAAAAAGAGTACTTGATGCTGCTGTATGAATATTCGCTAGATGTCTGCTAAATCAGTTGATGTATGCACTTGTTTAGATCGGCGGTTTCTCTGTTCAGTTTTTGCCGAGTTGATCTATGTAGTGGAGATTGTGGTGTGTTAAATTCCCGAACAATTAATGTCTTTGGATCTATGTGAGATTTAAAGTTGTATTTCTTGGATAAATTTGGGTGCACTATTGTTTGGCAAATATTTAGAATTTTAATATCCTCCTGAAGGAGAGATCCCTTAATTAGTATGTAGTAACCTGCTTTATCTCTTCTTGGTTGATAGTTGTTTGTCTTTAGGACATAGTATACATCATTCCAGGCTCTTCTTGCTTTAATTGTCTCTGTTGAGAAATCTGAAGTGATTCTAATTGGTTTTCCTTTATAGATGACTGATCTTTTTTCCTTGACAGCTTTAAGGATCTTTTCCTTGGTCTGAATTGATCCTGTGTGGATTATAATGTGATGATGGGATGTCCTATTCTTGCCTGGTCTATTTGGAGTTCTGAAAGCTTCTTGAATCTGAATATGCCTATCTTTTTGCGTGTTGGGAAGTTCTCTGCTGGAATCCTGTTAAACAAATATTCTAGACCATTAACTTCTGTCTCTATGTGCTACTCTACACCCATTTCCCTCACATAAGATCTTCTGATGGTGTCTTCCAAGTGTTGAATAGATCTAGCATATTTCTTGAATTTGTCTTGGATAGTTGTTCTTTCTCTATAATAGCTAGGATGTCTTCAATCCCGGAGATTCAATCTTCTGCATGGTCTAACCTACTGTCAAGACTTTCTACTTTATTTTTCATTTCTTTGCTTCTAATTGGTCAGTTTTTATGGTTTCAAATTCTTTGTTGGAGCTTTGTTTTAGATCTTGTATGAAATTCTTTACTTCCTTAATTTGGTGTTCAGTGTTTATTCTCAAATCACTTGGTTGATTGGTTAGGGTTTCTTTGGACTCCCATTCCTTCTGTTGGTTTCCATTCAGCATTCCCTTTGTGGTCTCCCTGACTCCTTTCAGGTGTCTGTTTATGGATTCCATGAATGCCTCTATTGATCTTTGTCTATGCTCATCCCGCTCTTGCAATTCTTCTATTACTCTTTGATTAGATTTCTCACGTTCATGCAACTTCTGTAGTTCTCTTTGACTGATCTCAGCCTGCTCACGCAATTCCTTTATTTCTCTTTGAGTGTTCTCAACCTGCTCTCACAATTCCAGTATCAATCTTTGAGAAGCTTCCTCCAGCCCATGAGCTTCCTGTTTTGACCTTTGGTTTGCCTCCTCTCTCTCCCTTTCACGCTCACACTGAGTCCTTTGCAGGGTTTCAATCATTTCATTCACCATGTTTACCAGTAGTGTGTGTAGAGCTTTTTGGGAACTCTCCTCTGGATTATTCATTATCTGTTCTGTCACCTGATTATCTTGAGTGAGAATTGAGATACACGGACTTGCCATTTTCCTTGTGTTTTTCTTGCTTGTTCTGCCCATTTGGGATGAAAGTAATGCCAGTTTTATGCTAGAACACAATTTTAAGGCAAGCATCAACCAAAGTACTGTAATTGCATAGTCAAAAGTCTGCAGATACAATCTAGTTCAAGAGATACAGTCTATTCAACATTAAACAACGATGTATTAATGGGCTAAGAATAGCAAAGAAGAATTTGACAAACCAGAAATTATTATGGTTAGTGAGAAAGGTGGGGAAAAATAGGGTTAGAGGGATGTGGAAAGGTAAAAGAAGAGTGAAATTAAACAAGTCCTAATCTTACAGAAGGAAATGGATTGGAAAGAATGAAAGGAGAGAGAGAAGAAAAAAAATTTTAAAAGAGACAAGAAAAAAATGTAAAGACAAATATTTAAATTTAAAAAGTGAAACTCTAAAAAGTAATGAAAATTTAAAGAGTTAATATTGAGAGATAACGGGGATAGGATGAGAAGAGGGGAGGGATAAAAAGGAGACCTGAAAAACTAAAAAATAATAATTTGTGGAGGGGAAGGGGAAAAACAAATCATTTAAATAAGGATACAAGTAGACCCGTTGCAACAATGAGAAGTACAAGTTGTCATGTTGAAATCGAACTTTACAACTTTTGTCGGGGCGGGGGAGGACTTGGGGGGAAGGCTTGGAAGGGATGAGAAGTGGAAACAAAGGAGGAGGCTACAATGCTTGATAAGAAATGTACTCATTATCTTGCCCATGTAATTGTAAACTTCTGTGCAGTATTCTCACAATAAAAGAAAATTGAAAAAATACTTCAAATATTGTATTGGTATAAATAGATAATACTGCTATTAAGGAATTTAATTCTAAGAGGTTTTGAATTGTGTAATACATTTTTGTTTTAAGTATGTATACAATGTGTGATAAGGTCTTATATTCAATGACAGGTATATATGAGGATGAACAGAACAACAAATAATTCATGCAAAAAGACAAAAGATGAAAAAGTAAAACGAATGAGAAAGAAAGAACAAAACAGACCCAAAGGTCAGTAGAGACTTTTTTTGAAAAAACACACACACACACATATACACCTAAAATAAAAGTTATAAGAGGAAGAAAAAAAGATTAATAAGAAAAAATTTTTATAATTAAAATTAAAAATTTTAAAAAGATAGAAAAAAATGTCTTTGATTTCGTTTTTGGAGGGTTTGATGGGAAGATCCTGTATCTCCCTTGTGTCAGTAACCAGTCTCTTGGTGGAGTCTCTGGTTTGCTTGTGGTGTTTCATTTTCTGTGGCTTGATTGGTTTTTTAAAGTCAGTTTGTTTAAGCAGGCAGAAAAAATTCTATTGGTTTACCCAGATGTTTGTGATCCTCCTCCCAGGCTAGTTCAGAGGGAGGGAGATCTGCTTTGAGTATCACAAAAGAGGGAGATGGCTGTTTCCTCTAGTTTGGAGTTGCTGTGAAAAGGCTGGGTTCTGGGTAAAGTTGAGGCTTTTCAGCAAACAGTAGCTTTTCCCTGAGGGGCTAGCTTCAGAGAAATTCACAGAGCCCAGCCTGGAGCCATTCTAAGGGTTTATGTTTACTGAGTTTCAATTGATTGTCAGGGCTGCTGTAGGGAGGGGCAGCCTCTGACTCTGTTTACCCAGTGAAGAAAGCCACTCCTTCGGGAATGTAGCTCTTTCTGCCTGGTTGTGGAGTGGAGAATGGCAGGTCAGGGTAGGTACTTGTGACTCGCTAAATGACTCTTTTGTTTTCATAAAAGCACTGAGTTGGAGCTAGCTACTTAGCCAAGCCTTTGTCTGTATCAAAGATGGATACCTCCGGTGTTGTGGGGAGGGGTGTCCTTCCCTCCTCTGCTTCCTTTGAGAAGCAGTGAAGATGTCAGTTTTGTACTCACGCTGGAGTGTTGGTTCTTGGGTAGCCTATGGTCTACTATCTGCAGGATGAAGATATCTGCTACTTGTCAGTTCTTGGTAAAATCTGCTCGCCCGCTGCATCTGGCACATTTGTCCCAGACTCTCTGGGTTGTAGGTATGGTGGCTATGGATGCTACCACAGCTGCCACAGCCACTGCAGCCATGGCTGCTGGAAAATGCTCACATCTGTCTCATTACCTGGATTTTCCCTCTCTGGCCGAACTCTCTGTACTGTGATGGCACACTTGGTGTGCCTAGGACTGTTCACTGAAGCACTAGAACTGCTTTCTATGCGAGAGCTTGTTAAGCCACCAGGTTCTCTTCCGCCATCTTCTCGAAATTCCTGAAGGTGTTTAAATATTACTGGAATTGTTTCGGAATAAATATTGTTTACCTTGACTATCTTGAGAAAGAAGATTTGGTTTCTCAGCACTATAGGTAAGAAGTTGAGGGAAAGAAACAAAAGGAAATATGAGGAACAATTCAACACATACATTCAAAAGAAACAAAAGAACCCAAGAAAACACAAATTAAGTCAGTACTCAAGATCCTGCAGGAAATGCAAAGGTTTTTTAAAAATAGCTATGACAAGCTTATGAAAATCCTGACTACATGGGAGTCTACTGTTGTGAGGATAGTGGCTAAAGCTCAGACTGGACAGAAAGATCTGTACACAATGCCAGGCACCTGTTATTCTAAATTCCAGGAAGAATAACATGAAGTAGACTGAGCCCATGATCATACACTAGTAAGAAGCGAAATTCTATCTGAAAGTTAATCAGGATAATTTAGGGCTGGGGGCATGCCAAAGTGGTAAGAACATCCGTTTAGGAGACACAAGACACTCAATTCAAATTCTAATATTATGGGTATTAAAGAAAAAAAGCTATGACTTTAAATAATGGGAATAATTGCAAGATTTGAATATTTGAGTAGAGTAAAATCCATGAGAGAGATAGAGTTTACCCATTTTGCAATGCTTTATACTTAAGTGATAATATTATGTGCTACTCCAGACACAAAAGTTACCTTAAAAATGAGCATGGATGTGCATTTGGGTGAAGGAAATATTCTTCTTACAAAGGTGTAAATTAAATACTTTTTGGGGGTAGATTTTAGCTCTTGAACTAAGAGCCTGGGTGATATCTCTGAGTCTTTTTTCTCAAGGCTATCACTCTACTACTTTGAGCCAGAGTTCCAGTACTGATTTTCTGTTGGTTGTTTGGAGATAAGAGGCTCATGGACTTTCCTGCCCAGGATGGCTTCAAACCATGATCATCAGATCTCAGCCTCCTGAGTAACCAGGATTCCATGCCTGAGCCATTTATGTTTTTAATAATTTAGTAAATTGTACAGTTACAGAAGTTATCATTTATCATTATAAACTTTATAATATATGTGTGCATATTTATATCAATGCATACATACAGAAATATTTTAATGTATTTTTGTATCTAAAGTAGGTTTATGAAATCATCCTTCATTACAAAATAACATGGAAACAAGTTTAATGAGGAGCAAAGCAAAGGGAATAGTCACGTTTCTTGTTGTTGAGTGAAATATGAATTTTGAGAATCAGATTGAGGAAACCATTTAACAAAATGGATAATGGCTATTAATTCCAATCCCTTTATTTGCCCATATTGTGCATCCTCACACATGAGTGTCAAAGTCAAACCACACTTTTTTGCCTTTGTATTTAAATCACATGTTATAATTTAGGGGATAGGTGAAGTAATCAAATAAAGATTAAAATAATAGTAAGTAAGGGTATGAGAGCTGAAAATTATTTTAAATATAATAGCTAATTGAATTCCATATCTCTTACTTTTACTCTATTGTCTTATCCCTCATTCCCACATTAGGAAAGTACATAGAAGATTCTTACTAAATTATGTGTAAAATTATGAAAAAATGTATTAAAAGAATATAGGCTCATTGAGGCTGGGAAAGTTGCTCAGTGGTAGAGCTCTTGCCTTGCATGCATGAGGCCCTGGGTTTGATTCCTCAGCTCCACATAAGCAAAAAGAAGAAAGCCGGAAGTGGCATGGTGGCTCCAGTGGTATATCGCTAGCCTTGAGCAGAAAAGCTGAGAGACAGCACCCAGGCCCAGAATTCAGGCCCCTAGACCAGACAGAAACAACAACAACAACAACAAAGAATATGAGCACAGTGGGGTTTTAGCTGGTTGAAACCTGTAGGGGGTAGTGTGTTTTTGAGGACTTGAAAAACGTTGTGATGGAGATGAAGGAATGGATGTACTTATTCTGGAAAATTGGCTAGAGGATTGCTCCCAGAAAAATAGTGGTGAATTCTTCCAAAAGGTTATAGTAAAATCAGTCTCACAATCATGTTCTCTACTGCACTATTCACCGTAGAGAACTTATGGAAACAGCCCAGATGCCCTTTAGCGTAGGGATGGTTGGAGAAAGTGTTGCCCATATACACAATTGGATTGCACCCATCCATTTTAAAGACCGTTACAGCATTTGCAAAGAAATGGATAGATCTAAAATTATGTTAAGTAAACGACGTCAGAGCCAGACACACAAAGGACGGTTATTTGGAAGCCAAAATTTTATGCAAGTTAAACAACAGTATTAATCAAAGCATGCTATTTGCAGAGGAGTATTTAAAAGGTGTAATTTCTTATAAATTTGAACTTTTAATCCAACAAAACGAATACCAGGAAACTATCACTTGGAAATTGTGAGAGGAAGTCAATGGGAAGGAATAAAGAGACTTATGGAAGTAGAGAGTGAAGCCATAATATTCAATGCAGATAGTATGAAACTGGCAAAAATGAAATTGGGGTGAGGTTTGGAAGGATATGAGAAAGTTATGTAAAGATCCATCGTACTTATAAACTGATTCCTTGAATGGAAAACCCTTCATACAACTATTTAATAAAAATACAATTAAAAACAATGGAGACATTTGATCTAAAACCATGAGTCAATATAATAATTTCCTTCTGAGAAATTTTCTTTGCAGGTATTATCCGCGTAATGACAGAAAAGGGAACAACACAATGAATATCAATACATCAATTTGCATATCCTAAATAGACACAATATATAAATCACAATAAAAATATTAGAATACATCATATGATAAAATAACAATTAGAAAATATCAAACTCTGATTGTTTTTCCAAGTACTTTACCTTTGGTATCTAATTTAATCCTCACAATAATTCCATAAAGTGTAACTACTTCTATACTACTTCTATTTTTAATTCTAATATGATGATATTTAAGTCTTCAGAATTGGAATTACTAGTACAACATTGCACACATGGTAAGTGTTGGCCTGCGGTCCATTCCCACCATATCAAATAACCTCATTCTATTTTATAACTAAATACCAGCACTCAGTCTACTAATTCTAGGAAAATTTCCCAAAATTATTGTGCACACTCTAATAATATTTCACTTTGTCTTTGTTAGAAAATAGGTAACTAAGCCGGACAACAGTGGCTCACGCCTATAATGCTAGCTACTCAGGAGGCTGAGATATGAGGATTGTGGTTCAAAGCCAGCTCGGGCAGGACAGACTGTGAGACTCTTATCTTTAATAAACCACTAGTAAACTGGAAGTGGCACTGTGGTCCAAGTGGTAGAGCGCTCACCTATAGTGGAAGAGTGCAGCGACCGCACCCAAGCCCAGAGGTCAAGCCCCATGACCAACAACAACAAATAAAAGAAAATAAGTAACTGAAATATGAAAACTCCAAATTCATAATCAATTTATACCTCTCTGGTTAAAGGAACTGCTAAACTATAACATTCTTGATTTCTAGCTCAAAATAGTAGAAATCATATTTTATCCCTTCACTCTACACTGCACTGCCTGGGGACCCCATCTCTGGTTAACACAGTCTTACTGAAAGAATGACCTGCCCAATTCCTGATAGAAAAAGACTGCAGGTCTTTTGGAGCAATCTTTTCCATATTGTCGCTCACCTAAATTTTTTACCATTAGAAGTATTTTGATTGCTTTTTATACCCAACATTTTGAGAGAAATTTACTAGTTTAAAATGTTATTAAATACAGGTGGAGCTGTTGCAACTATGAGAAGTACAAATTGTCATGTCGAAAACGAGCTTTACAACGTTGGGGGGGGGAAGAGGGAGGATTGGGTGGGGGGATAGGGAGGAAGCTGGGAAGGGATGTGAAGGGTAAACAAAGGAGGAGACTGCAATTTTTTATAAGAAATGTACGCATTATCCTGCCCATGTAATTGTAACCCCTCTGTACAGTATGTTAACAAAAAAAATTAAATTAAATTAAAAAAAATGTTATTAAAGAAAGACTGATATAAAAATCACTTTTGACCCCAGTTAAATATTTTACCTTTCATATACCCAAAAATACAGTCTGACCTATCATTAATGTTAGTAACGAGAGATTAAAAATCATAGAAACCAAGACGAAAGTATGTATTAAAGAGTCTCCAACTTGTGAATACAATTGGTTTAAAAAGACATCAATAATACTGCATTTTTTAATTCCCTAGGATAATAATGATTCCCTATGATAATGATAATGATAAACTATTAACACTTAAAAATAACTCATTTTCTTGGGAGTAGGACACAAAACAAAAGGTTAATTCTAATCTTTTAAAAAGATCTTTATTTATACTAAACGTTCACTCATAACTATAAAGATTCTAAAACTAACTGAATTTAGAGACACAAAGGAAATAATTGAACTGCATCATGTACATTCAATGGACTGTTAATAGAAAACAAAGTTATACTAATAATTAGCTTACCCATTTCACTTACATTCTTTTACCCATTTCACTTACATTCTTTTATTCTATTCCATTTACTTTCATAAAAACTGGGTTTTCATAAAATGATTCATAAAAACGCCTATATGCAGAGTTGTGGGAAGATGGCAGAGGAAAAGTTGGAGGCAAAACAAGCTCTCGCATAGAAAGCAGTTTTAGAGTTACAGTGAACAGTCCTAAGCCAGAGAATCACACCACGTGTGCCTTCACAGGACAGAGAATTAGGCCAGAGAGAGAAAATACAGGCAAGGAGACAGCCCTGAGCAATTGCCAACAGCCACCGCGGCTGTGGCAGTGGTGGCAGCAGCAACTGCAGCCGCCATACTTGAATCACAGAGAGTCTGGGAAGAAGGAGCCAGACGTGGCAGGCGAGCGAATTCTACTCAACACCAACAAGATCCGACAAGGAGAAGACCAATTCATCCTGCAGTTCGCAGACCAGAAACGACCCAGGAACAAAGACTAGGCAGGAGTAGAAGCCTAAATCCTCACTCCTTCTCAGGGAACAGAGGAGGGAAGGCCACCCCTCCCCACCCACAGAACTGGAGATCACCATCTTGGATACCGACAAAGCTCGTCGGAGCTGCTAGCTCCAACTCAGGCCTTGGAATATCTCTAGAGTCATCTAACAGGTCACAAGAGCCTAAACTGACCTGCCAGACTCAGCTCCACCTAGGGAAAAGTCACCCAGCTCAGGTGCCAGCCCCAGGAGTGGCTTTCTCCACAGGGTAATCAAAGCCAGAGGCTGCCCCTCCCTTTAGCAGCCTGGACAATCAATTAAAATTCAGTAAACAGAAACCCTGAGAGTGGCTCCAGGTTGGGCTCTGTGAGTTTCTCACAAACCAGCCCCTGGGAAAAACTACTGTTTGCTGAAAGGCCTCAACTCTGCCCAGAACCTAGCCTCATCACAGCGTCTCCAAACTCGAGGAAAAAGCCATCTCCCACTTTTGTGATACTCAAAGCAGATCTCCCTCCCATTGAACCAATCTGGGAGAAGGATCACAGAGCATTTTTCTGCCTGTTCAGAGAAACTGACTTAAGTAACGAACCAAGCCACAGGAACACAAGCAGACCAGAGACTCCAACAAGAGGCTGGTTATGGACACAAGGGAGACCCAGGATTATTCCCACCCCTCCAAAAAAATAAAAGAATTTTTTTTTTGTTGTAACATTTATAGAAAAAAAAATTTTCTAAAAATTTTTTTTAATCTTTTTTACCTTTTGAGAAAAAAAATTGTTTTCTAGTAATTTTTCTTTTCCTTTTAGAATTTTATTTTAGGGGTATAAGTGTCTGTGTGTTTTTCTTTCTTTTTTTGTTTTTTTTTTTTTGTTTTGTTTTTTGTTTAGCTCTACTGAACTTCTGATCTCTTTTCTTTCTTTCTTGCTTATCCTTTTCATCTGTTCTTTTCTTTCGTTCTTCATTATGAGACTTAATTGCTCTTCTGCACATCCTAAGATAAACCCATAGTCCATTTTTAGACCTTATCCCCCATTGTGTACACACTTAATCCACAATTTATTACTCAATTCAAAACCTCTTAGACTTAAATTCCTAAATAGCAGTACTACCTCTTTATACTTATATAATATTTTAAGTATTTTTATTTTTAAGTTTTTCACATCTCCTTTATATCCCTCCCCTTCTCTCATTATATTCATGTTCTTCTCTGAATAGTTTGTTACAAAAACATGGGCAAGATAGTGAGTACATTTTTTATGAAGCATTGTAGCTTCCTCCTTTGTTAACCCTTCCCATCCATTCCCATCCTCTCTCCCCCCCATCCAATCTTCCCACCTCTCAAATTGTAAAGTTCGTTTCGACATGATAACTTGTACTTCTTATCGTTGCAACAGGTCCACCTGTATCCTTATTTAAACGACCTGTTTTCCCTTCCGCTCCACATATTATACCGACATCAAATACAGGAAAGCAGAGGTTATACTGTGGGGGAGGGGCTTACAAAGCAACAAAGAAATAATCTTAAAATTGCATCACCTTATCTGACCTTCTCAGCTTGGCTTGGCTTACTTCACTTACTATAATTTTTTCCAAGTCTTTCCATTTCCAAACAAATGGGGCAATGTCATTCTTTCTGGAGGCATAGAATTCCATTGTGTATATATATCACATTTTCTTGATCCATTCATCTACTGAGGGCCATCTGAGTTTTTTCCAGATCTTAGCTTGGGTAAATAATGCTGCAATAAACATAGTTGTGCTGGTAGCTTTAGTGTGGTCTTGTTTGTAAACATTTGGGTAAATGCCCAAAAGTGGGAATGCTTCGTCATAGGGGAGCTCTATGTGGAGTCTTTTGAAGAACCTCCATACTACTTTCCAAAGTGGTTGAACAAGCTTACATTCCCACCAACAATGAAGTAAGGTCCCCTTCTGTCCACATCCACTCCAGCATCTGTTGTTATTAGAGTTCTTGATTTATGCCATTCTAACTGGGGTGAGGTGGTATCTGAATGTTGTTTTGATTTGCATTTCTTTTATGGCTAGGGAAATTGAGCATTTCTTCATGTGTCTATCGGCCATCCTTATTTCTTCTTCAGAGAAGTTTCTCTTTAAGTCATTAGACAACATATTTATTGGGCAGTTGTCTCTTTGAGGATTTGTTGTTGGGGGATTTAATTATTGAACTCCAAATATATTTTAAATAGGAGACCATTGTCCATTGTATGGCTAGTGAAGATCTTCTCCCAATCCATGGGCTTTCTATTGATCTTGCTAGCTATGTCCTTTGCCCTGCAGAAGCTCTGCAACTTCATGCAGTCTCATTTGTCCAACCTTTCTTTGATTTGTTGTGTTTCTGGGTCCCTATTAAGAAAATTTCAGCCTGCGCCAAGGAGACCTAGGGTTTCTCCTATTCCATCCTGTAATATTATCAGGGTGTCTCCTTTGACTCTGAGGTCTTTGATCAATTTGGTGTTGATTCTGGTGCAGAGTGATATATAAGGATCTAGCTTTAGTTTTCTACAAGTAGTTAACCAATTTTGCCAGCACCATTTACTGAAGAGGCTGTCTTTCTTCCATTCTATTTTTTTTAGCTCCCTTATCAAATATTAGATGGTTATAGGTCTCTAGGATCATTTTTGGGTTTTCAGTTCGATTCCATTGGTCCTGAGGTCTGTTCTTGTACCAGTACCAAGCTGTTTTGATTACTATGGCTTTCTAGAAGAGTTTGTAATTTGGTATTGATATTCCTCCAGCAGGGTTCATTCCGTTGAGGAGCGTTTTTGCTATTCGGGGTCTTTTATTGTTCCATATGAATTTTTGGATTGCCTCTTCTATTTCCTTGAAGAATGAGGTTTGAATTTTGATAAGTATCGCATTGAGTTAGTACAGAGCATTGGGAAGTATTGCCATTTTCATGATGTTGATCTTTCCAATCCAGGAGCATGGTAGTTTTTCCCATTTTCTAAGTTCTGTTTTGATTTCCTTTTTCAAGATTTTAAAGTTTTCATCATAGAGGTCCTTCACTTCTTTGGTTAAGTTAATTCCTAGGTATTTTATTTTTTTGTGGGGCTATTACAAATGGAGTTGCTTTCCTAATTTCAGCCCCACTTTTCTCATTGTTGGCAAACAGAAAAGCCATTGATTTTTGAGGGTTAATTTTATACCCTGCTACTTTGCCAAAATTTTGAATCAGCTTGAGTAATTTGGGAGTGGAGTCTATGGGATTCTTTAAATACAAGATCATGTCATCTGCAAAGAGGGAGAGATTTATTTCTTCTTTCCCTATTTAGATCCCCTTTATGTCTGCATCTTATCTTATTGCTGTAGCTACACATTCTAATACTAGGTTGAAGAGAAGTAGAGAGAGTGGACATCCTTGTCTTGTTCCTGAGTTAAGAGGAAATGGCTTTAGGTTTTCACCATTAAGTATAATGCTGGCTGTAGGTTTGTCATATACAGCCTTTATTGTATTGAGGAATGTTCCATGGATTCCTAATTTTTCCAAAACCTTCATAATAAAGGGGTGTTGGATCTTGTCGAATGCTTTTTCTGCATCTATTGATATAACCATGTGGTTCTTATCCTTGCTACTGTTGATGTGATGAATAATAATAATTGATTTGGTATATTGAACCAGCTTTGCATCCCTGAAATGAATCCTGTTTGATCATGGTGTTTGATTTTTTGGATGAATTGTTGAAGTCGATTGGCCAAAATTTTGTTGAGAAATTTTGCATCAATATTCATCAACGAAATGGGTCTATAGTTCTCTTTCTTTGATGAGTCCCTGCCTGGTTTTGGGATGAGGGTTATGATGGCTTCAGAGAATGTGTTCGGTAGTGAACTTTCTCTTTCAATTTCATTGAAGAGTTGGAGGAGCATTGGTGTGAGCTCAGCTTTGAAGGCCTTGTAGAATTCGACTGTAAAATCATCTGGTCCTGGACTTTTCTTAGCTGGGAGGTCTCTTATTGCTGTTTCTATTTCAATGCTTGATATGGGCCTGTTAGGATTGTTTAACTCATCTTGGTTTAGTTTTAGCATGTCAGTATTTGCTAGGAAAAGGTCCATTTCTGCCAAGTTCTCAAACTTATTTGCATATAGTTTTGAGAATATTCCCTTAAAATGTTTTGAATCTTGGCTGTTTCCGTGGTGATGTTTCCATTCTTATCTCTGAGTTTATTTATTTGGGTGTATTCTCTTCTTTTTCTGATAAGATTTGCTAAGGGTCTGTCAATTTTGTTAACTTTTTCAAAGAACCAACTCTTTTTTTTCTTGATTCTTTCTATAGTTTTTTGTATTCTAATACATTTAATTGTTGATTTAATTTTAATTATTTCTTTCCATCTATTGGATTGGGCTTTATCTTGCTGCTCTTTTTCAAAGAGGTTCAGATGTCTCATTAAATTGTTGGTGTCAGATCTCTCCAATTTGTTGATGTAGGAACTCAGAGCTATAAACTTGCCTCTGAGTACTGCCTTGGCTCTGTCCCAGAGGAGCTGGTAATTTGTGTGCTCATTTTTGTTGAATAGAATGAACATTTCAATTTCATTTCTAATCTCTTCCTTGACCAACTTGAGATTCAGCAGTGTGTTGTTCAGCCTCCATGTGTTACCGGAGTTTGTTGGTGGCTTTTGGGCTTGAGTTCTAATTTTATTACCTTGTGGTCTGAGAAAATGCAAGGTATAACTTCAATGTTTCTGAATTTGGACAAGTTTAATTTGTGCCATAAAATGTGGTCGATTTTAGAAAAATTTCCTTGTGCTGTTGAGAAAAACGTGTATTCTGATGCTGTTGGGTGAAATATTCGGTAGATGTCTGTTAAATCTATTTGATCTATGCAGTTGTTTAGATCTGCGGTTTCTCTGTTGAGTTTTTGCCAAGTTGATCTAGCTTGTGGGGAGAGTGGTGTGTTAAAATCCCCAACAATTAATTTCTTTAGATTTCTGTGGGATTTGAGGGAAAGTAGTGTTTCTTGGATAAATTTGGGTGTTCCGTTGTTTTGAGAATAGATATTTAGAATTGTAATATCCTCCTGAAAGAGAGATCCCTTAATTAGTATGTAGTGACCTTCTTTATCTCTTCTCACAAATTTTAATTTGAAGTCTATTTTATCTGATATTAGGATTGCAACTCCTGCCTGTTTATGGGTGCCGTTTGCTTGGTAGATTTTGTTCCAGCCTTTAACATTGAAAATATGTTCGTTTTTAGGGGCAAGATGTGACTCCTGAAGGCAGCAGATAGAAGGATCTTGTTTTTTAATCCAACTAGACAGTCAATGTCGTTTAATTGGAGAGTTAAGTCCGTTAATGTTAAGAGATAGGTCTGAGAGGTATTTGGGAGTTCCTGCCATGTTACCCACCTTCTTGGGGCTGGGAAAACTGGGTTCTTCCTATGGTTCTTGGATTCTCAGTTTGGGAGCAGTTTCTTGGCCTTTATTGTGTTCTTGTTGGTTTTCTATGTGTAGGACGTCTTTAAGAATCTTTTGTAGGGCTGGTTTGGTGGAGATGCATTGTTTCAATTTTTCTTTGGCATGGAAGGTTTTTATTTGGCCTTCAGTTAGAGAGTAGAGTTTAGCTAGGTACAGTATTCTTGGTTGATAGTTGTTTGTAGTGCAGGGCATACGTCATTCCAGGCTCTTCTTGCTTTGATTGTCTCTGCTGAGAAATCTGAGGTGATTCTAATTGATTTCCCTTTATAGGTGATTAATCTTTTCTCCTTGACAGCTTTAAGGATCTTTTCCTTGGTCTGAATTGATCCTGTGTGGATTATTATGTGACGGTTGGATGTCCTATTCTGGTCTGTTCTATTTGGAGTTCTAAAGCTTTTTGTATTTGAATATGCTTATTTTTTTTTCATCTTTGGGAAGTTCTCTGCTAGTATCCTCTTAAACAAATTTTTCTAGACCATTAACTTCTGTTTCTAGGTGCTCCTCTACACCCATTATCCTTAGATTAGGCCTTCTGGTGGTGTCTTCCAAGTGTTGGATAGATCTCTCATATTTCTTGGACTTGTCTTGGATGGTTGTATGTTCTTTCTCTGTAATGTCCAGGGTGTCTTCAATCCCTGAGATTCGATCTTCTGCATGGTCTAACCTGCTGTCAATACATTCTACTTTGTTTTTTATTTCTTTTCCCTCTAATTTTTCAGCTTTGATGGCTTCAAATTCTTGTTGCTTTGTTTTAGATCTTGTATGAACTTCTTTACTTCCTTAATTTGGTGTTCAGTGTTTGTTCTCAAATCACTTAGTTGATTGTTTATGGTTTCCTTGGACTCCCATTCCTTCTGTTGGTTTCCATTCACCATTCCCTTGGTGGTCTCCCTGACTTTTTTCTTCAGCTCTTTGTTAATGGATACCATGAATGCCTTTAGTGATCTTTATGTATTCTCATCCTGCTCTCTCAATTCCTGTATTACTCTTTGCTTAGCTTTCTCCCGTTCATGAGATTCCTGTAGTTCTCTTTGAGTGTTCTCAGCCTGCTCATGCCATTCCTGCCTTTATCTTTGTGTATTCTCAAGCTGCTCATGAAAATCCTGCTTCAGTTTTTGAGTAGCTTCCTCACGCTCATGATATTCCTGTATAAACTTTTGAATTGCCTCCTCTCTCTCCCTATCACGCTCATAAAGAGTCCTTTGTATGATTTCAATCTTTTCATTTATCATGTTTGCCAGCAGTGTTTGTAGAACTATTTGGGAACTCTCCTCTGCATTATTCATTATCTGTTCTGTCCCCTGGTTATCATGAGTGGGAGTTGAGATACTGGACTTGCCATTTTTCTTGTGTTTTTCCGGCTTACTCTGCCCATTTTGGATGAAATTAACACGTTTTGTGCTAGAACACTACCTTAAAGCAAGCATCAACCAAAGTCTGTATTTGCACAGTGAATAGTCTGCAGATATAATTTAGTTCATCAGATACATCTATTCAAGATCAGACAACTGTATATTAATGTGCTACGAAACCCATAGAAGAATTTGGTAAACCAGAAATTATTAGGGTTACTAAGAGATGTGGGTAAAAAATAGGAATAGAGTGATGTGGGAAGGCACAGGGAGTGTTAACTATATCCTAATCTCAAAGCAGGAAATAGGTTGGATAGGATGAAAGTAGAGGGAGAGAAAAAAAAGAAGAAAGAAAAAGGCAACCAAAAGAGACCAGAAAAAAAATAGAAAGGTAAAAATTAAAAAATATTATTAAGATTGAAAAACAAACTATCCAGAGAAGAACATGAATATAATGAGAGAGGGGGAGGGATATAAAGGAGATGTGAAAAACTTAAAAATAAAAATACTTAAAATATTATATAGGTATAAAGAAGTAGTACTGCTATTAAGGAATTTAAGTCTGAAAGGTTTTAAATTGAGTAATAAATTTGTCTATTAAGTGTGTACACAATGGGGAATAAGGTCTAATATTCCACTGCGGGTTTATCTGAGGATATGCAGAACAGCAATTAAGTCACGTAAAGAAGAACGAAAGAGAAGAACAGGTAAAAAGGATAAGAAACAAAGAAAAAAGATCAGAAGTTCAGTAGAGCTAGACAAAAAACAAAACAAAACAAAAAAATAACAAAAACAAAAATAAAGAAAAACACACACAAACTTATACCCCTACAATAAAATTCTAAGAGGAAAAAATTACTAGAAAAAAAATTTTTTCAAAAAAAGTAAAAATTAAAGATTAAAAAAAATTTAGAAAAAAAAATTTTTTTAAAAAGGTACACAAAAAATTATTTTTTGTGAAGAGTGGGAAAAATCCGGTATCTCCCTTGTGTCTCTAACCAGCCCCTTGTTGGAGTCTCTGGTCTGGTTGTGTTCCTGTGGCTTGGTTGGTTACTTAATTCAGTTTCTTTGAATAGGCAGAAAAATGCTCTGCTTTCCCCAATGTTTTGCGATCCTCCTCCCAGGTTAGTTCAATGGGAGGGAGATCTGCTTTTTCCTCGAGTTTGGAGATGCTGTGATGAGGCAAGGTTCCAGATAGAGTTGAGGCCTTTCAGTAAACAGTAGCTTTTCCTGGGGGCTGGTTTGTGAGAAACTCACAGATCCCATCCTGGAGCCACTCTCAGGGTTTCTGTTTACTGAATTTCAATTGATTGTCCAGGCTGCTAAAGGGAGGGGTAGCCTCTGGCTTTGATTACCCGGTGGAGAAAGCCACTCCTAGGGCTGGCGCCCGAGGTGGGTGACTTTTCTCTGGGTGGAGCTGAGTCTGGCAGGTCATTTAGGCTCTTGTGACCTGCTAGATGACTCTAGATTTATTCCAAGGCCTGAATTGGAGCTAGCAGCTCCACCAAGCTTTGTCGGTATCCGAGATGGTGATTTCCGGTACTGATGGGGGGGCGGGGAGGGTGGTCTTCCCTCCTCTGTTCCCTGAGAAGGAGTGAGGATGTTAGGCTTCTACTCATGCCGAAACTTGGTTCCTGGGTCTTCTCTGATCTGCAAACTGCAGGATGAATTTTTCTTCTCTTTGTCGGTTCTTGCTGGTGTTTAGTGGAATCCGCTCACCTGCCGCGTATGGCTCCTTCGTCCCGGACTCTGTGATTCAGGTATGGCAGCTGTAGTCGCCACCACCACCGCTGCCGCCGCCGCAGCAGCTGCTGGCAAATGCTCAGAGCTGTCTCCTTGCCTGTGTTTTCTCTCTCTGGCCTTAATCTTTTTCCGTGAAGGCACACTTGGTGTGATTCTCTGGCTTAGAACTATTCACTGTAACTCTAAAACTGCTTTCTATGCGAGAGCTTGTTTAGCTTCCAGCTTCTTGTCTGCCATCTTCCTGAACTCCCATCTTTTTAAAAAAATAATATTTTGTTTGCTCTATTAATTGTTCAGAGGAATGGATTTTGTGGCAAGCAAGGTCATTACTCATCTGTCTCTCTCTTTGTCTCTCCCTTTCTTGGTTCTCATAGATAATATGATTACCCAATAATTATCCTAATTTATTTTGCTTTCATATTTTTGGTTGCAGCATTTCACTTTTTGCTCTGCCATTTCCCAAATCATTTATATAGAAGGCGTTATTTCCTATTTTCTCATTCCTAGAATAAGCTTCACATGAAGACATCACTTGTCCTCATTTTCAGTGTATACATTTGAATGCGGAAGAACATCTTTCCTCTGCTCTCCATCAATTCCCTGCTCTCCAGTTAGAATAATTTCGAATAGTAAAATTGGAAAAAGAGAAATGGTGAATAAACAGATGCAGAAAATTCACTGGATATTTCTGACTAGTTCAACCAATGTGAACTATTAGGGAAATACATGGACACCTCATTCCCACTGGCACTCAAAGTCTCCGGTTTGGCAATTCTTAGGAATATAAGGAACAAGATAAAAAAGTAAGGAATGATATCAATTGCAAGAAAAAAAGTGGAGAAGGATCCAAGCAAATTTCTTCATTGGGCTGCCAAAAATATTCGGCTCACTACAGTGCAGTGACTTCTTTCCCAAAAGGACACTCATGTGAATAGTAGGGATGCCGATGAGTATATCCCTCCTCATCGAGAAGCCTACAGTGGACACTTACACATTGTCAGTGAGTTGGTGTCTCAAACGGCACATGCAATAACTGTAGATGACTGGACACCCCTGCACATATATGTGCATATATGTGGAATAATATTAGAGTGGCTTCTTTCTTACTTCATCATGATACAGAAACCAATGCCCAAACTAAAGGGCTCTTGACCCCCTTACATCTTGCTGCTGAGAATTGAGATAGCAAAGATATGCTGGATCTCCTTTTGTTGAACCATTATATAAAACCAGGCATGAAGAACAACATAGAAGAAACTGCATTTGATATTGCCAAAAGGATAAGTATGTATCACTACCTCTATGAAGTTGTGGAAGGCTGTACAAATTGTTCACCTAAGTCCTAATGGTCGGGTTACGTTTCTTAAATTTCAAAAATGCAAGTCCATCTTTTGTGTCCCTACAAAATATTTTCACAATCCAAATAAGAGCAATATCTTTTTTTTTTTTTTTTTGGTCGGTCATGGGGTTTGAACTCTGGGCCTGGGAGCTATCCCTGTGCTCTTCAGCTCAAGGTGAGAGCTCTACCAATTGAGCCACAGCTCCACTTCCAGTTTTCTAGAGGTTTATTGAAGAGTACCACAGACTTTCCTTCCCAGGCCGGATTTGAACCATGATCCTCAGATCTCAGCCTCCTGTGTAGCTAGGATTATAGGCATGAGATACCAGTGCCTGCCAACACCAATATTTTACTGTAAAAATTCATGGATTCCGCGGAATTCTTTCAAGTGAATTGCCTGCATTGTATGTCAAAATGTATTCAGTATTTTTTGTATACATATATAATGATTTCTTCAGAGATTGTGATTTTCAATCAGAAATAATTTTAACTTACCTGTTGAAATGAGTAGTACAGAAAATAAAATATTTCTGGTGCTTGTCTGAAAAAGTATATTTTAAAATATTCTATATTCTATGTTTGCATAATGTTCATAATTTATTTTATTTTCTCTTAGATATACTGTGTATTCTACATTATTTTATAATATATAGGTTCTTTAATGTGTCCTTTCCAATTGCATTCCATATAGAAACAGTTTGATTCCTTTTTTTTTCTAGGTCTTAATGTTAATCTCTGCATTGTAATTTCAGTATACTTGCTACTGAACCATGTAGTATCCTCTAAATTTATGTAATGATGCAATCTTTATACAGGCTTTTATCTATGGGTGCCTACTAGTAACAAGGAAACCTTATTGTTCCTAACAATGCTATCGATCTTATTTCCTTAAAATTCTGTGCATAGTGGAAAAAATGATATTGATCAATCTATTGCTCACATTTGCAATTTTTTTTTGTCAATGACTATCTTAAATTTTTTGATTTGGAATTTGATTGTACTCTCAATTATTTATTGATAAGTCCAAAGGTGATGGCTTTTTCAAGTACTTATTTATCCAACTGTGTTAGCTCTGTGGACCTAATGGATTCAAAGTAAGCGTTGCTTAAGAGCTACTTCTAAACTTCTTCAGCTGACATTTTCCCAAATGATGTGTTACTCGCACAAATGTCTACCTCAACCTTTATACTTCTTCCATGTGGGAACAGACCAACCAGAATATCTTACGCTGACAGCATAGATTGTTTTACTGGAACAAAACTAATCTTGTTTACAAGGGATCATAGAGAGATGAACAGTTCAAACAGAACTGTTCAGACTAGAAGGTATTTTATCAAAATATAATTGTTTATTACACCTTCCATTTCAAAAGTAGCTGAAGCCAAGAAGGTGAAAAAATTGTTGGTATGCATGATTACTTAATATCCTGGCCTGTCTACCATCCAACCAGGCAGGAACTTACACTACTGCCTTTTTATCATCAAATATTTTCATAGTTGCAGGAGAAGTCCATATGTTTCTCCTCGTTATTAGGCATTAAAATGATAATGCTTTAACCACAGTGTTTCCTATTGCCTCCATGCTGTAAATCTAAAAATGTTAAAGCTTTAGCTCTAACTCTATCAAACACTGAGGTAGAGATAATGGATTAATACTTTAAAACAGATTTGCCTTTGATACAGTAACTACAACAGAACAATGCAAAACGTGTGCCTTTTAATTATAGTATATATAGTTATATATTTTATATTAATATGTGCTGATTTTATATTTCACACAGTGAAACTTACTAGAATTAGTTGATAATTTTACAAATAAATTGATATTTATTTATTCCAATAAATAGAATTGAAATAAAAATAATTAGGTTTAAAATATATATTAGAATTTAAAAAGTATCAATGCAATATCTTTAGTATAACCTTGTGATATATTCTGTTCTTGGTCTTCTGAATCCACATGGCAAAAAAACAATGTTTTCCTCTAATCTATAATGGATTTTGCTCTGCTGCTCTGTTTATTGCTTTAAATCACTTGTCCCAAAATGTTTTTCTCCATATTTCTGAAGCATTCCTACTGATTATACCCAAATTTTGCTAAGATGTCTAAAACACATTATTCCTCTTCAGTACCCATGGGTCCTATGTTCCCAGGTCCCAGTTACCTGCATCATCAGATGACAGGAGCAAGACTTCTCACCAAGGCCCATGCAACATGTCAACAACAAAGTAATTCAAGACCCATCTCAATTTCTCATTTCCTATATTTCAGGGCCCCAATTCCTTGAGATGCAGGAATTAGCAGTAAGCAATTGTGAAATGCAAGGCAACTTAAAATGAAGGATGAGATAACAAAATTTCAGAGAAAGTACTGTAATTCTAACATTCAACTTATAGATGACCAGCCCATATGAGTGAACAAGTTCACAAAGTGTCATAAGCTTATATTTAACACCCCTCCCCTATGATTAATGAAAGATTTTATTCCAACATAAGTGGGCCAAAAAATAGATCCTGGAAGGATAGATCCATAATTGGTCTACCAAAGCCCAGAAAACTTACTTAGAGGTCAAATGTAATTCAGAAAAACATTTGAAGCACTAAGGAGTGCTTCAAAACACTCGGACTTCAGTACAACATGGTTCTGTGGTATAAAAATGTCACTCTCAAACCAATGATAATCTACATTGAATCTCCTGAAAGTGTATTCCTTTTCAAATAAACTTTTAAAAATCACATTCGCCAAAATAACATTTGACAAGTTGATGATGCTTAGTGACATTACAAGTTTTTCAAGTGCAGGGAGCAAGTTACAATAGAGTTGAATTATTACACAGCACTAATGCCAAACACGTTCAATCATTCATTAAAGTATAGAAATAGTACCACCCACAATTTGTGTTTTTCAGTAAGGGCCTTCCAGAATTGTGTTAAATCGATCAGCCTCCTAAATTTCAAACCCAAATGTTAGCTAATAAATTTCATCATTTAATAAGGTACATTTTAAAAAGTCACAAATAGTTGCCTTATCATATGTTATTTTATGTTTTCCCTTTGTCTAACATAGTAAGAAATATAACATTAAGTCTTGAATAGGGGTACTCATCAGAGATATGACAAACATAATATCTGTCTTCTATTTCTATCATATTTCTCTCCGAATAAATTGTAATTTTCTTCTTTTCCCAAAACTTATAGGTAGTAGAAAATATTATTCCATGTAAAATAAAAGAATCACACCATTGTACAAAGCCATTTATAAAAATTCGTAGTTAGGAATACATTCTAAGCCATTTTTAACTTTCTTTTTGACTAAAGATTAATCTTCCAAATGGATGAGAATAAAATCATGTTTAGGTGCTTCACGTCTCCAGTCTTGCAAATTGCTGCTGCAGATGAATCAATTAATGAAATAAAAGCTGACATCAGTTCAAGAATATGCATGATTGAAAGTCCATGGAATGTATATAAACCTTTCAAAATATTAATAGAGAGTTTAACAGAATGACTATCAGGAAGTTTCAACCAGAGAGGAATTATAGTAAAGACATAGAATGAATGAAAAATGAACAAGGGGCAAGTACAGCTAGAATAATCAATGTACACATATGATAAAGGAAGTGGTAAATTGAAAATAAATCTTGGAGAAAGGTTGGTTGAGAATGATGGAAGGAGTGACTCCGATCTAGGAGCATTGGACAATTAGATGGATATATTTAATTGTGAAACAATTGCACAATCTTTTAAAATTCAGTTAAAAAACACAACAAGAAACAAAAAACACTCAAAAATCACAACCATCAGCAAGCTCCAGAGAGTATGAATATGACCTCTCAAAATTTTAATCAGTTAATGAAGGGCAGTTTTTGGAAAAGCAAACAAAGCTGTTCAAAGAGGGAAATTTGGGATAGGGGATAATTTTGAACAGAATTAAATAGATTGTCTAAGGTTATATATCACCTACATCTGCTGCAAATAGTATCTTTCTTCTACGAGTTTTCTGTCTGAACTGGATAATCCAGTCCTGAGACACATTTGGTAGCTTGTGAGGATAGAATGGAAGAAACAAGACCAAGAAACCATTAATCCACTGGAGAGAAAACAATACTATTTTCTCTAATCTCTCTTCAATACTCTTTCTTCATTCTTTTAAGTCAATTGATTTTGAATTATATTTTTCCTTCTTTCTTATGGCAAAGTAATTCATTAAATATTATTTTCCATTTTCTTCTTTCATGCTGTTTAATTGGCCAAGTGAGCCCATTAAACTTCCCTCTTGCATTTGGTTGCCATGAAACAACATCTAAGTTAATGAGGAGAAATCTAATGTAAAACTTTGTCTCCAGAAAACAGTCCAAGAAGCTGTGATCACAAATATTTGGCTATATTTTTTTTCCTTTACCTTGAAAGACTTCTTGTGTCTAAAGTTCCAACAAAAATAAGTATTCCATCACTTGTTGGTTCAATCAGAATTGTCTAACCTCAAAGATATATTTTGCTAACAAGATGCTTATAGGAAACAAAAGAATACTGCACTTTTATCTTCTCTCTTAAGATTCTCCTTAGATACCATATCAGGAACAGTGAAGTTATTCTATGCAAAATTAGTTCAATAGATTATTTTTCTCTTGGTCTTGCATTTATTCACCAAGATCTATGGAGGAGAATCGAATTAAATCACCCATACCTTGGAAGACAGTGTCTGTTACAAAAGGACAATGCTTCTATGTCCTCCTCTTAGCTCTTGCCGGAGTTCCAATTAATCACAGCTTCTTGGCTTCATGTCTAGTGAACCTGAAGGACTATATGGGCTCCACCACTGCTACATCTTCATTATTTCTCTTTTAAAACTCTTTAAGTTGCCTCATTTGGATGTGGAATTTATCTTCATGTCTTCATTCAATCAGTTCTGCATTGTAATGAGCCAAATGGGCTCTGTAAACTTACTTTAGGGAGTAGAGATACTAAAACAATTTATATCAAAAAGTTTTGGACTCCCTTCACTGCTGAAGACAATACACTTCGCTAAGTCTTCTAAGAAAACTTTTTAAATTAACTTTTCCATTTTCTCAATTCTTTTCTGAACTTTTTGGCATATGTAATAAGAGAAGTCTTCACTATCTCATATTAATAAGGATATTATTTTTGTGAGCCACTTAGAAATGTGAAATCATTCGTTTGAAGTATCCAATCAGATTTTTTTCTGTGTTTCAATGCTTCACATCCAAAGACATTGTGGAAAGTGTTAAAAACAAAAATGTGTAATCCCAACACCTTCTTTCATTGTGAAGGGCACTTTCTCCCTAAATATTTTGACTCAAATTATATTTTTCAAAGAATTACAGTTTGGTAATTAAAGGTAAATTCACAAATTTTGATGCCTTATTTTTTTAAGAACTTTGAATTTAAATTCCAATACAACCTTGTTTCAAACAGTGAGAATATAGTTCCTGGCTAAGACAATTCCAAGGGAACCTACAGGATTTACATCAAGGTTTCTCAGGTTTGTTTTTTTAGTGTGAAAAAGAGCCATCTTCATCCACATTGATCCCTCTCTACTACGTCTCCTTGGATTTCTTTGCATGAAAGCCTATTCTTCCAGGCAATAGGCTAAGTTGTTAAAATTTTGACCAATTAAAATATACCTGTCATAACTTTAAAACTCTTGAAAATACTTTATCAGAACCGCGAATTCACCGATCTTAATTCCACTTTTACCATCAAAAAGTTAACATGCTGTTTTCATGATATAGTATCCAGTGGCTTTGTTATGTGTATATATAACCATATTAGCTGATGATAAGAAAAATGAATTCCAAGATATGGAACCAGATTTTTTCATTTGTGGTTGTTGTTTTTGATGAACTATGTGATTTCTGTTTTCTTTGGATTTTCGCCCTATGGTTTATCCCTGCTGTATTTCATTTTGTATTGTATATACATTTACCTTAATTAGTGAAGGGAAGGGGAAAAGCATAATGGTGAGACAAAGGACAAAAGGCAAACCAATGCAGTAGCAATACTCACAAGACAATATGTTGGAATGTACATTACAACTTGTGAGGGGTGAAGGGATGAAGGAAAACTGTGAGAAAAATGAGAAACGGTTAACAATTTGAAAAGTTATTATTTATACCTTACAATTACTGTAACCCCACTGTACATCACTTTGATAATAAAATTGAAAAAATAAGCTGCGTAAAATATAATTTCACTGTATTGGCACAGCAAATAATATTCTTTATGTAGTAATATTTTAAAAATCAATACTATTTGGCATCTAATTTGAATTAATTACCCCTTCTTTATCAGAGGGTCAGCAACTTGAATGTTATCCAACTAGACAATATTTTCACAATATACTTGCCAAATTATTCAAAAAGGAATAAATTTAGTGCTTCCTCATTCTAAAACAGAAAACAGTTTAGTGCTATGGAAACCCATAACTTTTAAAAGTAAGTAAGTTGTTAAGAGGAAAGAATATATGTTCTTCAAAATTCTCATGACTAATAACTACTCATTTTTAAATTCTCAACATTCCTGAGAGATTCAAAACAGTACCTGTTTGCATGTTATATAATTCTGCAATAGATGCAGTTTCCAATGGGGTGTTACAGATTAAGAAGTCAACAGAAAAATAGCCACATTCTGGTAGAGGATAAAACTATGAAGCATGTGTAATAATTAATTCTTCAAGAGTAAGCAATTGTTTATAAGAGTAAGCTATTATTTCTATGACCATCAATCTCAAGATTTATGCCATAAAGTCATCCTAGCCCAACATTTTCCAACTTGTAAGGGGCACCTAAAATTCCTTAATTCACATCATGAATACCTTATCTCTATTTTGAGAAAATACTAAACCTCTGTTAATGTGAGGCCCTACTTGTTCTGAAAAGAGCACCACAATAAACTGAGCTGCATCATTTTTCCTCCACTGTTATTCTTGAGATCAGAAAACTTGCAAATATTATTTATATTTATACTTTTTAACTATCATAAATAGTCAGGATGCTAAGACAGGAAAATTATGGTTCAAAGCCCACCCAGACAGGAAGGTTTCTTAGAATCTTATCTCCAAAAAACTTCCCCACAAAAGCCAGACTCAAGTGGCACTGAGGTTGAAGTGGTAGGGCATGGGCCTTGATCATAAACAGGCTCAGAGGCACTGTCCAGGCTAAGAGTTCAAGCTCTAGGATGAACCAATAAGACTGAAAACAAACCCCAAGCCTAGCATTTTTCTACATGTATACAGAGGCACATAAATAAGGAAATGGCTTCCTGTGTTACATATCGGTAGAAGAAAGTATATGTCACACAATTACTCTCTTCATACCATATTAAACCAAACCCTTAAAAATTTGGTTTTTCTATATGTATAAATTAATGTCATTCATTTGTTGGCAACTCTGTCTAGATTATTCACATTAACATGGTATACATGAACTGTGGGAATTATCTATTAACTATGTTCTAATTATAACACTCTTGAAAGAATATCTAGGCAAATAGAATGCCAGAATCATTTGTGAATTTTTCAATTAATCCCTCTACTTAAAAAGTATTTTGTAGTATCCTATAGGATATGAAATTACAAACAAAACCAAAAAATATATTTTAAATGTAAATTCTAATTTAACAAGGTCTACAAAATCCTACATTAGACGAACTTTGCTATTTCTCCAGACTTAAGCTTTTGTAATCCTTCAGCAATTATTTGGAATCCAACAGAATGAGGCTTTCTTACTTTTGCAAATTTTTGGATGGGAATCATGAACTATTTTGCATCTAGGAATGTTCTGTAATGATGAGAGCATTTAAAACACAAGTGAGGATATATATGAGTTGCATTCAATAGGAAACTTGACTTCTCAGAACATAATGAAAAAATTAGCCCAAACTTCTGTGTATTCCTTTCTTGTTATTTGGTTTGTTTTACTGAGACAAAATTATTCTACTTGGTCCAGGGAAGGTATCGTTATGTAATTCCACTATCTAACCTCCTGTCTGATTGCTAGAATTCCACGCTTGTAGCACATTGCCCTGCCATAGTTTTTTATTTAATCTAGAAGCAGACTAGCAATTCTGAACTTCTTCTATGATCTTATCCACTAGATTGAATGTTCAGACTGTTTATGTACTGTTTTCAAAGATGTTTTAACATTTGACACAGGATATGCACATTTTCAGATGCACCTGCAGGATTCCCTGATTCTTCCACCATGGATCCTATCCCGTTAATAATGATTGCTTGACTCTCTGAATATCTCTGGTCACTAAATATGTAATATTCTCAAATTCTGGGGGAAAGTTTACTTGAAGTCTTTCTAATATTAAAAATTATCACTTGATTCTAGTCTTACTCAGGACCTATTTTCTATTGTTTTCTACATATTCTGAGAGTTGTTTCATTTGTGTATTTTTGTGTGCACCCATAAGTGCCTCTGTGTGTATGTGTATGTCTGTATGTATGTATGCAAAAACCTAAAGCTGTTATTCAGCAATCTTGCTCTGACTGGTATTCCAGGTTTTGGCTGGTTAAATATAGTTAGTGTCTCAAAGCCTATACTGTCCAAGCTGGATGAATATTGAACTTCCCAGACTCCTTTACATTCTTAGGTTTTATTTTTCTAGGAGTATCAACTTTTAAACTTCAAACACTTTTGTGAGTGTAAAGTCTAACCTGTGCTCCAGATTTTTAACTCAAGAATTCATATAAAGAGATGAACACATACATTACATATCCTGAGTGTACATTGTTAGATATGTGATCATAAACCAAGTTGTTGTGAGCTCGGAGGATTGGGGTTTAAAGCCATCATGGGTAGGAAAGTCCTGGAGACTCTTTTCTCCAATAATTACCAGAAAACTGGAAGTGGCACTGTGGCTCAAATGGAAGAGCTCTAGCATCGGGCTGCGTTTCAGAGGAACAGCACCCTTTCCCATATTTCAAGTGCCACGAACAACAACAAAAATAAAAATAAGAAAAAGTAAGAAAAAGAAATGTGATCTTAGTCACCAGGTTCATTGCTAGTATAATTCCTGTTCTCTCAAGATGGACTCTTTTTTTCCAGTTAAGTCTATTCTCCTATATCTGACTTGCATTGGAAACAGAATCATTCTTCCATTCTCCTTTTTGCACATTTACATGATTAGCAAGCGTGATTTAGAAAGGGAGTGGCTTCATGCTTCATGTTCCACTAAGGAGTAATGCTTTCTCTATATCACTACCATAAATCAACATACTAGACTTGGCTTTATTGTTTCAATGTTTTCTTTATTTTTTTTTTTTTACACATTTTCTTTTTTTAATTGTGAAAATAGTGTACAGAGGAGTTACAATTACATGGGCAAGATAATGAGTACATTTTTTATCAAGCATTGTAGCCTTCGCCTTTGTTTCCCCTTCCCATCCCTTCCCATCCTCCCCCACCCCCAGCCTCCCCCCACCCAATCCTCCTTTCCCACCCTCACGAAAGTTGTAAAGTTCGTTTTCCACATAATGACTTGTGCATCTCATTGTTGCAATGGGTCCACCTGTATCCCTATTTAAACGATTTGTTTCTCCCCTTCCTCTCCACAAATTATACCGACATCAAATACAGTGAAAGCAGGGGTTATACTGTGGGGGAGGGACATACAAAGCAACAAAGAAATAATCTTATAAATGTGTTAGAAACAATCACATGAAAGAAAAAAAAACATTTGAATACATATCTTAGGGTTCATTTCCCTAACGTCACCTTATCTGACCTTTTCTGCTTGACTCAGACATATACTAGTTATTGCAAATAAGGGAAACCATTGGACCTATGTTTCTTTGGGCCTGGCTTACTTCACTTGATATAATTTTTTCCAAGCCTTTCCATTTCCTAACAAATGGGGCAATGTCATTCTTTCTAAAGGAGGCATAGAATTACATTGTGTATATATACCACAAAGAATGACATTGCCCCATTTGTTAGAAATGGAAAAACTTGGAAAAAATTATATTAAGTGAAGTAAGCCAGGCCCAAAGAAACATAGGTCCCATGGTTTCCCTTATTTGCAATATCTAGTATATGTATGGGTCAAGCGGAAAACGTCGGATAATGTGATGTCAGGAAAATGAAACCTTAGATATGTATTTTAAGGTTTTTTTCTTTCATGCATGTGTTTCTAACGCATTTATAAGATTATCTCTTTGTTGCTTTGTATGTCCCTCCCCCACAGTATAACCCCTGCTTTCACTATATTTGATGTCAGTATAACTTGTGGAGCCAATGGGGAAAAACCAGTTGTTTAAGGATACAGGTGGACCTGTTGCAACAATGAGAAGTACAAGTTGACATGTCCAAAATGAGCTTTACAACGTCGGTGTGGGGGGAGGGGGAGGGAGGAGAAGGAGAAGGATTGGGATTGGGGGGGAGGGGGGAGGCTGGAAAGGGATGTGAAGGGTAAACCAAAGGAGGAGCCTGCAATGCTTGGTAAGAAATGTACGCATTATCCTTCCCATGTAATTGTAACCCCTCTGTACAGTATGTTCACAAATAAAATAAAATTATATTAAAAAAAAAGAACTCTAATAACAACAGATGCTGGAGGGGATGTGGATAGAAGGGAACCCTACTGCATTGTTGGTGGGCGTGTAAACTTGTTCAACCACTTTGGAAAGTAGTATGGAGGTTCCTCAAAAGACTACACATAGAGCTCCCTTATGACCAAGCAATCCCACTTTCGGGCATTTACCCAAATGTTCAAAAACAAGACCACACTAAGGCTACCAGCACAACTATGTTTATTGCAGCCTTATTTACCATAGATAAGATATGGAACCAACCCAGATGCCCCTCAGTAGATGAATGGATCAAGAAAATGTGGTATATAAACACAATGTTTTCTTATTTGTAGAGTCTTCTATCTTGTATTGAACACTTATACATATACACAGAACTTCTTTTTCTCCTATAATTGCTATTGTTTCTCTGACTGTTAACTCATGTACACTTGTGAAATTAATGCACAGCACATAGACTCACAAAAAATGATCTGGGAACCTTCTTCCCATTTAAAATTCACCTTAATTTACAGAGCACGTAAGAAGTTTGAACAAAATGTTCTCATTGATAATGTATTTATAAGCAATTTAAATTTCATTTCTCTTTACTAAGTTGTCTCTAAAACATGTGTTACCTCATGTCCAAAATTGTCCTTGTGCTATTTCAGTGAAGCCAGAAAGCATTCATTTTTTTCTGGAGATGAACCATAGATTGTTACTGGAATTAAGTGGAAGTAACTGTTACTGGATGTGGAAACGGATCCCAGTAGAGGAATTGAACATAGAGAAATGACAAAGTTCAAGTTAACTATTGCTTTCCTTTTACTGTACAAGAAAGGGATCCAAGGCTGGGAGGAAACTCTGTCCCTGACTTTTTTGAGTGTGTCTTTAACTCATATAAAACGTGTCTGTAAAGTTCTGGTTGAGAGTATTACAAAAGGAAACAATATGTCATTTGAAGGCCAGTATAGAACAAAAGGAAGCAACTTTGTTTTAAAAATGTTCTATTGCAAAGAACAAATATATGGAGGTTTTAAAGTGTCTTATGGATGGATGTTTCACTCCTGAGATGATTCTCTTGTTGCAGGAATCGGTTATCAATTCCTTTAGTCTGGTCCTGAGTTTTCCATAGCAATAAGGATTCCAAAAAAGCAGGATCCACTGAGTATGATCAGCAAAAGCAGCCTCCTCTAGGATCACCATATTTTTAGGAGAGTCCCAAAGAATTACCTAGGGTTGGTTTTGTTTGCTTGTTTGTTTAGTTTGTGCTGGTTCTGGGGCTTGAAGTTAGAGACTGGCCCCTGTCCCTGAACAGTTGTCTTTCTTTCCCACCTGGCCCAAAGTTAGTACTCCATGGCTTGAGCCAAAACTCCACTTCTGCCTTTTTTGGTGTTTAATAACAGATAAGAGTTTTACAGACTCTCTTGCCTGGGTTGGCTTTGAACTAAGACAGTAAGAAAGCTCAGTGACATCAACTGTATGGACTTCTCTTTTGAACCAAGAAATATAGATGAAGTTTATTATAAAGCTATACTACTTGACAATTTTTAAAGAAGAGAATATGTTTAGCAAAGAAGCCATAACAAATAACTCAGCAAACGTAGGTGCACTACTAAATCATTTGGGAAGATTACTATTGACTTCATCATTCCTTTGGGGAAATTTAAAGCCATATTTGCAATTTTTATTGGTTGTGAAGATTGAACATTGATCCTGGGCACTGTCTCTCAGCTCTTCAGCACAACTTGAGCACTCTACCACTTTAGCTCCAGCAAATCTTCCGGGTTTCTGGGGTTAATTGAAGATAATTGTTTCATGGACTGTCCTGACTAGGCTGGCTTTGAACCACAATCTTCTGGTCTCAACCTCCTGAGTAGCTAGGATTACAAGCATGAGCCACCAGCACCCGGCTCATATTTGCATTTATGTGCACTTAATGTCACTATGTAGACAATGAATGGAAATCTGAACCAAATGATGTGACATTGAAGCATTTCAGAATTGAGGTAGCAATAAATATGTCCTCTTTTCCCATTTTGTTACATTAATGACTCATGAGCTATGGGACTCTTACATTAGCATCCTTTCATCTTTGTAGGTGTATTTAGTATCAGAAAATGTTCATAGAAAGTATAGAAAGACAGACTTTTAGAAAGCAAAGGAGATCAGGTATGAAAGAACAGCATAGAAGGAGATACTTTTATCACACAGAGATTAAGAACTTGCCTAGGAGATTTTGAATGCTAAAGGCAATAAGGAATAAGCCTAGTTCACAACTAGTTCTTCAATAACCAAAAATGGTTCCCTAGAACGTTTTCTGCTATACCTTTGTTACTATCATTTTTTCTTTCCATCTGGAATTATTCTTTCTCTTCTGTCACAACTGTTAATTAGCCTCTGCCCTTTTGGTGCGATGACTTGCCAAAAGAGTTTCCAAATCTCACTTACACTACCCTTCTCATTGTGATTAGCAGTGACCTCACTCAAAAGCCTGGAATCTTTGAATTTCCAGAATTAATCTTCACCTGACATCTAAGCACATTCCTGGCATTAATTGCCATCACCTAATGAAAAAAAAAAACATTTTTTTTTTCAACACAGTATCCTAACACAGGTAAAGTACATGAATTAGGAACTATTGTCAGGTATCAGTATGTAAGGAGCAATTATATATTCCAAGTATGGGTTCTTTATTTTGCATTTACTAACTAAATGTGCATTGTTGTTGTTTTTGCTGTTGTTGTTCTGGCAGTCCTGGGGCTAAAACTCAGTGCTTGGGAACTATTACTCAGATTCTTTTTTTTTCCTCAAGGCTAACCCTCCACCAATTGAGGCACAGGACCACTTCCAGTGTTTCCTTTTCAATTTATGTGGTACTGAGGAATTGAACCCAGGGTGTCATGCATGCTAGGCAATCACCATACCATGAAGCCACATTCCCAGAACCCTAAATGACTTTCTTAAGATGGCATTACATTTTCATTCTGTAACAATGTATCATAATTTTAACCAGAAATTTTTGTGAGAAAAGAGCATTGAACACAAGACTGAGTCCAGTAAGGCTAGATAGACAATGGATAATTGTCACAGTGGAGCCAGAGCACAGAGGGACTTACCTCATGGAGCTGGTACAATAGACTGAGCGAGACAGCTCCTGACCCACAGCCTACCTCCAGAATGAGAGGGCCACCTTGGTACCAACCACATGGGGATGCTGGGTCACCTCCTCCAGCACCCATTGAATCAGTTCCTGAGAGAGAAAGAGAAAGAAAGAAGGTCACAATTACACTTAAGCCAGGTGCCGGTGGCTCAGGTCTATAATCCTAAGTACAATGGAGGCTGAGATATGAAGATCACGGTTTATAGCCAGCCTCGGCAGGAACACCTTTGAGACTCTTATCTTAAAAAACCACCAGGAAACTGGAAGTGGTTCTGTGACTCAAGTGGTAGAGTGCTAGGTTTGAGTTGAGGAGCTCAGTGAGCTGCCCCAGGCCCAAAGTTCAAGCCACATGACTTAAAATAAGTGGATTTCCCACCACAAGAAGTGGACTGAATAACACCCATTGTCCTAGGGAGCATGGCCGAGATGTCAGGCCGAGCTTCCTGTCAGCTGGGAATCATTAGTAGGTCACCTGGCTTCTCTGTGCCTCAGTTTTACCATCTTCAAAACTGAACACAGTGAAGGATCCCATTACTCATGGGGATAGGGTAATAAAGAAAGAGCCATGTTTTTTTTTCACAATCCCATACCTGTTGCACCATAAATAACACACACCATCTGAGATCTTTCCGGGTATCTTCCTATCATATGCTCACAGAATTGTCAAGAACAGTATCAGATGACCCCTCCCTCTGTGCCTGTCCCTGCTCCAATGATCCCTCTGTATTAATCCCTTGTTACTTCACAACTGTCACATGAGGAGATTGAAGTCCAATGGTCGAGGTCCAACCCAGAGCTTCACCTCTGGTCAAGAATCGGCTGCCGTGGACTGAGTTTGGGACAATCCATCTAAACCAATGACTGAGCGTGGCGTTACATGTCTACCATCCCAACTACAGAAGACCGGGTCTAGTGGCTCATGCCTGTTGCAGATAGGAGGACCATGATCCAGCCCAGCCTAAGCATATATTAATTCTCCATCTCAGAAATGCCCAAGACAGAAAAGCTTGACTCACATGGTAGAAGACCTGACTCACAAGCTTAAAGACTTGAACTCTCACCCTAATATACCAAAAAGAACCAGCGTCCCAGTGCCAGAGGCTCATGCCTATAATCCTAGGTACTCAGGAGGCTGAGATCTGAAGATCACAGCTCAAGATTTAAAATAGGGTTGGCCTCACCCATCAGATGTCATGATGAGAAGACCCAGACTCTGACCTATGCTGTTGCACTCCATACTAGCAGAACTCATATCCTTACTAAGTGTTGGTCATGCTCTCTGTCCCCGTGGGAAACCATCCCCTGTAGGCCACACTCCCAGGCCCTCCAAGCTCCCAATGCCACCAACCAAGCCCAAGGGAGTACACAGCTCCATTGCACACAGATCCCTTTTTCTTGTAATTTAACAGTTCTGTGTCCCCTTCAAGCCTCTCACCCTTCTAGGCCCCCAGACCTCAGCTGTGAAGCCCGTACATGCCCCAAAGTTAGCAGGTAGAAGTTACCAAAGCATTCAGCCTCCTTGTTACAACCCACTTCTACACACACACACACATACACACACACACAAAAATCCAGACCGGTGACAGAAGACTCATCCATGCAGCACTTGCAAATTGCCAACTGATCACTCACCTGACCACAGTCACGCTGCACAAGGAAAAAGATTATCTCTCTGTCTCTCTATGTCTCTGTCTCTCTGTTTTCAGGAGAAAGGTTGACCGAGCACACATCACAAGGTCTCACACAGCAAGGGTGACTATCTTCTGCATCCAACACCTCCCATCCCCAGAAAAAAGAAAAACACCCCGGAAGGTAGGTGTAGACATGCTGCTACCAACCTCTGACTAAAGCCACCGGGATTCACCAGGGAGAGGAAGGGCACAGATGTGCGGCACTGTGGCTCCCACTGCTCCAGGCCAGGGGCTCTCTGGTGCCTACTCTTCACCCAACCCTGCATGTCCCCATTTCCTGGTACACTAGCCGCTGGGAATGAGGGTGGGATCCTCGGGTCAACACCCACCCCCACCCCTGGAGCACATTTGTCGCAGGGTGTGGGCCAGACTGTGGGGCACAGGGTCTGAGGAGAGGGGATATGGGGTCACAGGGTACGGGGCTGTGTGGCAGCCACTCACATGAGTTGCTGGCAGAAGCTGTTGGCAGCAGCTCCAGGTGGGGCAAGCAGCAATGGCAGAGGCATGACAGACACTCAGGTCCTGAGCAGAGGACAGGGGATCCAGGACCAGATCAGGGCCACAAGCTGGCTCGTGGCACACCATTGCACCATTGCCTGAGGAAACCATGGTTCTGAACCGGCAGCACCAAGTTTGAAATGCTGCTCCATGGGGAGGGGGGGGGAGGGGGCTGGGGCTCAGGCAGGCACATGATGGGCCTGAGGAAGGCCTTTCCTGCTAGGCCTCGAGTCTCTTGCTCACCACTTAGCCACCTCTACCTTCCTCAACTGCTGATGGTGGTGTCAACAAACAGAGGGAATCAAGGTGCTACTAGGCAGCATGGAATGTGGGCGTGGCCACCATTCTTGTATCCGATTGGTCAGAAAGAACCATGAAACAATGGAGGTGTGGCTGGAATCCTGTGATGCAGGGAGAATGGGTGGAGTCAAAATGAAGGCAGGCTCTTTCCCCTGGAACACTGTCCAAGCCAGTTGGGGACAAGTCGGTGACCTGCTTTAGCCGGATGGCTGCACACATTATTGTGTAGGTCTGTTTGTTCCCAGACCTTGAACTCAGGATCTGGGCACAATCTGTGAGTTGCTTTTGATCAAGGCTAGCTCTCTACCACTGGAACCACATGGCTTTACTTCTGGCTTTGTTGGCACAAGTTGGACAAGAGTCTCAAGGACTTTCCTGCCTAGGGTGACTTTGACCATGATCCTCCTTTCACAGCCTTGTAAGTTTTAAGGAGAACTGCTGAGAGCCACTGATGCTGATGTTCTTGGACATACCTGTGAATTACCTATTGTCAGGTTTAAGTGGTAGGAACTGGAGCCCACAGTTTGAATCCTGGTCCTGCCACCAACAAATGGCAGGAGATCCTATGAAACTCATTCCTATTCATATGATTACCAAAGGAATGTGATGTATGTCATGATTAAATAGGCAGTACTTGAATGATTCGAGGATAAAATTATACACAATTACATTATAGGACACTGGTCGATATTAATTAATACTTTATGAAGCATTTAAACAGTCACATTAAATGAAGGCCAAATGAAATACCTACGAATTGGCATGGAGATGCCATTTTTTTCTGCCAGGACTGGGATTTGAACTCATGGTCTAGGTAACCCTGCTGTTCCACTGTTTGGGAAGGGGAAGCTTGCCTCCTTGAATTTAAGAAATTCAAGTCTGTTCCTTTGGCCTGAAATCGATGCCTACCACTAGAAAACTTCCTATTTGTGTACATTTTAAATATATGATTTATATTTCTATACATATGTTGATTCCATATTGCATTCAGTGTAGTTATTTATTTTATTTTTTGTTTTATTCATGTATTGACTACTCATTTTATTGACTATTATGACACATAGAACAGTGATTACATTGATTACATAGGATATAGGTTTGCATATGTATTGCAAGTCCTTCCTGACACCTAGGACTTTCACAGAAAAGGAAAACGTGTCACCATCAGCTTCTTACTACACGATTCATTTATTGGGAGTGCTGGCATCTGAACTCACAGCCTACAAGGCCCAATTCATGAATGAGTGAGTGTCAGCCAGCCATCCTGTGGCAAATTGAGCTGACAGGCAGTTCCGAGTACCTGAGATTGAGCCCCAGAGATTGACAAAATAAGAACAGATTGACATCCAGATGGTAGTACACTAATAAATATATATCTTTATAGAGTGCCAGAGATGTCTATATATTATTCACTTATATAGACTACATTCCTACCAATTCTTGGGTATTTATAATGCTACATGTAATTAATGTTATTGTTTTCATTCTTAACAAACTATTAAGTAAAACAATCAATATCCTGAAATAGTAATAGTATTTTTTTTAATTCTTCATAAATATTAAATAAAATCAGTCTCCTGAAATGATGCTGTCTAATTATATAGGAGCATTGATAATATTACCTTGTTATTCTCACGAATGGGAACGAGTCTCTTAGTATCTCCTGCCATTGATTGGTGTCAGGACTGGGATTCGAAATCGGGGCCTACTTCAGCAACGAAAGGTGAAGTACCCTTTGCAACAGTGTCATTCAGACCCAAGAGGGTCACTGTGCAAAGGAAGAAAACATAAAATGCCATCTCACTGCATTTTTTCTGTACATTATTGCCACACAAGGCCTGGGGGACCCACAGGATTTCCTGTGGGTCTAATGGCTGCACCCCAGCATAGGGTGATGGAAGCTGAGACAGAGTTACCACAACCTGAGTTCAAGCCTCCTGCTGAGCCAAAAATAATTTAAAGAGGTCAGTTCCCTGGCTTGCAATTCACCCTGTTTATTCTGCCAGGCTTTGGATTTGAACTCAGAGTCTGGGTAAATCTGCAGCACTGTGGAAGAAGGGGAGGCTCACCGTATTTGAAGATAAGAAAGTCAGGCCTGAACTGTAAGCCAAAATTCAAGCCCTAGCCTTGGAAAACATACTATTTATATACATTGTAAATACATGATTTGTACTTACCTATGGATGTACAGTACATACATGTTTGGTTGTTCTTTGTACTTTTTGTTTTATTCATTTATTTACCGTTGATTTTACTATGATGACACCTATTCCCTTTATTACATTGATGACATCCTATCACATGGAATCTAAATTTGTAGACGTGTTCTCCATCATGCCTGACACCAAGGACTCTCAGAGAAAAGGCAAAAGTTTCACACTTGGCTTCTTACTGCATGATCCAATTGTTAGTAATGCTGTGATCTGAACTCAGGGCCTAGGTCGACTAATTGGTGAATAGTTCAAGGTGACCACACCAGCCTGTGAGCAACAAAGGAGTTAGGCCATTCCCAGGATCTGACATTGATCCCCAGCATGTTCCACGATGGTCATAAATTAATAATTTAAACATAGGATCTATATTAACATATATGTGTGGACAGCATCTTGCCTTTGGAGTACTTTTTCTCCTTAATTTCTGTCTTATGTAAGTATTGTGTATTTTACTGAGTAAGGTAATAGATATAGCAGTGCTGAAATGGAAGACAACCTATTGCCCTAGTTATAGGGTTTCCTATGCATTCTCAATCCAAGCTGAGATCCAGGACCCTCAGAGGCACGAAAATAGGTGAGTCGATGAGCTTCTCACATCAGGATTCATCTTTTGGCAGTGTTAGGATTTGAACTCAGAGCCTATCAGGGGCAATTGGGGAAAGGGTTAAGGTGAGGACGCCAGCTTGTGAGCACCGAAGGAGATAGGCCATTCCCAGGACCTGAGGTCGAGTCCCAGGGAGGTCCAGATAGTCACAAATTCATAATTTAAACATAGGATCTATATTTACGTACATGTGTGGAAAGCATCTTGCATTTGGTGCACTTCTCCTTAATTTGTGTCTAATTCACGGAATTATTGTGTATTTTACTGAGTATGGTGACAGGTATAACTGTGCTGACATGGATGACAACCTTTTCCCATAGTAATAGGGTTGCCTATGCATTCTACATCCTAGTGGAAGACCGGGACTTTCACAGGAGAGGAAAACATGTTCAACCACTGGATTCTGACAACCGAATGAATCTTTTGTCAGTGCTCAGATTTGAATTCAGGTCTGGGTAGCTCTGTTGAACTTTGGGGAAGGGAAATCTCACCGTCCTTGAAGACTACAATGTCAGGCCTGGTCCAGGGCCTGATTTGAAGCCCCAGCACTGGACCAGCTTTTTTAAAACATAGGATCTCTCTTTACCTACAAGTGTGGTATGCATCTTGCATTCAGTGTAGTTATTCTTTTTATTTTGTGTCTTATTCATGGATGTATTGTGTATTTTATTGAGTATGGTGATAGATATAACTATGCTGACATGGATAACAACTCATTCAAATGGTTATAGAGTTGTCTATATAGAATTCTCCATCCTCGCTGAGACCCAGGACTTTCATTGGACAGGAAAACAGGTGGATCGATTAGCTTCTCAAATCAAGGTGAATCTTTTGGCAGTGTTGGGATTTGAACTCAAGGCCTAGCAGGCCCAATTGGTGAATGGGTCATGGTGAACACACCAGCCTATGAGGCACTAAGGAGGTAGGCCATTCCCAGGACCTTAGATGAAGCCCTGGTGGGGGCCAATATAGTCATAAATTCATCATTTAAACGGAGGATCTATATTTCCATACATGGATGGGCAGCATCTTGCATTCGGTGTAGTCATTCTTTAATTATGTGTCTCATTCATTGATGTATTGTGTATTTTCTTGAGTATAGGATGACAGACATACCTGTAGTGACCTGGATGACAACCTATTCCCATGAGTATATAGTTGCCTATGCATTCTCCATCCTAGCTGAGACCCAGGACTTGCACAGCACAGGAAAACTGGTGCAATGACTGGCTTCTCACATGCGGGTGAATTTTGGCAGTGCTAGGATTTGAAATTTGGGCCTAGGAGGCCCAACTGCCCAAAGGGTCCACGTGATCACACCAGACTGTGAGCTACTAAGGAGCTGGTCGTTTCCCAGGAACACTGGTCGAGCACCATAGGGGCCACAGTTGTCTGGAATGCATCATTTAAACATGGGATGTATATTCAAATCCGTGTGTGGACTGCATTGTGCATTTAGTGTAGTTATTCTATTTTGTATGCTATTCATGGATGTATTGTGTATTTTCTTCAGTATATGACAGGTGTAACTGGGTTCACTTGATAACAACCTATTCCCATGGCCACAGGGTGGCCCATGCATTCTTCATACTAGCTGAGAACCAGGACTTGCACTGGAAAGGAACACAGGTGCAACAATTGGCTTCTGACATCAGGATGAATCTTTTGGCACTGCTGGGATCTGAACTCGGGGACCAGCAGACCCAATTGACGAATGGGTCCATGTGAGCACACTAGCCTGTGAGCCACTAAGGAGTAAGGCCGTTCCCAGGACCTGAGATGGACCCCCAGGTGAGGGTATGGGGGGAGGGCACACAGCAGTCATCCATTCATAAGTTGAAGGTAGTATGCAAATAAGTACACATTTGTATAGAGTAGGAGAGATGATAACCTGTGATGGAATCCAATCTACCATGTGTCTACTGATTCTTGGATCTTTCCAGATGCCTTCATTTCATGACTGTGATGATTATTGTCACGCTTAATCAACACTGCTTTACAAATAAGCGATACCCCATGAGTCTTGCCTATCATTTCCTAGTCACATCATGCATGAACTACTTATTCAATGAGATCGATCACATTCCATGACTTTTCCTGGTCCAGAAACCAGTATCTCAGGATTTCCTGCCATTGCTTTCTCATGGGAGTGGGCTGAATTCCAGCCGCAGGCACGGAAAACATACTCCTTATATACATTTTAAATATAGGGTTTATACTTCCATACAGATGTTCAGTCCAAATCACGTTTAGTGTGGTTATTCATTTTATTTCTTTTTTTATTCATTTATTTACGATTTATTTCATTGACTTTCAGGACACCTAAACCATTTATTACATTGTTTACATCATATAACATAGCTTCTAGATTTGTAGATGTGTTCTCGAACATACCTGACACCCTGGACACTCCCAGAAAAGGAAAACATGTCACACTCAGCTACTTACTCAAAGATTAAATTTTTGGCAGTGCTGGGATCTGAACTCATGGCCTATCAGGCCCAATTTATGATTGGATGAATGTGAGCACAGAAGCCTCTAGCCAATGAAGCTGTCAGGTGGTTCCCCAGGCACTGAGATCAAGCCCCAAGTTTGGCCAAAACAGCAATACATGGATAGGCAGAGGGTGGTATACAAGTAAATATATATTGTTAAAGAGTTCCAGAGCTGTCTATCTATGACTGAATGACATTTACTACATTCTTATCAACTCTTAGGTATTTATTATATCTCCATGAAACAATATTATTCTTTTCATGCTTAATAAACTATTAATTAAGGTCAATCAGCATCCTAGGATTATTGCATCCAATTTTAGACTAGACAAATGCATGGACTACTCTTTCCATCTGTATTCTCATGCATAGCAATGAGTCTCTTGTGTTCTCCTGCCATTGGTAAGTGTAAGGATTAGGATTTGAACCCAGGGCATATGTTGACATGTTGGCTTATGGCTTCCCTGCTAGCCTGCTAGCCATCAGCAGTGGCAGACCAGGACCACTTTGAAACCATGTCATTCAGAAACAGGATGGTTACCATGCAAAGAAAATCTTGTAAAACCCTGAGCCCTCTACAGCTCCCCAATTTTGTGCTGTTCTGCTTTTTTTTTCTTCCTGCAGGCCCTTTGGGCCTAGGGTCCCAGGATCAACTTTGAGTCACGAGACTGAATCCCATCCTAGGGAGACTGAACCTGAGTCAGAGTTGCCATGACCTGAGTTCCAGATCCGTGGTTGTCAAAATAAATTAACTAATTAATTCATTAACTAACTAACTAACTAACGAAATAGAAATAATAAAACTCCTTGGTTTGGAATTTCTGCCAGATTTTTTCCTAGCCTGGGATTTGAACTCAGATTCTTGATGAATCGGTAGCAATGTGATGGAAGGTGCAGAGTTGCCATTACTTGAGTTCAAACCCCATCCCAAGCCAAAAATAAATAATTAATTCACTGACCTCAGCAGGGAAGTTAATTGTGAAGATGGGAGGGAAGGGATGGTAGGGGAAAAACAAACGAGGAGGCAACAATGATCAATAGGAAATGTATTCATTACTTTGCTCATGTAACTGTGAACCCTCTGTACATTTTTTTTTAAAGTACAAAACATTATATAGTGCTCAAGAAGCACTTTGGGGGGAAGGGATGGATGTCTGAATAGCTGTACAAAATTCTACACTGATTTTCTTTAGTGTTTGGTATGGAACTGAATAAACATAATTGTTTCTTTTACAAATATTAAGTCACTGTCTTGGAACTGGGGCCAGTATTTCTGCCATTGCTGGGATTTGAGCTCACTGTCCAAGTAACTCTTTTGCACCTTTGGTGAAGGCTAAGCTCTTTGTCCTTAAGGAAAAGATTTTCAAGCTAGAGTTCCCAGGGCCTAAATTAAGGCCCTGCAATAGAAAAAAATATTTGTATACATGTGGAATATAAGATATATATACGTACATATGTATGTTTATTTCATATTATGATTATTATTATTATTGATTTTGTATTTATTATTTATTTTATTCATTTTATTATTTATTTATTTATTTTTATTTATTTATTATACACATAATATTTATGTTGTGTACACATATTATAAAATTATACACAATAACTCAGTACATTGACTCATTTTCATTAATACTTTATTAAGTGTTGAAACATGATACATAATTAAATGGAGGCATTTGTCAAATCATCACATGATTAGAGTCTGTCCCTAGTATGAGCTTTGTCTTATTTATCTTTGGACAACTTTCTATAGGGATTTGTTTGATGATTTATACTCAGAAACTTTTTCTTGTAGATAGGCAAGTTGAGGGATAAAATCGTAAGGTTGGGGCTGGGAATGTGGCTTAATGGTAGAGAGCTTGCTTAGCATGCTTGAATGGCAGGGTTTGAATCCTCAGTGCCACATACTCAGAAAAAGCCAGAAGCTGTGGTGTTGTTCAAGTGCTAGAGGGGTAGCATTGAGAAAAAGAAGCTCAAAGGCAGTACCCAGGCCCTAATTTCAAGCCCCAGGTCTGGCAAAAAACCATACGCCAGATTCCAGTGGCTCTGGAAACCTACTTTCTCAGGAGGCTGAGATCTTAAGATCGCACTTTGAAGACAGCCTAAGGAAGTAAAGCATGTTAGACTCTTTCCTCCAATGAACCATCAAAAAATCCCATGTGGCACTGTGGCTCAAGTGGTAGAGTGTTTGCCTTGAGCTGAATGGCTCAGCGACAGCGCCTAGGCTTCAGTGTGAGACACACATCTGGAAAAAGAGTGAGGGATAATCAAAGTACTTTTCCTATTTGCTAATTATGAGAATATTGTTTGGAAAATGAATGCTGATGTACACCAGAATTGGAGTCAGACCTCAAGGTTCAAGTGTAGCACATTCATAAGCCCAGCCTCTAAGATTCTAGCATTATAATCTTGTGTCCTACAGGGTTCTGAAAGGCACATTGTTGAAAGGCTTAATATGCTCCCCAAGCCTTTTGTGATAAGCAGTTGACTTTATTTTCAGTGTCATTACAGTTCTAACCCTAGCAGAGTACCAATAGCTCATGCCCATTACCCTAGCCCAGGAGGCTGAGGTCTCTATCACAGGGTGAAACCAGCCAAGGCAGGGAAGTCAAGCACATTCTGACTTCCTGTTCTGAATGGTCAGATGCTCAAGAAATTCCTGTGCTTCCCTTGGTGATGAGAAGTTACTTGCACTCTAAATGTTCTTTGGGTTCTTGAGTTACAGAAGAAGGAAAGAAATATTATTGACTCATTCGGGGTTCAAATGAAGTTCTCAGGATCCAAGCCCTAGCTATGATAGAAGGAAGAACTCCAGTGTAACACTGTATTTGAAGGACAGAAAACAGTTTCAAAAGCCAGGCTAGGTGCAGAGAATTAGGCCTGCAGGATTAGGAGGCAGAATGTACACAGTCAACATGGAAGTGAGCTACAAAACCACTTCATTCATTCCAGGCACAGCCAGCAATGGGGGAAACCTGAAACATTTGTTAGAGTTAGAGCTGGGTCTGGCTTAGTCTCTTCATACGATGACTAACTAAACGTCCTCCGTCAGGTGAAGGGAGCCTCAGGCTATCTTTAGGTTAAGTATAGAGAGCCAGTTTAGTGGGAGAAGGGGAGGAACAGATTAGAAAAACCCTGCTCTCCGGTCTTAAGGTGTGGGTTTTTGACTCTCTGTTAGTCAGGTTTGAAGGCCCTTCTATCTCTGCCAGTCCATTCACCTTACTACATTCTCCACATTATTAATGCAAATCCCCAGTCCTAGGAGGGGCAGGGCCATTTCTCTTCTGTCTCCGAGCACCTGAGTTAGAACCTGGCTCTGCCCTCTTGACTCTGGGTTATTTGGCTGCCTGAGAAGTGGGACAGAGACAGTCATCCTGCTCTGTGTTTGTGTGAAGGCGATGCTGGTTTCCTGTCACACTGCAGAAAGCCTCATGACTGGGAAGTGTTCCCTTCTTTCCTTCTGACATCAAAAACAGATTCATCTATCAACTTTCTTTCTTCTTTCTTTCCTTCCTTCTTTCCTTCCTTCCTTCCTTCCGTCCTTCCTTCCTTCCTTCCTTTCTTCCTTTCTCTCTTTCTTTCTTTCTTTCTTCCTTTCTTTCTTTCTTCCTTCCTTCCTTCCTTTCTTTCTTTCTTCTTTCCTTCCTTCCTTCTTTTCTTTCCTTCTTTCTTTCTTTCTTTCTTTTTTCCTTCTTTCTTTCTTTCTTTCTTTCTTTCTTTCTTTCTTTCTTTCTTTCTTTCTTTCTTCTCTCTCTCTCTCTCTCTCTCTCTCTCTCTCTCACTCTCTCTTTCTCTTTTTTCTTTCTATCCACCTACCTACCTTCCTACCTAGGTAACTATCTCTTTGCCAGTTGTTGGGTTGAATTCAAGGCCTGGACACTGTCTCTAGCACTCTGCAACTTGAGCCACAGCACATATTCTGGCTTGGTCTGTGTGCGGGTGCCTGAAGAATCAAACACAGGGCTTCTTGCATGCTAGGCAAGCACTCTCTCATTAATCCATATTCCTAGCTCCTTCATTTTTTCTTAATGGTAGTTTTTACCTAAGTATGCTACTATTTTATGTTCTCAAGTTTAATTTTCTGAATACCGGTTACTTCTAAGAAACCTGAACTTCTCTTTCCCTGCCTGATTTGTGATTGTTCCTGCATTGCCCTCATAATAAAATGTAAATAAAGGCTGCTGAGAGCTTCAGTGCGCATCATATAAAGACACAGGCCTAGAACCCTGGAAGAGAAAAGCAATGGGCCTGAAGTGAAGAGAATGATGCAGTATGCACAACTAGCATATCTGAAAAATAAACCAGTAAATAAAAGCAGAGTTTGCACTATGGGAGGTAGTATACATACACACATAAGCAGGTAGGGCACGGATAAATATACTTGGCCTTCTCTTTTTGAATTTTTTTGTGGCCATCCCAGGGCTTAAACTCAGGGATCGATGTGTTCCTGAGCTGATTTGCTGAAGGCTGAGGCTGACCACCACCACAGCTCCACTTCCCGCCAGCTGGTAATTAATTGGACATAAGCAATTCCCATGTTTTCCTGCCTGTCTGGATTGTATCTACTGCTCAGTTTTCTCTCTCAAAGCGGGAGCTCTACCCTCTGTGCCACTACTCCACTTCTGGTTCTCTGGTGGTTTATTGGGCAAAATAGTCTCAGAGACTCTCCTGTTCAGTTGGATTGAATGGCTTTCTCCTGAGGAGGCTTCTAGTGGTTTCCTCAGTGATTCACCGAGGAGCCTCTCCACACATAACCTTAGTCTAAATCTTGAGAAGTACTAGAGAAAAATGGAAACATTGTTATACCCCAGTTGCAGGACCCCCACCAAAAAGACCACCGAGAGTCAGACTTTACAGCTGTTTTAAGGTTTTATTTAAACGGGCTGTGTCTCAGGCCTTGTCCTACACTCTGACATAGCAGCACCTAGGAGGAGAGCTCCAAGGTAAAGATTTGCAGGGTATATAAAGTCACACAACCAACCAGGTGTTTGGATTACCACCACGTGTTGCTCTGCTAGAAACAAGCAACAAATGGTCACTGCCTCAAAACTTTAACTCTTCATTACCTCCCACCCCCTTGACTTATGGTCCTGAGACACAACCTTGTGGCTCCAGCCTCAAACAAAACTCCAACAGCTCTTGATCTTGCACGGGTATAGCCATACTATTAAACAACAATACCAATAACAATCAGTTCATTTTTTCTTTTCTTGAGGTGTATGCAGAGTGGTTGGGTAGGATACTTGGAGACTTCCCATGTTTCCCCACGGTTGTCCAGGGAAAAGGGGTTAGCCAGTCTGGCATGGGAGCAGTGGATCCAAGCAGCAATGCCATCTACTTTAAGGGCAGTAGCACGCCCTTAAGCAGGGCTACACACCAGTAGCAACATGTAAGGATGGAACCATGTAAGGTCTCTTCCACCGTGACTCCAGAGATCTCAGGTTGTGCCTTCAAACAAACACCCAGTGCCCTGGTTTAAACAAATGGGGAGTAGGAGTAGAAGCAGAATCATATAATGCTCTAAGCTGGGGCCACATCCACTTATGCACCAGCTGTAAATAGAAAAGCTTACACAGAAATTCAATATCATCCAAATCAGCAAGCAATTCAGTCTGAAGGCTAGGGATAATGGGTGGAGGGTGTCCATATATTATTTCAAAAGGAGTAAAGCCAAGTTGATATGGTGAATTTCTTACTCTAAACAGGGCAAAAGGAAGCAGCGATACCCAGTCTGCGCCAGTCTCCAAGGCCAATTTAGTTAAAGTCTCTAAATTTTAGAGTCCAATTCATTCTTTCTACCTGCCCTCAACTCTGGGGTCTATATGAACAGTGCAATTTCCAATCCGTCCCCAGTGCCGTGGCTATTCCCTGACTTACTTTTGAGACAAAGGCCGGCTCATTGCCCTACTCGATGGTGGATGGGAAGACATACCTGGGTAGGATTTCTTCCAGGATCTTCTTAGATATGATGTGTGCAGTCTCATGCTTTGTTGGATAGGCTTTAACCCATCCTGAAAAGGTGTCTACAAAAACTAGCAAATATTTATATCCAAATTTTCCAGTTTCAATTTCTGTGAAGTCGACTTCCCAATATACACCTGGCCTAGCTTCATGGAGGCGAGCTCCTTTAGTAACCAGTTGATTAGGGGCATTGGTGAGCTGATAGGCTTTAAAATTTTTAACAATGTCCTCAATGAGTTGATTTCCTTGCCTGAATTTTACTTCTGAGTGAAGGAGCAAGTCCTCCATTCTTCGGGTTCCCATGTGAGAGACCCGATGGATTCTCATAAGAATCCTCTTGCCCAATATTTGTGGCAAGATAAGTTTCCCCTCACCAGTTTTCCACCAGTTTTTAATTCTTTCTCTGTTTGGTTGTTTATAGACCATGGAAATTTTCTTTATCCACTCCAAGTCTTCTTGGGAGTACTGAGGCTCAGGAGGCAAAGCTTGTGACCCTGGGTCTACTTCAGCTCTGGGTTGGAGATCCACCTCCTTAGCTGCCTGATCGGCCAAGTTATTTCCTTTGGTTATTGAATCAGTTACCTTTTGATGGCCAGGACATTGCATAATGGCAATATTTGCTGGTTCCCATAAGGCCTGGATGAGGCTTAAAATTTCTTGTTCGTTTTTAATAGTCTTTCCCTCACCTGTCAACAGCCCCCTCTCTTGGTAAATGGCTCCATGGACATGCACAGTGGCAAAGGCAAACCGACTGTCCGTGTAAATGTTTAGTCTCTTCGCTTTTCCCATCTGTAGGTCTTTTATTAGTGCCACTAGTTCTTCTCTTTGTGCAGTCATTCTCTGGAGGAGTGCTTCTGCCCACATTATCTCAGTGTCCATGGTGACTACTGTACCCGCGTAAATTTTTGCATCTCAAATGATACTGCTGCTGTCTGTGAACCAGGTATGCTCGGCATGCAATAGGGGTGAGTCCAACAAGTCTGGCCTCTTTTCTTTGGCCTGGTCGCTCTTTTCACACTCAATTTCATGTTCTCTGTCCTTCCTTTCCTGTCTTTGGTACTATCTCTCTCTTATTGTAAACCTTTTCCACAGCAGCTACTAGATCCCTAATAGACTTTTCACCAATTATGTCTAGAGACTGCAACTTCTGCTTTATGTCTGGTGCAGCTTGATTCATATAGGCAAACATAATCATCTGAGCCGAATCCTGGGTCTCAAGATCATGTGGATAGATTGACTAAAAGCTTTCCTGAGCTGCTCAAGATATGCTGCGGGACTTTCACTTCCTCCCTGTCTGACATCATAAACTTTGGCCATATTAGTAGGTTGGCAAGCCTCCGCCTTGAGACCTGCCAACAGAGCCTGGCAATAGACACAGAGTCGCTCCCTACTTTCAACTGTATTGTAGTCCCATGTTGGTCGCATCTCAGGAAAATAGGCAGTGATCAGGGCAGGATCTCTGATAGGTGCTCTTGTGGGGCCTGGGATATGTTTCTGGGCTGCCTCTTGGATACAGTCTCTCTCTTCGGTGGTAAAAAGGACCTACAAAAGCTGACTAAAATCATCCCAAGTGGGCTGATGGGTAAAGAGAACAATTTCAAGCAAACGAATTAAATCCTAGGGTTTCTCAGAAAAGGGGGCATTTTGGGTGTGCCAATTGTATAGGTAACTGGTAGAAAATGGCCAATATTGGAGTTGCTGTTGACCATCTGCATCCACAGGACCTATAGTGCATAAGGAAAAAACAGCTGCATTAGAAGGGGGGTTGATCCCACGGTATCTTCGACTGACTGGCTCCTCAGAAACTTTAAGGGTAGGTGCCGAGTGTTCTATAGCTCCCTCCTCCTCTTGATCATTCTCAGGTTCTGCAAAAGGTACTTGGAAAGAGAATATGGGTGAGGAAACATTTCTTCTTCCAATTTATCTCCCTGAGCAACTAGGGGCTACCTTTTCTTTCCCTCTGTCTCAGTTTCTTTTTGTAAGTCTAGGGGGCTAGATGGAGTGGTGCCTATGGTTTCCAGTCCCGTCAGACATACAGTCCAAAAAACTATAAACAGTACAAACAAAACACACGCAGGCCTTACAGTTACAAAAAAAAAGAAAAAAACTTACAAAGTAGAGATCTCCCAAATTAGTCCACTGACTACAGTCACGGTGGGGTTCCACACCCACGACACACAGCACAAGGAGCAGAGCCACAGTGGGAGAGTTGGACCTCTGTGAGGAGGCCTTCTTGTTCAGTTCTGGCCCAACACTGAACCCAATCCCACCCCACAATTCACATGGCGGTGTTCCAAGGACCGCCCCCCCACCCCAAACAGCGGGGTTCCAAGGACCCCCACCCCACAAGAGGATCTAGGACATCTCCCAGTTCCTCCGGGGTTGTGGTGCAAGGGTGCCTGCTTCAATAACCCTTTACGAATCAGAGTGGCCATCCTCACAAAGCAAAATGAAAGTAAAACAGACAAATGAAATGACCAGACAAATTAACAAAGACAGTGCTGTTTTACCTTTGGAGTCTGATATTTCAAGGGTCTTTGGGGGGATCCCTGATGAGCCTCCACTAATATGTTATACCGAGGTCTCAGGATCTCCACCAAGAAGACCATGGAGAGTCAGACTTTACAGCTGTTTTAAGGTTTTATTTAAACAGGCTGCAGCTGAGGTCTCATCCTTCAATCCAACACAGCGGAGCCTAGGAGGAGAACTCCAAGCTAAAGATTTTCAGGGTTTATAGAGGCACACAACCAACCAGGTGTTTGGATTACCACCACGTGTTGCTCTGCTAGAAACAAGCAAGTTTTGAGATCACTGCCTCAAAACTTTAACCCTTCACATGAAGATGCTACTAGTGTGTTCTAGACACTTAATGTTGGAGACACAAAACACTCATAATTATTAGATCATTTAATAGGCAAAAGGAACAATGCAGACTGTATGAGGATCGCTCCAGGTTTTGGTCCTCATATCCTGAGACAACAAATTCACAGAAGCTCAATGCTAAGTGACAGAACTGGCATGTACTGTGGATATTTGCTCCCAAATCCTGTGACCCTCATTTCTCACTTTTGTCCTCAAACCTGTGACCAGAGGGGAAGATGTGTAGAGAAAATCCTTCTCAGGGCAGCTATAAAGAACATTGGGTAGTTTGCTTATAAATTAAAACCTTGGGAATGACCCTCTTAAGAAGTCAGATTGTCCAGATTAAAAAATGAAGAAGAGAAGAAATAAGGTGCTAGTGGTTGCTGTCTATAATCCCAGGGCCTCAGGAGGCTGAGATGTAGAGAAACTTAGTTTGAATCCAGCCAGTGTAGGAAAGTCCATGACACAGTTATTTCTTTTTTTTTTTTTTAATTTTATTTTATTTTATTTGAGAACATACTGTACAGAGGGGTTACAATTACATGGTCAGGATAATGCATACATTTCTTACCAAGCATTGCAGCCTCCTCCTTTGTTTACCCTTCACCTCCCTTCCCAGCCTCCCCCCTCCCCCCCCACCCAGTCATACCCCCCCTCCCCCCCACCAACATTGTAAAGCTGGTTTTGACATGACATTTTGTACTTCTCATTGTTTCAACAGGTCCACCTGAATCCTTAAACGACTTGTTTGTCCCTGTCTCCTCCACATGTTATACTGACATCAAATATAGTGAAAGCGGGGGTTACACTGTGGGGGAGGGACATACAAAGCAACAAAGAAATAATCTTATAAATGCGTTAGAAACACAAGCACAAAAGAAACAAAAACATTAAAATACATATTTGAGGTATTTCTAAGAGATCATAGAAATTCCCAGAAGTGGACCTGTGACTCAAGCTTAATGCAGTAGCCTTGAGCAAATGGAGCTCAGGGACCATGCATAGTCTCATATTTTCACCCCAGGACCTGCCCCCTCAAAAAGAGCCTGTACTTCCATGTCTTTGTCTATGTATTGTATTCTTATAGGTGAAATTCCCGAGTAGCTACAATGAATGGCACCAACCTAAGAAATTTGTATTCAGTACAATGAGTACATAACAGAGAGATTTCTTTCATGATAGTGCATGTTCCAGGGCTCCCTTCACTGTTCACAGAGTTACCTAAGGCTTTCTCTGCATCACAAACCTGCTTGAGGAAGTCTCTATCATTGTCTAGACAGGCACACAAAAGCCCTCACTCCTGTACAGCTGGGTAACAAACAACTCCACCTGAGCCAGTTAGTGAGAATGAGTATGGGCGGGCTCTGAAGGTCACAAAAAATAATCCCTCTTTGTAGCCTTAGCTATCTCTCTTCCCAGTGCTCTATTTTAACAGGAGACCTTCATTTGTGCCACCTCCCATTGCAGGCCAAGTTCTGTGCACTTATCCTGCCTTTGTGAGACTATATTCTGGTGTTCAGTTACAGTGCTCAGTATAATTCAGGAGTCATTCAGGCAGACAACTATGGCACTGAACATAATGAAATGACTCAATGCAGACAATGTTGGGTGCATGATGCCTCTCCTATTTTCCAGAAGCTTGGAAAAACAAGCACATGTTGGATATCACAAAGCGTCCTGTCATGTAGAACTGGTGAAGCTCATCAGGTTTTGAAACCTTTGACTTCTCCTAGTTGGGGCCGGGGTGGCTAGGTTTTAGGGTTGAACACAGGGCTGGGTGCTGACCATGAGCTCAGTGCACAAGCCCAGTGCTTTACCAATTTGTGTAACAATATCACTTCTGCGCTGTGATGTATGTGTGTTTGTGTGTGTGTGTGCACACCACGGTGTGTGTTTGTGCGTGGGTTTGTGTGTGCACGCACACATATACATGAGTCCTGAAGCTTGACCTCAGGACCTGAGCTCTATACCTAGTTTTTCTTGTATAATGATATCCCTCTCCCACTTGAGCCACAGAGCCACTTCAGGCTTTGTCCTAGTGATGTGGTCCTAAGAAATCAAGCCCACGATTTCATATATACAAAGCATTCTACATCTAAGGCACATTCCCAGCCCTCTACTTCAGCTTTGTTACTTTATTTCTGTCTTTTTTTACTGTTGTTGTTGTCGATTGAAGGAGTTGAAGTCTTGGACTTGGCGCTGTCCCTGACCTCTTCAGCTCAAGTCTTGTGCTCTACCACTTGAGCCACAGAGCTACTTCCGGTTTTCTGGTGGTTCATTGGAGCTATGTTTCTCAAGGACTTTCCTGCCTAGGCTAGTTTTGAACCCTGATCCTCAGATCTCATCCTCCTGAGTAGGATAAACTACATGACCTCAAGCACCCAGCTTCCCCTTCAGGTTCTGAGTAGTGAATTGGAGATAATAGTCTCATGGTACCTTTTGTGTTTGCAATAGTTTGGAACCCAGTTCTTTAGAACTCAGCTTCCCAAGAAGGCAGGATGACAGACTTCAACTACTGACCCCTTGGCCATGGTCTCTGCTGCAAGGGGGTCCATGGCTCCACGTGGTAGAGTGTTAGCCATGAGTCCAAGAGGTAAGAGTCAGTGCCTCAGTCCCGAGTTCAAGGTTCATGACCAAAAAAACCCAAAACAAACCATTGTCTGCTGTAGACAACTCATGAGTCTTCAGTAATACATAATTTTGTCCCTGACATGGGGACCTATCTGAGCTCCAATATTCTTTTCTGTGTAATCATCTAAGTTGTGGAGCTCTTACATAGACAAGATGTAAGAATGCACCCGGTTAAGAACATAGCACATGGCACTCTTTGCACCACTCAGCACACAACATCCTGTGAAAAATTCAGCACCCAGCTCCCAATGCAGGACTCAGCACACTGCATTCTGTGAAAGACTCAGCACATAGCACCCTGTGCAGGCCTCAGAATGGAACACCCTAAGGAGGACTCAGCACATAGCTCCATTCCACAAGCTGTCACTAGAATTAGGGTGCTTTCATCAGTATCACCATTCTTTGAGGAAAATTTTACAAACCATACAAGTTCACATGTAAAGGTTTAGCCGGGTGTTTTTCTGGAGAGGGGTTGTTAGCCATGGGGCTTGAACTCAAAGCTCTACCACTTGGAGCCACATTTTGAGGTGTCTCTCAGACTTCCTGCCAGGGCTGTGTTTTAAAGCCCCTGATCAGCTAGGATGACGGGCATAAGCCAGGATGACATGGGTAACCCGTGGAGCTGGGTTGCAGCGATTTACATGTGGCTAAGTCAGGTTAGGTGGCAGCTGTCAGCACCAGACTCCTAGCTTGATCTATAATGAGGTATTTGAAGTTCTGTTCTTCTATAATTGCAGTTAGAATATCCTACATTTTATTGGCATCAGACCTGGGGCGTGAGTAAATGCTTAGACAATGTCCCTTAACGTTTGTGCTCAAGGCTAGCACTCAATTGATTGAAGAACAGCAGAACTTCTGAGTTTTCTGTTTTGTGGCACTGAGGAATCAAACCCAGGACTTCGTGCTTACTGTGAGAGCACTCAACTACCAAACCTCTGGAGTGAACGAGGTATAAATACATAGAGATTGCTGTATATAAATTTTATATAGAAAAAAGAGATTTCTGTATATTATTAAATTAGAGATAATATTGCTATCACTTCTTAGGTATTAAATTATGTCTCCATTTAATGATGTGTCCCAGTTAACTACTAATAAAGCATTAATTAATAATTACTCAATATCCTATAATTGTTTATCATATATGTACATATATCCATACATGTAATTAGATATTTCATAGAATGAGACCAATGTCTATATATTATTAAATTGTGCATAATGTGTTACTCCCAATTATTAGTTATTTAATTATGTCTCCATGTAATTTTTATTCTGTTAATTCTTAATAAAATATTAATTAAACTTAGTGCACAAACTACACTTATTGCATCTAATTTTATCCTAGAATGAGTCACTACTGATTCAATCTGTTTATCATTTATTGTAGTGACATTTCTTCTACCTATGATGTTTTTTACCTTTGTTACATCCTATTACATAGCATATAGATTTGCATCCACACTATACATCCTACCTGACACTGAGCACTTTCACAGAAAAGGAAAACATGTGTCATGCTCGGCTTCTCACTCCAAGATTACATTTTTGGAAGTCCTGGGATCTAAACTCAGGGCAAAGAATGCTCAGTTCATGAATGGGTGACTGTCAGCACAGCAGCCACTAGCCAATTCAGCTGCCAGAAAGTGCCCAGGTCCTGAGACTGAGCCACGTATGTTGACTCCAAATTGTGCATAGTGTAGTGATTCATTTTATTTTTTTATTCATTTACCATTTATTTTATTGACTATTATAACACATGGAATACTTACTACATTTATTACATAGGATATAGAATTGCCTATGTATGAAACTTCACACCCAGTACTTTCACAGAAAAAAAAAAAAACGTGTCACCCTGTGTCTTACTGCATGATTCAATTTTTGTGAGTGTTGGCATCTGAACTCACAGCCTACAAGGCCCAATTCATGAATTGGTAAGTGTCAGCATGCCAGCCTGGGACATATGGAGCTGACAAGCAGTTCCCAGCATCTTAGTTTGAGCCCCAGGGGTTGACAAAACAAGAACAGATGGACATGCAGATGCTAGTACACAAATAAATATAGATCTTGCTAGAGTGCCAGAGATGTCTATACTTTATTTATATAGGCTACATTCCTACCAATTCTTGGGTATTTATTATGCCTCCATGTAATTAATTTTACTGTTTTCATCCTTAATGAATTATTAATTATATGGACCACTGTCCAGAAACTATAGTGTCCATGTAATTACTAGTATTCTTTTAATGTGTCAAAAATATTCATTAAAATCCAGCAGCTTCCTAAAATCACTCTCTAATTTTCTCCTAGTAACATTCAGAAACAAGTAATTCAACCTTGACATTCATAACTTTCCATCGGTATTCCTATGAATAGGAACAAGACTCTTAGGATCTCCCTACATTGGTATGGGTCAGGACCCGGCTTCAATCACAGGGCCTATGTTATCATGTTGGCCCATGGCTTCTCTGGAAGCCCAACAGACTTCAGCAATGCCAGGTTACCAGCACTTTTCAGCCCTGTCATTTAGACCCAGGATGGAAACCTTGAAAAGAAAACAAATGTAAAAATGTCAGCCATCTGCAAGTTACTGGTTTTTTTTTTTTTCTGTGTCGTTTTATTTATTTATTTTTCCTGTCAGCCTTTGAGGCCCAGGAACCTAGGTTCGGCTGTGGGTCCATTGGCTGCAACCCAGCCTAGAGTGATCAAAGCTGAGGCAGAGTTGTCATGCCCTGAGTTCAAACCTTGTGCTTGACAAAATAAAAATATGTAATACATTCATGCATACGTACATATATACATTAAATATATTTAAACAATTATTAGGCTACTTGGTGTTGTATTCACATCATATTTTCTGCCGGGCCTGGGATTTTAACTAAAGTCTGGGTAAATATGCAGTACTGTAGGGGAAGGGAAAGCTCACAAGGCTGGAAGACAAGCAAGACAGGCCTGTTCCTAGCACTTGCAAAAATAATATTCGTACATATTTTAAAAACCTGATTTATACTTACATACACATGTTTACTGCATATTGCAGTTAGTGTATTCATTTTATTTTGTTTTTTTATTAATTTATTATATACTTCAGAAAGTATGATTACATGTATAACATTTTTTACATCTTATTACACAGAACATAGATTTGCCTATGTACATCATTCCTGAGACCCAGGACTTTCACTAATAAGGAAAACAAGTGGGACAAATGCCTTCTTCCACCAGGATTAAGTTTTTGGCGGTTCTGTGATTTGAACTCTGGGCCTAGAAGGCCCACTTCATGAATAGGTCAGTGTTAGCACACCAGTCTGACGTAAGTGTAGTTGTTGGGCAAATTTGAGGACCTGAGATGAAGCCCTAGGAGTGGCCAATATATAAACAGATAGATATGTAGATTGCAGCATGTGTGCGTATTTACATATGTATATGAATCTATAAATAAAGTTATAGAGAGAGACAGACATTTATGTCGATTCTAGTGTATAACTCTATATAAAGAATGATGACCTATATCTTATTTTTATATATTCTATTACTATGAATTATTTGGTCTAAAATTATGCCTCCATTAATTAATCACAGTAGGAGACTTAATAAAGTATTAATTAGATTAATCAATGACCTATATTTATTGCGTACAATCTTATACTACAATGACTAGCTAATCAGTAGTTCAATTGGTACATTACAAAGATTCTATTATTGTTCCTATAGATAGGAGCGAGTAGGTGGAAGTCCTAGGATCAAATTCAACGCCTAGGTGTCTTGGTTGGGCTCAGGCTTCACTGACAGCCTGCCAGTCTTCGGCCATGCAAGGACATGTGCAATTTTCAAGCCGAGTCATTGAGAGCCAGGATGGACACAGTGCAAAGGAAACAAAGGTATAACTGTTGTCTAAAACTTCCAGGTTTTTCTTCCTCCATCTTGGTTGGTTTGTTTTTTTGCCAGAGCTGGAGTTGAACTCGGGTTGTAGGATCACTGGATCATCTGTGGGTGTAAAAGCTGCACCCCAGTCTAGGGTAATCAAGGCTGAGGCAGAGTTGTGGAGACCTGAGTTCAAGCCCTGTGCCAGCCCCCCCAAAAAAGCTAAGGTCCTGGTTATGAGTTTGGGCCATTTTATCTGCCATACCTGGAATTTGAACTCAGGGGCTGGGTAACACTATTGTGCTCTGGGTGAAGTAAAAGCTAATCTCCTAGAAGAAAAAATTCTGGAGCATTTCCCAGTGTGTGAATTCCAGCCCTAGAACTGCCAAAAATATTTGTATACATGTATAATATATATCATATATATGTATTTGCATAGATATTTCATATTTTACCTAGGGCACAGTATTTCCACAGAAAGGAAATCAGGTCAACATTGGCTTCTTACTCTAACTATTGACTTCGGCACTCCTGGGATTTGAACTCAGGGCCTGGAATGTCTAATTCATCAAGGGGTCAGTTTAAGCACAGCAACCTCAAACAAATTCAATGCCAGGTAATTCCCAGGACCTGAGTTCTAGCCCGATTAGTGGCCAATATATAAATAGATAGATGTGTAAATTGCTGCAAATACGTGAATATAAATATATAGAGAGAAAGATGTATATGTATATTCTACTGTACATTTAAGTATAAATATATTTGTAGAATGTGAGATGTCTATGTATTATTAAATTACATGTAATATATTACTAATAATTATTAGGTATTAAATTATGTCTACATTTAATGAAGTATCATGGATTAATGCACAATAAATTGCTCTTTGTGTAAATGGAGCTCAGGGACAATTTCTAGGCTCATAGTTCAAGCCTCAGTATCTGCACTAAAAAAAAATAGCCAGTAACTGCATATGTTTGTGTATATATGCATGCATTTCTATCAGTGAACATCCATAGTCGCTATGAAGAATAGCACCCAGCTAACAAATTTGCTTTGAATAGAATGATGTCATGTCACAGAGAGTGCTTTCAAGACAGTGCACGTTCCTGGTCAAAAAAAATTTAAGACCCTCCTTGGAATTTGAACCATTTTTCTGACTGGCCTGGGATTTCAACTCAGGGTCTGATTAACTCACTGGCACTGTGGGGGAGGGGAAACCCAACATCATTGAAGACACACACACACACACACACACACACACACACACACACACACACACACACAGCCTATATGCATGCAAAATCAGAGATTTCTACACTGAAACCTTTGGATATTCTCTACCTTTTCCACCATTAACTCTGGTGGTTGTTGGCCTAGGAGTTCGATGCATCAAACACCACCTGACATCTATAATTTTGGGGAACAGAATGGCTTCCCCAATCAGCCTTCCCCAATTCCAGCTCCTTGATTGGGTCATGGTCTATCCAGACCCTATGGGGTTTCTTTTACAGACTCGCCAAGATCCTTTAAAAAACATCACATGCTGGACACTGGTGGCTCACGCCTGTCATCCTAGCTACTCAGAAAGGTGATATTTGGCTTCCAAGCCTGCTTGGGCAGGAAAGTGTGTGAGACTCTTATCCTCGATGCACCATCAGAAAACAAGAAGTGTCCCTGTGCCTTCAGTCCTGTGCTCCTTTATCTTGTCCACCCCCTCGCCTTGGCCGTGATTCAGGTCACGATGGCTCTGGATTGACAGGAAGGCTTCAAGGAGGAAGATCCCAGACCATTTGCCCCGGCTCCTTCCTCCCTGCTCACACTGCTGCTTCTGCTCTTTGCCATAGACCTTCTCCTGAAATCCATCCATGAGATCATTGACACCAACAAAGTGGTGAGTGGTGGGTCCAGCCTAACTCAGGGGAGTCAGAGGTGGAATTCAGCCTGGACTAGGAGCTTCTACTCTGGGTGTGGGCTAAGGCCAGGGCTGACATTTATTTCATTCTGAGCCTTGCATGGTTAGGGAGACAGTGTAGACACAACATTGAGTCAGGTAAGATGGGAATTTGTAAGACAACTTGTGTGGGGGAGGCTGTGGGACTCAGTGGGCCACTGTTCTTGGTACTCCTTTCTCGGACGTCCCTCTCCCTCTCGCATCACTCAATAGTAAAAGAGAAACTTTAAATAAGGGTGTTGAAGAGGGGCAGAGGAGTATCTCCGTGTGAACCAGACTTGTGCTTCATATTCATCCTAGCCCCTAATTCCTATTTATCTGAGGATTTGCCATATGGGTGGGGGCCGGGGATCATGCTAGCTGAGAATGTGGCTTACTGATAGAGTGGTCACCTAGCAAGCCTGAAGCCCTGAGTTCGATTCCACAAAGAAAAAGCTGGAAGGGGAGGTGGGGCTCAAATTGTAGACCACCAGGCTTGATCAAATAGAGCTCAGGGACAGTGGCCATGCTCTGAGTTCAAGCCCCATAACTAGAAGAACAAATCTTTGTGGAGGCTTTATTTTCCCTTTGGAAACAATTTATTCTTTGTGATAAGCATAACATGGGCCTCTTTCCTGGCCACCAATGGGCCATTAGATATCCCTAGAATTTGGGCCTCCTCCCAGCAGCCTCTGCTCTACACGGCCCGCAGTTTACACTTCCTATCACCAGGCAGATGGAGGCCTAGAGAAGCGCACCTGGTCACCTAGTTCTGTTGGCTGCTGAGGATTTTGGGACTCAGTATGTCACGTAGGGAGTCATCATCTCCATCAGTTTACAGAAAAAAGGGACAGAGCACTACAAGCCTGAGCGCACCAGCTGTGGGTAGTTCTGGGATGTGGGGATCTGCAGCAGGACATGCTCTGTGAGGGAGTCCTGGGAAGGGAACCCTGACCTCTCCTCTTGCAGTTTCCACACTATCCTGAAGTTGCAATTCTTCAAAACCTTTCTGCTTCTCCCTCATTTTGAGCACTCAGGAGCCTGAGGCCTCTGAAGCAGCTGCACTGGTGGGGATCTCAGCCTGTGACGGCATCTAGAGCCCCGTGTAGGAGAGACAGCAGCTCTTGCCGTTTTCTATTCTTCATCTTCTCCTGGGACAGCGGGCACATGCACTCTGCTTTCTCCAGACACATCTAATCCAGAATGAACATCTGTCCTTTACATGCCAGGAGGGATTCCTGGACAGTGCGGATATGTGCTGACAGATGGTTGCATCAATGGTGGAGCTCATCTGCAGGACTTTGGAAATACACATCATCAGGCAGGTTGTGGATGAAGCAGATTTTCTTTTCGGATGCCCACATGTCCCACTTCCCATTCTCTCACATGTTGTGGTGGCAGCTCATGGGACAGGGGACCTGTGGCTCTTGCTCTATCTGGCACTGAGCTGTCCGGGGGAGAGAAGTGCCTGCAGCAGGCCAGAAGATGTTGTCCCCTGTGGATTTCAGGCTCTGAGAGTGCTAACAGAGCCACATCCCTCTCAGTTTGGGAGACATCTCTGTCCTCTGCCATGGGCACATCGTGGAGAGTTGCTTCCTCAGCTTTTGCTTCTCCAGGGTTCACATCTTCGCCTTCCCAAGGGAAAGCCAGGAAGCTTAGCTGGGCCTGCAGGTGCTCCTCCTGTGGACTTGTCACTTCCAAGCTCTTTAAACTGTCCTGCCACTTTGGGGGCACCACCTAGTCCCCCAAATTGGTCGGACCCTGCACTTGTTTCCTCTGCTCCAACAGCTGAGTCTGCTTCTGCAGGTGCTACTACAGGACCTACTACTTGGAGCACAGCTGCTCATTGGAAGTGATGTGCTGCTCACAGGTGGCTCTGAGTTCCTTCAGCTAGGCCAGTGACTGCTTCTGCTGCTCCTGCAGCTCCCAAGCTGTTTCCTCTCTCTCTCTCAGCCATCTCTTTCCATTCCTCTATCTTCTCCTCTGAGCAGTCCAGCTGTTCCTGCAGATGTTTCTTCACCTGCTGCTCTGATTCCACGATGCTGGTGAGATCCTCCTTCTCACTGCTCACCCTGTGGAGAGCGTCCCACAACAAGGCCATCTGTTCCTCCAGCTGTGTGTTTCACACACATGCACATCACGGGGTCTTGGGGATCTCCTGCCGATCCTTGGTTTTCTCCTCTACTTTTCCCAGATGTTCCCACTGCTCCATAATCTGGAGACAGAGCCTCTGGTTTTCCTGGACCTAGATGTGAAGTTGTTCCTCCAGGTTTTTCAACCCCATCTGCGTGCTGTAGGCATGGGCCTGCAGTTGCTGCTCCTCCTGAGATGGACGCTCGTGGGGCCATGGCTCTGCCAGCTTCATTCTCAGTTCCCCCAGCTGTTCCCTAGATGCATCACCTACCTCGATCCTCACTCATTCTCCTCTGTCAGTTGGTTTACCTGCTCGGTCAGCTACCAGGCCTCTTCCTTCTGCACGGACCTCTGAATGCTCAGGTTCTGCGAGAAAGTGTCTGTCTCCAGATTCGCTGCGGTCACCATTCAGCTCAGGTTGTCCTGTAGTCTCTTTAGTACATCTTGCCTCTGCAGCACTTGTTGGAACTTGTAGATTCTGTTCTTCCTATTGTTCCTCTATGTACAGAGTGCTTCCAGCTTCTCCTAAAACTCTGTGTTCACTTGCTCCAGGTCATAGAAACTTCTGCACTTTTCCTTGAGCTGAAGTGTTACATCATTCAGCTGTTGGAACAACATTTCAGTCTCCTTCTGTAAGTAGTAACCACAGAAGCCACCATCTCCAGCTCCCCCATGTGCTGCTCTATGGCCTGTAGGCAGCTGGTGAGGGCTTCGTGCTCCATTTCTCTGTCATCGGCTGTAAGCTGCATGTGGGCTGGTGTCAATTGTAAATCACTTTCTGCCGAAACCAACCTCTGTATGGGTAGCTTGTGGATGTCTAGCTCAGTTTTCAATGCTTTGTGCACTTGGGTTACCTTCTCCTTCTCTTCCTCTTGTCAATCCTGCACGTCTGTCTTTTCCTGCTTCAGTGGTTGCATTTTGTCACAGAGCACCTGTTTTCCTCTTTTGCTGTAGTCCAGGGCAGGCACCACATGTCTGTAGCACCTCTGCAGATTCTTGGTGGTATTGGAACCCTTGACACTCTGGACCCTGGTGTCTGTGGCTGTCTCCAAAGGCAGGGGAGGCCTTTGGCCAGACCCTCAGTTGAATCACCCCCCCCAGTGGTGTTTGTCTTTGGGATCCTTCCCTTTTTTGTATTCTTTGTTTTCTTGAATGTTGAAGGTCTGACGAGAGGATTCTTCTGCTGGTGTTCTGGCAGTAGTTTGTTGCCCACAGCTCTGTCTCAGAGTCTTGTTGTTGGAGACATCTGAGCACTGGGATGGGAAAGATGGGCTGGCCACATTCCCAGGCTCTGGTAAATCCTCTATTCTCCCACTCACTGACTAGGTCCTCAATTTCCTCTTTTACTCCAAATTCGCCTCGAGACTCTTGCTTACCCCTCAGTTACCTCTACCTTCCTCAACTGCTACTAGTGGTGTCAACCAACAGACGGCCGGATGGTTGCACAGATTGTTGTGTATGTCTGTTTTTTGCCTGTCCTGGACATTGAACTCAGGATCTAGGCACAGTCCATGAGCTGCTTTTGCTCAAAGCTACACCTCTACCACTGGAGTCACACAGCTCTACTTCTGGCTGTTTTGACACTGAAGTTGGACAGGGGTCTCAAGTACTTTCCAGCCAAGGGTGACTTTGACCATGAATCTCCTTTCACAGCCTTGTAAGTATCATGGAGGACTGCTGAGAGCCACTGGTGCCTGCTTAATCATTGGTCTTGCTGGTGTTCTTGGACAGACCGGTGAATTCTCTAACTTCGGGTTTAAGTGGTGGGAGCTGGTGCCTACAATTCCAATTGTGGTCCTGCCACCTCCAAATGGCAGGAAATCCTAAGAAACTCATTTTTATCCATATGAATACCAATGGAATATGATATATGCCATGATTGAATGGGCAGTTCTTGAATGATTCTAGGATAAAATTATATACAATTATATTCTAGGATACTGATTGATTTTAATCTATACTTTATGAAGCATTTAAAAAATGACATTCATTAAAAGGAGAAATAATGAAATACCTAAGAATTGGTTGTTACATAGCATAGAGATGCCATTTTTTTCTGCCAGGACTGGGATTGCAACTCATGGTCTGGGTAACTCTGTTGCACTGTGTAGGAAGGAGAAGCTTGCTTTCTTGAAGTCAAGAAATTCAAGTCTGTTCCTTAGGCCTGAAATTGAACCCCACCACTAAAAAACATCCTATTTGGGTACATTTTAAATATATGATTTATATTTACATACATATATTGACTCCATATTGCATTCAGTGTAGTTATTCATTTTACCGTTTGTTTTGTTCATGTAGTAACCATTTATTTTATTGACTATTATGGCATATAGAATATTGATTATGTAGGATATAGGTCTGCATATGTATTCTACTTCATACCTGACACACAGGACTTTCACAGAAAAGGAAAACATGTGTCACCATCTGCTTGTTACTCCACGATTCATTGTTTGGGAGTGCTGGCATCTGAACTCATGGCCTACAGGACCAAATTCATGAATGATTGAGTGTCAACATGCCATCCTGGGGCAAACTGAGCTGATAGGCATTTCTCAGGACTTGAGATTGAGCGCCTGGAGTTGACAAAATAAGAACAGATTGGCACACACATGGTAGTGTGCTAATAAATATATATCATTATAGTGTGCCAGAGATGTCTATCCATTATTCAGTTATATAGACTACATTCCTAACAATTATTGGGTATTTGTTATGCCTCCATATAATTAATATTATTGTTTTAGTCCTTAATAAAATATAAAGTAAATCAGTGTCCTGAAATTATTGTGTCCCTGTAAGAAATAGTTGTCTTTTAATGCTTCATATTAAACAAAATCAATCAGCCTACTGAAATCATGATGTCTAAATTTATACGAGTATCATTCATGAGCAACTCATTCAACTGTGACACTTACAACATTCAATCATTACTCCCATAAATGGGAATGAGTCTCTTAGGATCCCCCGCCATTCGGAAGTGACATGACTGGGATTCGACTCTAGGTTTATATTGCCCTGCAGGACAGTCTTCCCCAGTACCTTGCCAGCCTGCAAGTTGAAGTACCCTTTGGAGCCGTGTCATTCAGACCCAAATGATCATGGTGCAAGATGTTAAAACGCCATCCCACCACTTCTTCTCTGTGCCTTCCCCCCCCCCCAAACACACACAAGGCCTGGACCTCCAGAATCCCAGGATCACATGTGGTTCCAGTGGCTGCACCCCAGACTATGGTGATGGAAGTTAAATAGAGTTGCCTTACATGAGTTCAACACCTTGTTTTGGAAAAAAAATTATCTCCCTGGCTTGCAATTGCTGCAGTATTTCTTACAGGGTTTGGATTTGAACTCAGGGTCTGGGTAACTTTGCAGCACTTTAGACAAAGGGGAAGCACACCGTACTTGAAGACAAGAAAGTCAGGCCTAGTCCCTAGGCTTGAATTCAAGCCCCAGCCCTGGGAAACATACTATTTGTATACATTGTAATGATAGGATTTGTACTTACTCATAGATGTTCAGTACATATTCTGTTTGTTGTGGTTATTTATTGTGTTTCTGTTTTATTCATTTATTTACAATTTATTTTATTTACTGTGGTAACACATATTCCATTTATTATTTTGATGACATCTTATCACATAGTCACATATTATCTAGATTTGTAGACATGTTTTCTAACATGTCTGACACCCAAAATGCTCCAGCAAAGGAAAACATGTGTCACACTCTGCTTCTTACTCCACGATCCAATTGTTGTCAGTGCTGGGATCTGAACTCAGGGCCTAGCAGACCCAATTCATGAATGGGTATGTCAAAACTGCAACCTCTAGCCCAGGAAACTGCCAGCAGTTCCCAGACCCTGACATCGAGCCACAGGGGTGGACAAAATAGCCATACATGGATAGGCAGGTGGTAGTATACCAATAAATATATATTTGTATAGAGTGCCAGAGACATCTACCTAGGATTCAATGACATCAACTACATTCCTACAAAGTCTTAGGTAGTTATTATGACACCATTGAAGGAATAGGATTATTTTAATGCTTAATAAACTATTCAGTAAGATCAGTCAGCATCCTAGGATCATTGTGTCTAATTTGAGATTAGACTGATCCATGGAGAAACTTCTCAATCATGAGTTTGCTCACATTCCATCGGTACTCCGATGCATAGGAATGAGTCTCTTGGGAAATCCCCCGATTTGTTGGTGTCAGGACCAGCACTTGAAATCAGGGCCAACATTGCTGCATGGGCCTATGGCTTCCCTGATTGCCCAATAGCTTTTGCCAATGCAAGGTGAAGTACCCTTTGTAGGCGAGTCATTCAGAGCCAGGATGATCACCGTGGAAAGGAAACCATAGTCAAAAATCCATCCCGCGGCTTTTGTGTGTGTGTGTGTGTGTGTGTTTTCCTGCAAGACTTCAGGGCCTAGGATCCCAGGATTGGCTATGGGCCCATGGCAGCCCGCCACCCTGAGGTTACTGAAGCTGAGGCCATTATACTCCTAACTTCCTAATTTAAACATAGGATCTGTATTGACATACATGTGTGGACAGCATCTTGCATTCAGTGCATTTCTTCTCCTTAATTTGTGTTTAATTCATGCAGATATTGTGTATTTTACTGAGTATGGTGACAGTTATAACTGTGCTGACATGGATGACAACCTGTTCCCATGGTTATTGGGTTGCCTATGTATTCATTCTCCATCCTAGCTGAGACCCAGGACTTTCACAAAGAGGAAAACAGGTGCAACGACTGGCTTCTGACATCAGGATGAATCTTTTGTCAGTGCTGGGATTTGAACTCAGTCTCGGTAACTCTGTTGCACTTTGGGGAAAGTGGAGGCTGGCCATCCTTGAAAACTAGAATATCAGGCCTGGTCCAGGGCCTGATTTGAAGCCCTAGCACTGGACAAAATACAAAGCCCAGCTCTTTTAAACATAGGATCTCTATTTACATACAGGTGTGTTATGCGTCTTGTATTCAGTGTAGTTATTCTTTTTATTTTTTTGTCTTTTTCAAGGATGTATTTTGTATTTTTTTGAGCATAGAATGACATAAAACTGTGCTGACATGGATGACAATCTATTCCCATGGGTGTAGAGTTGCCTATGCTTTCTTGATTCTTGCTGAGACCCAGCACTTGCACAGTACAGGGAAATAGGTGCAAGGATTGGCTTCTCACATCAGGATAACCCTTTTGGTAGTGCTGGGATTTGAACTTGGGGTCTAGAAAGCCCAACAGCCAAATAGGTCCACATGAGCCCATCAGCTTGTGAGCCACTAAGGAGCTAGGCCATACCCAGGACCTGAGATCAAGCCCCAGGGTAGAGATGGGGCACAATATTCATCCATTCATAAACTGAAGCTAGTATGCTAATTACCTATTTGGATAGATTAGGAGATACAGTGAGCTGTGTTTGTATGCTATCTACCATTTGAGTACCGATTCTTGGATCTTTCTCAATGCCTCCAATTCCTGAATGTGATTCTTATTTTCGCACTTCATGAATTCTTAATTAAAACTAATTGTTGTGCCCTACATCTTGCCTATCATTTCCTATGAGAATCATGCATGAACTAAACTCATCCCTAGGCCTGAATTCAAGCACCTCATAACATTTATAGACATGTTAAATATATGATTTATACTTACATCAATATATTCAGTCTATATCATGTTTGTGGGGTGATATATTATAGTTCATCATTTATTTAGTTAGTTAGCATTTATTTTATGGACCGTGAGTGCACCTATAACATTTATTGCATTTATTCCCATCTATTCCAAAGCATGTAGCTTTGCAGACAAATTATGAACTTGTACAGAAAAGGAAAACAGGTGTCACCCTTGAAGTCTTACACCAGGAAGAAAATTTTGGTAATGATGGGACCTGAATGTGAAAGGCTGAGAGGCCCAATTCATGAATGGGTGAGTGTCAGCACCGCAGCCTCTAGCCCATTCAGCTGCCAAGTGGATCTCAGGACCTGGGATCAAGCCCCAGGTTTGGCCAAAATAGCAGTAACTTTGTATGCCCATGGTGGTATATAAATACATATAAATTTATTTATTTATTTATTTATTTATTTTGGGGTTCCGTCGTGGGGCCTGAACTCTGGGCCTGGGCTCTGTCCCTCAGCCCTTCAGCTCAAGGATAGCACTTGAGCCACAGTGCCACTTCTGGCTTTTTTACTTTTTGCTTATGTGGTACTGAAGAATTGAACCCATGTCCTCAGGCAAGCAAGGCAAGCGCTCTACCACTGAGCCACTTTCCCAGCCCAAATATAAATTTAGATATTTAGGCACTGCCAGACGTGTCTATGTAGTATTCAATGACATATCTTACCCTCCTACTGATTCTCATGTATTTAGTTAGGACTCCATTTAATCAATAGTATACACTTAATGCATAATAAACTACGAATTAAAATCTATCCCTGTCCAGTAATTATTGGGTCTAATTTTATGCAAGACTGATTGACGAACTACCCTTTCAGCCGTGTCATTAATCACATTCCTCTTGTGTTCCTATGGACAAACAATAGTTTCTTAGGCACTTCAGCCCCTTGTAAGTGTCATGACCGTGATTCGTACTCAGGGCCTAGTGTCCACGTTGGCCTACGGCTTCACTGACAGCTCCAGCTTTCAGAAATGCCAGGTGACCTACAGGTTGCAGCTATGTCATTCACACCCAGGATGGTCAACGTGCATGGAAGGATAACAGAAACTGCTGACCGTCCGCGGTTTGTGGCTTTTTTTGATGCTGTTTTCATTTTGTTTTCCTGTGAACCCCTGATGCCTACGACCCCAGGATGAGCTGTGAGTCCAGAGGCTGCACCATCCCAGCCTAGGGTGATGGAAACTGAGGCAGAGTTGCCACAACCTGAGTTCAAGCCCCGTGCTTGGCAAAACATTAGTTAATTAATTAACAACACTATTGAAGCTCCCTGTCTTGGATTTTGTCTACCAGGCCAGGGATGTCACCTTGGGATCTGGGTAACTCTGATGCACTTGGGACAGGGCGGGGGAGAAAAGGAAAGCTCTCCTCCCTTGAAGACAAGGAATTCAGGCCTGTTCCCTAAGCCTGAATTCAAGCCCCAGCCTTGGGGAACATAACACTTACAGACATTTTTATTATATCGTTTATACTTACATCCATACATTCAGTCTATATCTTGTTTGTAGGAATGATTCATTATATTTTATTATGTATTTATTTCTTTACCATATAGGTAAACAAATAGGTACTGTGAGTGTACCTATAACATTTATTACATTCATTCAAATCTATTCCATCGCATGTAGCTTTGCAGACAAATTATAAACAGCATACCTAATACCCAGCACTTGTACAGAAAAGGAAAACAGGTATCACACTTGCAATCTTACTCCAAGAAGACATTTTTAGCAACGCTGGGACATGAACTGAGGGCCTAGAGGGCCAATTCACGAATGTGTGAGTGTGAGCATGGCAGCCTCTAGCACATTCAGGTGCCAGGTGGATCCCAGGACCTAGGATGGAGACATAGGTTTGGCCAAAGTAGCAATACCTCTCTATGCAGATGGTGGTATAAAAATAAATATATATTTAGATATTGCCAGTGATGTCTATCTAGTATTCAATGACATATACTACCTGCCTAGTGATTCTCAGATATTTAGTGAGGACTCCATTTAATCAATAGTATTCTTTTAGGGGCTGGGAAGGTGGCTCATTGGGAATGTGCTTGTCTTGCATGCATGAGTCCCGGGTTCGATTCCTCAGCAACCACATGATCAGAAAACGCTGGGAATGGTGCTGTGTCTCACATTGTACCACGCTAAACCAGAGCTGAAATGCTGAGGGACAATGCCTCGGCCCAGAGTTCAGGCCCCACTACTGAAAACACAAACACACACACACACACAGATTATTATTTTAATGCTTAATAAACTATAAATAAAATCAATCCACATCTTGTGAATTCTGGGTTTAATTTTATGCTAGACTAATTGACAAACTATTCTTCCAACCATGACATTGACTACATTCCTCTGGTGTTCCTATGGACAAGCCATATTTACTTACACTCTCCAGCCCTTCGTAAATGTCATGACCAGGATTCAAATTCAGGGCCCAGGTGTGCAGATTGGCCTATGGCTACACTGACAGACTGCTGACAGAAACTCCAGGTGACCTACAGGTTGCAGTTGTGTCGTTTGGACCCAGGATGGTCACCATGCAAGGTAAGAAAACCGAGAAACCTCTAACTTTTCGCAATTCATGGCTATTTTTCCTTGCCATTTTCACTTTTTTTTTTCCTGTCAGCCCCTGAGGCCTAGGATCCCAGGATGGGCTGTGGGTCTAGAGGCTACACCAACCCAGACTAAGGTGATGGAAGCTGAGGCAGAGTTGCCACGACCTAACTTCAAGATCTGTGCTTGGCTAAATAAATAAATAAATAAAATATATAGAAAATAAAATAAAATAAATTTTAAAAATTTAAAAATATTAAAAATATTAATGGAGCTCCCTGGCTTGGAATGCGTGCTCATTTTTGTTCTGCCAGGCCTGGGATTTGAACTTGGAGTCTGGGAAACTCTAATGCACTGTGGGGAATGGGGAAACTCACCCTCTTTGAATACAAGCAATTCAATTCCGTTCCCTAGGCCTGAATTCAATCCCCAACCCTGTAAATTAATTTTCATCCACATTTGAAATTATTAATATCTACATACTTATCTTTACTGTGTATTGCTTTTTTGTATTTTTCATTCATTATATTTATTGACTATTATTACACTTATAACACATATTAAATTTACTATATCTTATGAAAATTATACAGATTTGCATATGTATTATATATCTTATTTCAGACCCAGGACATTCACAGAAATACCATGCTTAGAAAAACAGAAAGAATGCACCAACCAAAGTCTAATTTATCCTTAGGTACCACAGTGGCTCTCATCTGTAAGCTACTCAGGAAGCTGAGAAATGGAAGATGAAATTTCAAAGCTAATGAATGCAGAAAAGCCTGAGAGATATCATCTCCATTTAACTGGCAAGTGCCAGGCTACAGGCATAGCTGAAGTGGTAGAAAATCAGCTATGAACAATGAAGCCAAGAAAGAGCAAGCTGACTTCAAATGTGAGGAGAGGAGATAGGGTGATAAAAGGGAGAGAAATCCTCCAAAAACAGAGAACAAAACGACAATACACAAATCCCAATTAATTTAAGCTACCAAACAAACTGAAAAAAAAATGAAGTTGTGCAGTTGTATAACTTTACATGAGCACATAAGCTCTTAGGTGTACTTCAAAGCTATGTTTTTAATAATATATATGTATATATATACATATATATTATTAAAAACATATGTATGCTTTATATATATTTATACATATTATTTATTGTTTATTTATTATTTATACATATAATATATATATTAATAATGCATGTATATATATATATATATATATGTATCTTTAAATAAACTAAGAAACCAGCCAATGAATAAATACTTCTGAATTAGTGCCTTAACTATGGCATTAGAAATTATTTATACTGAAAGTGTATTCCAAGTTTCTTTTCTCAGAATCAGTCTTTAAGAAGTTTGTTCATGTTCCTGGCACCGGTGACTCAAGCCTATAATCCTAGCTACTCAAGAAGCTCTGATCTGAGGTTGGTGGTTCAAAGTCAGCCCAGGCAAGAAAGTCTGAGAGACCCTTATCTCCAATAAACCACAAGAAAACCGAGGTGGCACTGTGACTCAAGTAGTAGATCACTCGCCTTGAGCTGAAGAGCACAGGGATAACCCCTGAGTTCAAGCAACAGGACCAAAAAATAAATAAAAAACGAAGTTTGTTCCTGCAGATCATAAAATTCTAACATTCTGAGCTTTAGGAAACTTTTCTGCCAGGGTCTTATGTTCTTTAGGCAAGTACTCCACTACTGAGATACATCACAGTCTCAATTTTTTTGTTTTTCATTTTATAATCCATTTTATTCCCAAAATGCTTAGAAGTACCTACTGTCCTCACAGAAGTGAGGTTTTATTCAGAAACCCAACCGTTTGTGCTATGAGGACTCCCCTAGTGTATTTTGTGGTAGGCACTGAGGAAAACTCATATGACACAAATGCAGAGAGTTTATAATTGTAGAAATAACTGTAAATAGAAATAAATTCAACAGTCCCTATATTCTAGGGAGAAATGATGTCGTTATTTTAATTCTCACTCTTCAGGGCAGATGGTCAAAATAGAAACACCAATGTGCTATGCTGAAATGTAAAAGTTTAAACTACTTTTTTGAAAAATTCTCATGTTATAAAATCAATATGTATCAAATAAAGGAAAAGTGAACTTAAAAAAATATTAAAAATGCTAATGAAGCTTCCTGGCTTGGAATGTATGCCATTTTTTTGCCTGCAAGTCTTGGAATTTGAACCAGCAGTCTGGGTAACTTTGTTGCACTGTGGAGAAAGGGGAAGCTAGCTGTGCTTGAAGACTGGTAAGTCAGGCCTGTTCCCTAGGCCTGAATTCAAGCCCCAGACCTGGAAAATGTACTCCTTATATACATTTTAAAGATAGGATTGAACTTCCATACAGATGTTCATTCTATATTATGTTTGGTGTAGTTATTCACTGTATTTTTTATTTTTTTCATTTATTTACCATTTATCTTATTGACTGTGATGACACTTAACTATGTATTACATTGTTTACATCCTATCACATACCATTTAGATTTGTAGATGTGTTCTCCATCATGCCTGACACCCAGGACTCTCCCAGAAAAGGAAAACAGGTGTCCCACTTGGCTTCAGACTCCAAGATTAAATTTTTAGCAGTGCTAGGATCTGAACTCAGTGACTAGCAGGTCCAATTCATGAATGGTTGAGTGTGAGCACAGCAGCCTCTAGCCAATGAAGCTGTGAGGTGATTCCCAGATGCTGAGATCGTGACCCAGGATTGGCCAAAACAGTGATACAAGGATAGGCAGACAGTAGTATACAAATAAATATATGTTGGTTAAAAGCACCATAGCCGCCTATCTATGATTGAATGACATATACTATATACCTAACAACTCTTAGGTATTTATTATACCATAATTAAACGAATACTATACTTTTCATGCTTACTAAACATGAAATTAAGACCAATCATTGTCCTAGGATTTTTGCATCCAATTTTAGGCTCGACCAATGCACAAACTTCTCTTTCAATTGTTATTCCTATGCATAGGAATGAGTGTCTTGTGATCTCCTGCCATTGGTAGTTGTCCATACCTGGATTTGAACCCAGGGCCTATGTTGACAGATTGGCCTATGGCTTCCCTGCTAGCCCGCCAGCCTTCAGCAATAGCAGGTCAGGTGTACTTTGCACCCATGACATTCAGACCCAGGATGGTCACCATGCAAAGAAAAAAAAATTAAACACCCATTCCTATGCAGCTTGCCACATTTTGTGCTATCTCACTTTTTTTTTTCTGCAAGCTCTCTGGGCCTATGATTCCAGGATTGGGTATGGGTCCCGAGGCTGCACCCAGCCTAGGGTGATAGAAACTGAGGCAGAGTTGCCACGACCTGAGTTCAAGCCCCACATTGGCCAAAAGAAAAAATTAAAAAGACAAAAGACAAAAATTAATTGATTAGTTAACAAAATTTAAAAATAATAGAGCTCTCTGGTTTTGAATTTCTGCTAGTTTTCTTTCCTAGACTGGGATTTGAACTCAGGAACTTGTAGCAATGTGAGGGAAAGTGCAGCTTTGCTACTACTTGAGTTCAAACCCATTGCCAAGACAAAACTAAAAAATTAATTCACTGAGCTTGGCAGGGGGAGTAGTTGTGGAGATGGGAGGTAAGGGATGGTAGGGGGAAAACAAAGGAGGAGGTAACAATGCTCAATAAGAAATATACTCATGACCTTGCTCATGTAACTGTGACCACTCTGTACAACATTTTTACAATAAAAAACATACAAAAAAAGAAACGATGTAGTATTCTGAGAAGCACTTTGGGGTTAAGGAAAGGATGTCTGAATAGATGTACAAAATTCTACACTGTTTTTTATTTAATGTTCAGTATGGAACTGAATAAACTGAATAAACCGCTTCCATTAAAAAATTAACTCACTGTCTCGGAACTGGGACCAGTATTTATACCATTGGTGGGATTTGATCTCACCATCCTGGTAACTCTTTTATACCATGGGTGAAGGAAAAATTTACTGTCCTTGATGAAAAGAAATTCAGGCTAGAGTTCCCATGGCCTGAATGAAGGCCCTACAATGGAAAAGATATTTCTATACATGTGTAATATATGATATATCTTTACATATATATGTTTATTACATGTCATGTTTTTCATTATTGATTTTGTATTTATTTTTTATTTAATTCATTCTTTTATTGTTTATTTTACTTATATTATCATTCCCATTTACATTTTGCACATGTATTATGAAATTATACACAATAATTTAGGACAGTGACTCATTTATCATTAAAAGTTTTTGTGTTGAAACATGATACATAATTAAATGGAGGCATTTGTCACAGTCTTCTCATGTTTAGAGTCTTTCCCAAGAATGAGCTTTGTCTTACTTATCTTTGGACACCTTCCTATAGGGATGTCTTTAGATGATTTATACTGAGAAGCCTTTTCTTGAGGACCGGCAAGTTGTGGGATAAAATTGTAAGGGGGAAGCTAGAAATGTGGTTTAGTGGTAAAGAGCTCACTCAACATGCATGAATACCAGGGTTTGAATCCTCAGTGCTACATACTCAGAAAAAGCTAGATGCAGTGGAGTGGCTCAAATCGTAGAGTACTAGCCTTGAGAAAAACAATCCCCAGGAATGTCAAAAACAATAGCCCAGATCCCGGTGGCTCACACCTGGATAACTACCTTCTCATTAGGCTGAGATTTGAAGACCACCGTTCAAAGACAGCCGAGGCAAGAAAAGCCTGTTAGAATCTTATCTCCAATGAACCACTAAAAAAATCCCATGTGGAGCTCTGGCTCAAGTGGTAGAGAGAGCGTTGACTGAATTGCTCAAGCACAGGGTTGATACATGACACACAACTGGAAAAAAATTGAGGGTTAATCAAAGTACTTTTCCTATTTGCTAATTATGAGAATATTCTCTGAAAAATCAACGCTCATATACACCAGAATTGGAGTCAGACCTCCAGGCTTAAGTGTAGCAGATCCACATGCCAAGCCTCACAGACTCTAGCATTGTAACCTTGTGTCCACAGGGTTCTGAAAGGTCCAATGGTGAAAGGCTTAATATGCTCCCCAAGCCCTTTGTGATAAGCAGTTGACTTGTATTGTCAATGTCATTACACGTCTGAACCTAGCAGAGCACCAGTAGCTCTGGTCAATGACCCTAGCTCCAGAGGCTGAGGTCTCAGGATCACACCGAAGCCAGCCAGGGCAGGAAAGTCTATGACACTTTGACTTCCACGTCTGAAAGGTCAGATGTTCAAGAGCTTCTTTTTTTTCCTTTGGTGATGAGAAGTTACTCTAAATGTTCTTAGTGTTCTTGACCCATTGACCCATTCTGGGTTCAAATGAAGTTCTCAGGATCCAAGCCCTGGCACAGTTAGCAGGAAGAACTCCAGTGTAACACTGCATTTGAAGGAAAGAAAACAGTTTCAAAAGCCAGGTTATGTGAAGAGAACAAGGAGGCAGAATATACAAACTCAACAGGGAATTGAGCTGCAAAACCACTTCATTCATTCCAGGCACAGCCAGAAATGGGGGGAAACCTGAAACATTTGTTAGAGTTACACCAGGGTCAGGCTTTTCTCAGCTTCCTCAAACAATGACTAACCTTCCTCCCTCAGGTGAAGGGAGCCTCAGTCTATCTTTAGGAGATAGAGAGCCAGTTTAGTTAGGGAGAGGGGAGGAACAGAGTATAAAAGCCCTGCTCTCTGGTCTTAGAGAGTGGGTTTTTTACTCTCCATCTATCAGATTTGAAGGCCCTTCTTCTACCTCTGCCAGTCTTTTCTCCTTCCTTCATTCTCCACATCATTAATGCTAATCCCCAGTCCAAGGTGAGGCAGGGTCATTTCTCTTTTGTCTCCAAGCAGCTGAGTTAGAACCTGGCTCTGCCCTCTTGGCTCCTGGGACTTCAGCTGCCTGAGAAGTGGGAAAGACACATTCTTCCTACTCTATGGTTGTGTGAAGATGATGCTGGTGTCCTGGCACACTGCAGAGGGCCTCATGAGTGGGAATTGTTCCCTTCTTTCCTCTGAAGGCCAATACCAGATTCATCTATCATTTTCTATCTATCTATCTATCTATCTATCTATCTATCTATCTATCTATCTATCTATCTATCTATCTATCTATCTATCTATCTATCTATCTATCTCTTGACCTTCCTTCCTTCCTTCCTTCCTTCCTTCCTTCCTTCCTTCCTTCCTTCCTTCCTTCCTTCCTTCCTTCCTTCCTTCCTTCCTTCCTTCTTTCCTTCCTTCCTTCTTTCCTTCCTTTTTTCTTTCTTTCTTTCTTTTTCTTTCCTTTTTTCTTTTTTTCTTTTTTTTTCAGGTAAGGGGTAAATTTATTCAGTAGACCTGCTGGGACCAGGCAATGTTGGCACTCCACGTGGCTGGGAAAGGTCTGGGAAGGAGAGAGAGCTGGGAAAGAGAAGAAAGAGCTAGAAAAGAGCTAGAAAAGAGCAGAGAGAGAGTAAAAAAGAACAGAGAGAGCAGAGAGGAACAGAGAGAGCTAGAAAAGAGCAGAGAGAGAGCTAGAATAGAACAGCGAGAGATATAGAGAGCTAGAAAAGAGCAGCAAGAGAGCTAGGTAGCAGAGAGTTAGAATAAAGCAGTGAGAGCTAGAAAAGAGTAGAGAGAGCAGAAAAGAACACAGAGAGAGGGTCAGAGAGAGAGCAGAGAGAGTTAGAAAAGAACAGAGAGAGAGGGTCAGAGAGAGCAGAGAGAGCTAGTAAAGAACAGAGAGTCTTTTTTCTTTCTTTCGGTCTTTCTTTCTGTCTCTTTCTTTCTATGTATCTATGTATCTATCTATCTATCTATGTACCAACCTACCTACCTGCCTACCTACCTACCTACCTACCTACCTACCTACCTACCTAACTACCTAACTAACTAATTAACTACTTACATAGTTATCTCTTTCACATTTCTTGGGCGGAACTCAAGGCCTGGCACTGTCTCTAGCACTCTGCTACTTGAGCCACAGCACCAATTCTGAATTTTTCTGAGTATGTGTTACTGAGGAATCGAACCCAGGGCCTCTTGCATGCTAGGAAAGCACTCTCCCACTAATCCACATTCCCAGCCCCCTCCTCTTTTTCTTAATGGTAGTTTTTACATATATATGCTACCATTTTGAGTACCCAAGTATAATCTTCTCAATACTGCTTATTTCTATGAACTCTGATCTTTTCTTCCCCTGCCTGATTTGTGACTGCTCCTGCATTGGCCTCATAATAAAATGTAAATAAAGCTCCTGAGAGCTTTAGTGTGCATCATATAAGCAAACAGGCATAGAAACCTGGAAGAGAAAAGCAATGGGGCTGAAATGAAGAGAACGATGCAGTATGTACAATGAACATATCTAAAACATAAATCAGTAAATAAAAGCAGAAGTTTTGCATACAGCCACTTTGCACTTAGGGAAGTAATATACTCACGTAAATAAGTAGGACACTGATACATAAACTTGGCCTTCTCTTTTTGAATTTTCTTTGTGGCCATCCCATGGTTTAAACTGAGGGCGCGATGCAATCCTCAGCTGTTTTTTCACTTGGCTGAGATTCTACCACTGCCACAGCTCCACTTCCAGCCATCTGGTTGTTCAATGGACATAAGTGCTTCCCAAGCTTTCCTGCCAGGTCTGGCCTGTATCTCCTGCTTGGCTTTCTCTCTCAAAGCTGGAGCTCTACCCTCTAGGCCACTGCTCCACTTCTGGTTTTCTGGTGGTTTATTGGAGACAATAAACCTTTCCTGATAGGGCTGGTTTTGAATGGAGATCTCCTGAGGAGGCTTCAAGTGGATTTCCTCAGAGATTCAACTAGGAGCCGCTCCACCCAAATCTTTAGTCTAAATCCCGAGAGGTAGTAGAGAAACACGGAAACAGGAACATGCTTCTACTGTGTCCTAGATGTTTAAGGTTGGAGATACAAAACACTCATAATTATTAGCTCACTTTATAGGCAAAAGGAGCAAAGCAGACTATATGAGGATCGCTCCAGCTTTCATTCCTCATATCGTGAGACAGTAAATTCACTGCAGCTCAATGCTAAGTGACAGAACCGGCATGTCCTGTGGACATTTACTCCTAAATCCTGTAACACTCATTTCTCACTTTTGGCTTCAACCCTGTGACCAGAGGGTAAGATGAAGAGATAAAATACTCTTAGAGAAAGCAGGAATAAAGACCATTGGGTAGTTTACGTATACGTCCCAACCATAGGAATGACCCTATTAAGAAGTCAGTACAGATTATAAAACAAAGAAGAAAAGGAAGAAGGTGAAAGTGCCTGCTGACTGGAATCCCAGCTCCTCAGGAGGCTGAGAAGTAGAGAATTTGAGTTTGAAACCAGCCAGTGTAAAAAAGTCCTTGACAATGTTATTTCTAATAGATCACAGAAAAACCCAGAAGTGGGGCTGTGACTCAAGCTTAGTGCAGTACCCTTGAGCAAAAGGAACTCTTGGACCAGGCCTAGGCTCATAGTTCAACTCCAGGACATGCCCCCTCAAAAAAAAAAACCTGTACCTAAATTTCTTTGTGTATGTGTGGATGTGTTCCTCTAGGTGAAACTCCTGAGTAGCGATGATGAATGGCACCAAGCAAGGAAACTTGTATTCAATACAAGGAGTTCATAACACAGAGACTGCTTTTATAGTATTGCATGTTCCAGGGCTCCCCTCACTACTCCCAATGTAGCCTGAGGGTTTCTCTGCATCCCAGGACTGCTGGAGGAATTCTCCCTCATTGTCTTAACAGGAACACAAAATACCTCACTCCTGTACAGCTGTGTACCAAATAACTCCATCTTGGCCAATTAGTGAGGATGTATGGGCAGGCTCTGAAGGTCAGGAGAAAAAGACCTCTTTTTACCCTTAGCTATCTCTCTTCCCAGTGCTCTGTTTTAACAGGACACCTTCATTTTTGCAACCTCCCATGGCAGACCAAGTTCTGTGCGCTTATCCTGCCTTTATGAGACTATATTCCGGTGTTCAGATACAGTACACACTATAATTCAGGAGTCCTTCAGGAAGACAACTAGGGCACTGAACATAATGAAACATTTCATTGCCGGCAATGATGGGCCTATAATGCCTCTCCTAGGTTTCCAGAAACTTGGGAAATCCAAGCACATGTAGGATATCACAAAGCTTCCTGTCATGTATGACTGGTGAAGCTCATCAGGTTTTGAAAACTTTGACCTCTCCTAGTTGGGCCCTGGGTGGCTAGGTTTTGGGGTTGAACATAGGGTCTGGGTGCTGACCATGAGCTCAGAGCCGAAGTCTAGTGCTTTACCACCTTGCCACAGCTTCACTTCTGCTGTTTCTCTGTGTTTGAGTGTGTGTACATGCATGTGTGTGTGCATACACTAGTACTGGAGCTTGAACTCAAGACATGAGCACTGTACCTAGTTTCTCTAGTGCAAGGTTTGCCCTCTTCCACTTGAGCCACAGAGCTCCTTCAGGCTTTTTCCTAGTGATGTGGTTCTGAGAAATCAAGCCCAGGGTTTCATATATGCAAAACACTCTACCCCTAAGGCACATTTTCAGCCCTCTACTTCAAGTTTGTTAGTTTGTTTCTGTCCTTCTTATTGTTGTTGTCATTGTAGGAGTTGAAATCTGGGCCTGGGTGCTGTCCCTAAGCTCTTCAGCTCAAATCTTGTGCTCTTCCTTTTGAACCACAGAGCCACTTCCGGTTTTCTGGTGGTTCATTGGAGCTAAGAGTCTCAAGGACTTTCCTGTCCAGGCTAGCTTTGAACCATTATCCTGAGATCTCATCCTCCTGAGTAGCTAGGATGACCGGCATGAGCCACAAGCACCTAGCTTCTGCTTCAGGTTTCTTAGTGGTTAATTGGAGATAATAGTCTCATGGTACCTGTTGTGTCAGGGATAGTTTGGAACCCAGATCTCAGCTTCTTGAGAAGGCAGGATGACAGATCTCAGTTATGTAACCCTAAGTTATGGCACTCTGCTGCAAGGGGGTCCTTGGCTCCATGAGGTGGAGTGCTAGCCATGAGCCCAAGAGGTATGAGTCAGTGTCTAGGACCTGAATTCAAGGTTCATGAATTAGAAAAAACAAGACAAAACAATTGTCTCCGGTAGACAACTCACTAATCTTCAGTAATACATAATTTTGGGGACAGATCTTAGCCTTAATATTTTTTTCTGCTTAGTCATGTCAGTTGTGGAGTTCTTACAAGGACAAGATGAAAGGATGCACACTTTGAAGGACAATATACATAACACTCTTTTTTTGTGGGTCATGGGGCTTGAAATCTAGGCTTGAACTCTGTCCTTCAGCTCTTCAGCTCAAGGCTAGTGCTCTACCACTTGAGCTAAAGCGACACTTCCAGTTCTCTGGTGGTTTATTGGAGATAAGACTTTTATCGACTTTCCTGCCGGGGCTGGTTTTGAACCACTGTCCTCAAATCTCAGTCTCCAGAGTAGTTAGAATTACAGGCGTGAGCAACTGGTGCCTGGCTCCAAATAATCCTCTTTACAGGACTCAGCACACAGCATGCTCTGAAAGACTCAGCACCGAGCACCCAATGCGGGACTCAGCACATTTCACCCTGTGAAGGACTCAGCCCATAGCATCCTGTGCAGGACTCAGCACACAGTATCCCATGAGGGCCCCAGCACCCCAGGAAGGACTCATCACATAGATGTATCCCACAAGCTGTCATTAGTAATAGGGTGCTTTCATCAGTATCACCATTCTTTCAGAAACACATCACAAACTGCACAAAGTTCACATCTAATGATTCAGAGGGGTATTTTTGGGGGGAGGACTCAGCCACAGGGGTTGCACTAAAATGTTGGGGGTACTGTCCTAAGATCTTTTGCTCAAGGCTAGAGATCTATCACTTTGATCCACAGCTCAGAGTTTCACAGACATCCTGAGAGGGCTGGGTTTTAAACCCACCAGTGTCAGATTTCAGCCCCTGAGTATTTTGGATGACAGGGGTGAGCAAGCCAGCAGCATCTGGTTCTGTGGGGCTGAGTTGCAGTCGTATACCTCAGACTAAGTCAGGTTAGATGGCAGCTGTCAGCACCAGACTCCCAGCTTGCTCTGTGATGAAGTATTTGAAGTCCTATCCTTATAGAGTTGCAGTCACAATATTCAATCTTTTTTCATGCCCATCCTGGATCTTGAGTAAGAGTTTAGACAGGCCCTAAGCTTTTATGCTCAAAGCTAATGCTCACTGCTTGAGCAAGAGCACAACTTCTGGATTTTTATGTGCATGTGGTAGTGAGGAATCGAATCCAGGGCTTTGTATGTACTAGCCATCATTATACCACTGAGCCCCAGGAGTGACAAGTGTATGAACAGATAAATGTGTAGATTGTCATAAATGTATATGTATATACATATATATACACACACACATATATACATATATATGTATAAAACAAGAGAAAGGTGTCTGTATATTATGAAATAACATATATTATTACCATTATTGACATTCAAATTATTCCTTCCACTTTTAAGTATCATGGTTGAATACATAATAAAGTATTAATTGAAAATTAGTCAATGTAGTATAATTGTTGTGTATAATTTTTTAGTATACTCATACACAAACTACATATTTGTTACTTTTATAAAATTCCATTCCTATGGATGTACATGGGAATGGGTTTCTTAGAATCTCCTGACAATACTTAGTGGCAGCCCTGGGATTCGACCTCCAGGACTAAGTTATGGTTTTGGTTATGGCTACTCTAATAGCCAGCCAAACATCAGCATGCAATATTATGTATACTTTCTGGGCTTTGTCATTTACATGCAGGATGGTCACAATGCAAAGGGAAAAATGTAAAACCACCTTCTTGAATTTCTCCGTTTTATCCTTTTCCTTTTTATTTTATTTCTTTCCAACCCTGAGATTTGAACTTGGGTGCTAAAATCCAAGGGCCAGCTGTGGCAGAGATTCCAAGACCTGAGTTCAAGCCCCGTGCTTGGCAAAAAAATAATAATAAAATAAAATAATGCCCTGGCTTGGAATTTGCACCATTTTTCTGGCAGGCCTGGGATTTGAACTTGGCATCGGGGATCTCTGTGGCACTGTGGGTGGAGGGGAAGCTCACCGTCTTTGAAGACAAGAAATTCTGACCAGTTCCCAAGGCCATGAATTGGTACCCCAGCACTGAAAAAAATACACAAATGAGTTTAGGGAGTATGACGTTTATTACCCTCATTCATTTAGTATTATTACACATATAATATTTCATTTATTACACCTTATCATACAGGATATATTTGCATATGAATTATACATCATACTGAGACCCAGGACTTTTTTTCAGGAAAAAGAATGTGTGAAAAGTGGCTTCTTACTATATGAATAAATTTTTGGCAATGCTGGGATTTCAACTCATGGCCTAAAATGTCCAATCCATAAATGGCGTCAAAGTCTTAGCACATCAACCTCTGGCAAACTGGGCTCTCAGGAAGTTCTGACAACCTGTTACATGTTATCAAGCCACAGTAGTGCCCTATATGTGTGTGTGTGTGTGTGTCTGTGTGTGTGTGTGTGTGTGTGTGTGTGTGTGTGTAGATTGCTGTATATATATGTATATGGAGAGAGAGAGAATGTGAGGATATTATTAAATTATATATATATTTAGTTACCAATAATTAGTTATTAAGTTATATCTCCATTTAATGAAGTATCATGGTTGAATACTTATAAAAGCATTAATTAAAAATTAATCAATATCCTTCCATTAGGGAAATCATAACATGGTGCTAGAATGGGATATATAAACTCAATGATTTTTGTGTAGCTTTCTAAAATAGAATCATGAATTAACTGCAAACTTAATTACTTTTATTACATTCCATTAGCATTCATGTAAATAGGAATGAGTTTGTCAGGATCTCCCTCTATTTGTGTTTGGCAGTCCTGGGATTCGAACTCCAGGCCTGGGAAGTTTACTTCGAATTCAAACCATTGGAATGACACTGAAGATTTCAGATTTTCACGATTAAAAAAGAACTATAAGAAAAAAAGAAAGCCAGTTGTCAGTGGCTCCTGTATATAATCCTAGCTCCTCACGAGGCTGAGATGTAGAGATTGCTAATTTGAATTCAGCCAGGGCAGCAAAGTCTGCAACTCTCTTATTTCTAAGAGATCACAGGAATATATCCCCATGGGTTGGGGCTGTGGCTCAAGGGCAGAACGCTACTCTTGAGAAAGAGGAGATCAGGGATAGGGCCTAGGCTCATATTTCAACCTGAGACCTTCCAAAGAAAATAAGAAGGCAGTAACTCCATATCTCTGTGTATTTATGGATGATGTATGGATGATGGGCATTCAGCAGGTTGCCCATGACCAGACCCCAAACCTGGGCAAGCTGGGACAAGCCCTCAGAGAGTACTAAGTTTGAGCCAGTAGCTTGAACAAAGCATCCTTCTCTGCCATTTAATAACTGAAGCACAGAGGGCTTGCCTTGGCTGGTATATGCAATGGGTTCATTATGTTCTGGCTGAGGTGTCCAATTGGGATATCTAGCAGCCAGCCACTGCCTCCAGGTAGACCACTCTTCCTAGGCTGTAGGAATTGTGGAAGGTTCTGGCTCCATATTCCCTATCTCTCTGTAGGACTTGAGCCTTAGATCTCTGGGGCCTGGTGGTTATCACTCATTCATCATTCCTCATTGCCGAGTCTCACTCTGGTCCCAAATCCTGGCAAAGATATGAAATGGCCAGTGATTTCTGTGCTGAAAAGAGTATGCCAATAAATCCCACCCTCATAGGTCCTGTTAGAAGTAAGCCTTGGGCTGTGAATGTGGCTTAGTGGTAGAGTGCTTACCAAGCAAGCATGAAAGACTGGGTTGGATTCCTAAGTACCACATAAAGAGAAAAAGCCAAAAGTGTCACTATGGCTTCAGTGATAGAATGTACCCTTGAGCAAAAGCAGCTCAGGAACATGCCTACACCCTGAGTTCAAGCCAAAACACTGGCAAAAAAAAATGTGAGCTTGGTGAGACATTCTATTCTGAGACTCAGAGGAGGGCCGAGGTTATAGGTAAGAGGTAGAGGGCATGTGCTGGTGGCTCACCCCTGTAATAATAGCACTCAGGAAGTTGAGATCTGAAGATTATAACTGCAAGCCTGCGCAGGCAGGAAAGTCTATATGAGACTCTTTTCTCCAATCAAGCACCAAAAAACCCAGAGCTGTGGTACAAGTAGTAGAACGCTAGCCTTGAGTATAAATACTCAGGGATAACATCCAGGATATTTATTAAAACCCCAGGACTGGCACAAACACACATACACACACACACACACACACACACACACACACACACACACACACACACACACACACATCAAGATAGAGCATTTGACAGTCAGACTGCACAAGTTCAGTATTAAAAAAATGTGAGAGAAGGGAAGGAAAGACTTGTTCCAGGAGGTGATATGACCACTGCCAAAATTCCACAGGAGTTCTAAGATGTGGAACAGGACAGAGGGCCTCAGGCAGAAGGTAAAGAGCATGAGTAACGCTCCTGAGGTGTGGTGTAGAGCAGGTGGTGTGGGTGGAATGAAGGTTCTGTGGCCTCAGACAAGTCTGGCAGAACACTGAAGGCTGGGTCAAAGTTTGTACTTGAGTCACAGGTAGGGCAGAGGTTGGGGTCACAGAATGGGGCTCAGGGGAAGATTAGCTTGACATTTTACCAAAGACCCCAGCCAATTTTTTGGCTGGAAGCCTTATTTTCACAGCTTCTGATCCTCAGGCCCCCTTAGCATGGAGGAGTCAGGGAAAATGCAGGGAAGAACTCTTGCTTAAGAAAAGTTTCCACCCAATGCCTCCAGTGGCTCAACCCCTGTAAATCTTAGCTATTCAGAAATCTGAGATAAAGGATCGTTGGTCAAAGCCAGCTCAGTGGAGGAAAGCTAGTGACACTCTTCTGGCCAATAAACTACCAAAATCCAGAAATGGAGCTGTGGCTCAAGTGGTAGAGTACCAGCCTTGAGGGAAAAAGTTAAGAGACCAAAGCCCAGACCCTGAGTTCAAGCCCCGGTACTGGCACAGAAAAAATAAAGAAAGTTTTCAGGAGATCCCAGTCCACTGTGGAGAAAGGCCATTATCAACTGGGCACCAGTGGCTAATGCCTGTCATCCTATCTACTCAAGCCTGAGACCTGAGGATCAAGCAAAATTAAAAGCTAGCCTGGGCAGACTCTTATTTCCAATGAATCACCAAAAAGCTGGGAAGCAGAGCTACTATATTACAAGTGGTACAGCACCAACCTTGTGAAAACAATCTAAAGGATAGCACCTAGGCTCTGAGTTCAAGTCCCAGTAAACACACACACACACACACACACACACACACACACACACACACACACACACACACGCTAACATCCTTAACAGGTGCCAGTGTCATATACCAGCAATCCTAGCTACTCAAGAGGTTGAGATCTTAGGATGGTAGCTTGAAGCCAGAACAGGCAAGAAAGTCCATGAGACTCTTATCTCCACTAAACTACTAAAAAAAGATGAAAAGTGAGCTCTGGTTCAAGTGATAGAATGTTAGCTTTGAGCAAAGGAAGCTCAGGGACATATCCTAGGCCCTGAGTTCCAGCTCTGAGATTTTTTTTAAAAGACATCCTTTGCCACCCCCAAAGGCCATAAATCCTGATTTTGGTCATCCTAGACCTCACTTCCACTCCTGCCACTTGCACAATACTACCACAAGTGGCCAGTGTGTGGCCAACAATGGGTTAAGAAAGTACACAAGGGAGTGCATAGCCAGGTCAACACTAGTACCCCAAAACAATGAGGTATTAGCCATACCAGTCTCTCATCCCCCAGTTCCCTGGTCCTGGAATCTAAAGTCTGTGCCTCTGTATTCTGAACATCTGGAATTGTCTAGAAGGACCTGAGAGGCCCAGATGGGGCCGGAAGATAGACCGTCCTGTGATAAAGTACATTTACATTTCCTAGACACTGACCTATACTTCCAAGCCACCTTGGCCTCACCTCTCATGGAGCCCTAGGTCCTACTTGCTTGGGCAGCGTTCAGTCAGCTGTCAAGCTCGAGGTGGCCAGAGACACCAGCAATCCCCCATTCCCCACTCCACTGCCAACCTGCTGAGAGGGATGTGCAGTCAGAGACCCAGCTGAGGAAAAGAATAGGACATCGCATGACTGAGGCCCTCCCTCTCAGGCAGAGCAGACCCTATGCCAGCTGGCATCACTGACCCAGAATCCCCTGGAGGCGGCCAAATATTGGGACAGCCAGACTTGTGCTCCAGAGAAAAGTTTGAACACAAGCCTGTGGGAATTTAGGACTCATTGTTAACCCTGATAGGGGGCTAAAGGCAAGGTCGGTGTGAAGGAGGGGCACCATCTGAGGTCAGAAATAGGCAGACCAGCAACCAGGAAGGGGACAGAGAAGACAAGGGAAAATTATACACACACACACACACACACACACACACACACACACGGATATTCCAAGCCCTTAGCAGTTCCTGAGAACAAAACCATGAACTCCCTCTATTAGGATCACATCCAACCCGTGAGCAGATGGCACTATCATACTCAGACTAACTGTAGATACAGCATTGAGCCTCTCCTATCTGGAATGTCTCATAACCCAGCATGAAATTTTCTACTATACACACTTCAATGTGGTAAACTCAGCCAACCTAATTTGTTTATTGTTGGTCATGGGGTTCGAACTCTGGGTCATGGCGCTGGCCTTCAGCTCTTCAGCTGAAGATGAACACTCTACAATTTGAGACACAGTGCCGTTTCCTGTTTTCTGGTGGTTCATTGGATATCAACACCCACAGACTTTCCTGCTCAAGCTGCTTTGAACCGTGGTCTTTACATCTCAGCTTTATGAGTAGCTAGGATGACAGTTGTGAGCCACCGGAGGTGCCAGACTTCATCCATCTTCATATACCCAGAGGAAACCCAATTCATCAGGCCACAAACTTCTTGTAACCCTTTACCTCAGACTTTAACACCCAGCATCCAAATCCATTCTTCATTAGGGAGAATACAAACACAACAATCCCACCCCTGCACCCAATTGCACACTCCCTGCCTGCCATATGCCTCGACGACTTGAGTTCTTGGTCAGGCTCCATCCATTCTACTGTGGCTTCAAACTGGTGCAAACTTGGGGAGTTCTTAGAAATGTCTGTAAAGTGAGGCCAGCACCTGGTCTCTCAATCACAGCACCCTCCCCTACACACTTCCACATCTTTGCAGCAAAAATGTTTTACTTTCTTTCTTTTTTTCCATTGTTTGCTTGAATTCTGGGCCTGGGTGATGTCCCTGATCTCTTCAGCTCAAGGCAAGCACTCTACTACTTAAGCCACAACACCCCTTCCAGTTTTCTGGTGGTTTGTTGGAGAAAAGAGTCTCAGGGTCTTTCCTGCCCAGTCTGGCTTTGAACCTTGATCCTCAGATCTCACCTCCTGAGTACCTAGGATGACAGCTATGAGCTACTGGCACCCAGCAAAACATACTTTTCAATGCCTGTCATCCTATCCTCCCAAGAGACTGAGATCTGAGGACTGCTGTTGGATCTCACCCTTGGCAGCAAAGTGCATAAGAACTCTTTATCTCCAATTAAACACCCAAAAACCTGGAAGTGTAGCTGTGGCTCAAGCAGTAGAGGGCTCCTTGAGTTGAAGAGCTGAGGGATAGCACCCAAGCCCAGAGTTCAAGCCCTATGCCTGATCAAAAAAAAATTTCAGTTTTCACTAACAAGTAGGAGTAAAAATGTGGGATTGAATAGCAACTAGAGAAGTATCATTATATTTATTTCTCAGTGATCATTCTTGTAATGATTAATGAGAGTTTTCCAGACAGGTTTAGCTTGAGAGTTAGTGTTAAGTAATGGATTAGATGGTAAGTAAATCTGACATTGTTTTAGGGTACAGGGGTTCAGGAAAAGGTAGGATCATTAGAAACTACAATATGTTTCCTGATAAGGGAATTTGAGGAAAAACAATATAATACTTCATGTAAGGGAAAAAGATAACTTCAGAGGTAGAGTCAGAAAATTTGTGGGAATTAGGGCAAATTGAAACACATTTATAGAGTGCAAACTGGAGTATCCATTAGAATGATTAAAAATTAGAGTCTTTTTCTTAAACATGAGAATTGGACTATCATTAGAGTGAAAGTTTGGTTTCAGTTCCAGCTGGAGTTAGAGTTAGAGTTAGCCTTAGGGAAATAGAAAGTTTAGGGTCAAACTGAAAAGTAAATCTTCGAATAACAAGTCTAGTTAGAATTAGGATGAATATTAAATAGGGTTCTGTCCAAGATTAGAATTAGAATTAGGGAAATGGAAGATTGAGAAATTGAGTGACTTACTTTCTTTGTATATGTATATGCACTATTCTAAGGTTTGAACTCAAGGCTTGGGTTCTGCCCCTGAGCTTTTAGCTGTAGGCTAGCATTCTACCACTGGAGCCATGAGTCCACTTCCAGCTTTCTTTGACAGTGATTTGGAGATGAGAGTCTCACAGACGTTCCTATCGAAGCTGACATTGAACTGAAATCCCCAGATCTCTGCCTTCTGATTTAAGGTAGGATTAATGCATGAGGTACTAGTGCCCAGGAAAGTGCGTGAATTATACTGATTGTTTTTACTTTTGTTCGAGATTGAGACTTGAATTCATTATCTGAAAGCTTTGTTCACTAAGTACCACTCTGCCACTTGAGCCATATCTTCAAATATGATTATTTTAAATAGTTGGAAATAATCAAATTTTCTTCAGATGATATGTATCATTAGTATTGTTCTAAAACTTATCCTAACCCAAAAAGATTTGTTGACTATTGACCCTAGATATTATCTGAGCAGATTCTCATGCTTTGTTTCTAATTTCATAACATTTTAGGAACATGATTTTTTAATTATTATTTTAAGAAGCAAGCGGTTATCATTAAACACAGCAGTTTATGCGTACAATTTACCTTGATCAATGACAAACCTTTCAAAATTCTCATCCATTCCTCCCCTATACACTCTACTCCTGGGCATTTACCCGATAGATCACAAACCAGGATATAGAAACAGTTTCAGCACAACCATGCTTACTGATTCAGCTCTGATACTCCTCAAGAGAGAAATGAATCAAGTAACTGTAATACACACACACACACACACACACACACACACACACACACACACACACACAGGAAATTCTACTTACCCATCAGAAAGAATATTGTACCATTTGTATCCCTCATTTCTCATTTCATCTGCCTGGTATCTCATTGCCATCGTATTGTCCCTGTATTGCAGTAACTGATACATGCAAACTGATATAAAAGATTTTCAGGGTTATGGGCTAACCATAGATTCCTGAGTATGAGTTCTCTGCTCATTCTCTTTGTCTATTCATGTCTTTGAGTAGTGATTGTACAGATTTATTTGTACCATTTGCTACACAGAAAAGATGAACTATACACATATATGTATGTACATACATGATTATATACATACACACATTTATACATACATGGATATATGCACACATGTGCATATATATTAAATACTTGAGTACATTTTATGTTTTCAAGAATTATGGAGCTAACAAAAATCACATGCATTTTCCTACCTTTTCAATTTTTTCAAAACCTGAAGACTTCGTCACTTTTGAATACCTAATTTGTAAGATAATATCACCATCTCTGATCTGTCAGTGGCCTTGAAATTAGATGTTCAAATAGGACAAAGTTATTTAGTCTTTTTGGTGGAAGAAATTAATATTACTAGTGTTCTGTTCAGGGGTTCTCTGCTTGCTAGACAGGACTTTGTCTGTATAGCACCAAGCATCTCAACTACCTTTGCGATACTTCTAGTCCATTTTATTTACTTGAGGTCTTGAACTTTTGCCCTGGTCACATCTGAGATTGACTGAGACTTTGCTACCTATGCCTCAAAACATAATTAGCTAGGATTACAGATGTGAAACACTATGGGCAGCTCATTTGTTGAGATGGCTGTCTTGGCAGTTATTCCTTTGGCCTGGCCTCAGACCAAGATCCTTGTCATTTCTGCTTCCCAATCAGCTGGGATTACAGATGTGGGCTACTATAATTGGTGTACATGACACCTTCTGTTTTTGATTTTTTTTTTTGTTGGTCGTGGGGCTTGGGTTTGGGCGTGCTCCCTGCACTCTTCAGCTCAAGGGGAGTGCTCTACTGCTTGAGCCCCAGCACCAGTATCGGTTTTCTAGTGGTTTTATTGGAGATAAGAGTCTCACAGACTTTCTTTCTTGGGCTGTCTTTGAACCGTGATCCTCAGATCTTAGCATCCTGAGTAGCTAAGATTATAGGAGTGAGCCATCAGTGCACGGCACATCTTCTGTTTTTTTTGTTTTTTTTTTTTTTATTTTATTTTAATTGAGAACATACTGTACAGAGGGGTTACAATTACATGGGCAGGAAAATGCATACATTTCTTACCAAGCATTGCAGCCTCCTCCTTTGTTTACCCTTCACCTCCCTTCCCAGCCTCCCCCCTCCCCCCTACCCAATCACACCCCCCATCCCCCCCCAACGACATTGTAAAGCTGGTTTTGACATGACATTTTGTACTTCTCATTGTTGCAACAGGTCCACCTGAATCCTTAAACGACTTGTTTGTCCCCATCTCCTCCACATGTTATACTGACATCAAATATAGTGAAAGCGGGGGTTACACTGTGGGGGAGGGACATACAAAGCAACAAAGAAATAATATTATAAATGCGTTAGAAACACATGCATGAAAGAAACAAAAACATTAAAATACATATTTGAGGGTTCGTTTTCCTAACATTACATTCTCTGACTTTTTCCGCTTGACTCATACCTATACTAGATATTGCAAATAAGGGAAACCATGGGACCTATGTTTCTTTGGGCCTGGCTTACTTCTCTTAATATATTTTTTTCCAAGCCTTTCCATTTCCTAACAAATGGGGCAATGTCATTCTTTCTGATGGAGGCATAGAATTCCATTGTGTATATATACCACATCTTCTTGATCCATTCATCTACTGAGGGGCATCTGGGTTGGTTCCATATCTTAGCTATGGTAAATAATGCTGCAATAAACATAGTTGTGCTGGTAGCTTTAGTGTGGTCTTTATTGTAAACATTAGGGTAAATGCCCAAAAGTGGGATTGCTGGGTCATTGGGGAGCTCTATATGGAGTCTTTTGAGGAACCTCCATACTGCTTTCCAAAGTGGTTGAACATCAGTGCACGGCACATCTTCTGTTTTTTAAAAGGGTTTTCATTGCAAAAATGCTGTGTAGAGGGGTGATAGTTACATGAGCAAGTTAATGAGTACATTTTCTATCAAACATCGTTACCTCCTCCTTTGTTTTTCCCCTACCATCCCCTCCCACCTCCAAAACTACACTCCCCTCTAATCCCTTCCCCTATTCCCTGCCTATATTGCAAATATCCTTTTTCAACATAGTGTCTTGTGCATCTCATTGGTACAGTTGGTCAGCCTGTATCACTATTTATCTATTTTGTTTTTTTTTTTCCTTTCCCTCCCCAAGCTAGAGAAGGGTGTACACAAGATGCAGGGCACCGACCCTAAATACAGTGAAAACAAGGGTTAAGCAATGGTGGAGAAACATAATAAGAAAAAAAAAACACATGGTAGATTGTAAACCCTATCTTCGGGTTCATTTCGCTTACCAGCATCTTATCTTGTCGTATGTACATAGCTTTTGAATTTTTATGCTTGTCCCAGACATATAATAGTTATTGCAAATAAGGGAAACCATAAGACCAATGTTTCTTTGGTTTTGGCTTACTTCACTTGATATAATGTTTTCTAAGACCTCACTTAGAGCTCCCCTATGATCCAGGAGTCCCCATTTTTTGGTATTTACCCTAATGATCACACACAAGACCATACTAAGTTACCGGTACAACTATGTTTATTGCAGCATTAATAGCTAAGATATGGAACCAACCCAGATACCCCTCAGTAGATGAATGGATCAAGAAAATGTGACACACACACACACACACACACACACACACACACACACACACACAATGGAATTCTATTCCTCGATCAGAAAGAATGACATTGCCCTAGCATGCTAGGAAATGGAAAGACGCAGAAATGTACTCATTATCTTGCCCAGGTAATTTTAAACCCTCTGTAAAATTTTTTCACAATAGAAAATAATAAATTTAAAAATAGAAAAAAAGAAGAAAAAAAACATGAAAATGGCATGATCTTATATTTAATGGACCGCATGGACTCCACTCCCAAGTTACGTGAGCTGATCAGAAATTTTGGCCAACTAGAAGAATATAATTTTGTCTCAATAAAAACAAACAAGAAAGGAATAAAAAATAAACAAGAAAGGAATACACGTTGGAAATGTGGGCTAATTTTGTCATTATGCTTTGAGAAGTCAAGTATCCTATTAAAATGCAACTCATATATAATCCTCAGTTGTGTTTTAAATGTTGTATTAATTACAGAACATTTCTACATGCAAAAGAGCTCATGATTCCCAACCAAAAATTTGAAAAAGGAGGTATCATTCTGTTAGAGTCCAAAGAAATGAGGAAGGATTACAAAAGTTTAAACCTGATGAAATAGGAAAGTTCATTTGATGTAGGACTTTGTACACCTGGCTAAATTAGAATTTAGATTTAAAATAGATATTTTTGTTTGTAATTTAATATTCTATAGGATACTACAAAATTCTTTTCAAGCAAAAGATTTAATTTACAAATTCTAATTCACAAATTAGAATCTGGCATTCTAATTGACTAGAATATTCTTTCAAGTGAGGTATAATAAGAACTTAGTTAATAGATAATTCCACCAGTTCATGTGTAAGATGATAATGTAAATAATCTAGGCAAATTGCCAACAAATTGATGATATTAATCTATGAATATAGAAAAGGAGCCATCTTTTGAGACTTTGGTGTAATGTGGTATGAAGAGAGTAATTGTGTGACATCTTTTATTCTACCTATACATAACACAGGAAGAAATTTCCTTAATTATGTCCCTCTGTATACAATGAGAAAAATGCTAGGTTTGAGGTTTGTTTTTATTTTGTTTTTGTTGTTTGGTTTGTCCTAGGGCTTAACCTCTGGGCTTGGGCACTGTCCCCGATCCTGTTTTTGCACAAGGCTACTGCTCTACCACTTGAACCTCAGTGCCACTTGGGTCTGGCTTTTCCTTATGAGTTTATTGGAGATAAGAATCTAAGGAACTTTCCTGTCTGGGTGGGCTTTCAACCATAATATTCAAATCTTAATATTAAGATATACAGATCATGAATATCTATGATAGATACTATATAATAAAATAAATATAAAATAAAAATAAATAATATTTGCAAGTGTTCTGATCTCAAGAATACCATTGCGGGGAAAATGATATAGCAAAGTTTAGTGTAGTATTCTTTCCACAATAGGAAGTGCATCACATTAGCAGAAGTGTACTATATTTGACAATAGTGATAAAGTAGTCATGATGTGAATTTAGGGAATTTTAAGGTGCACCTTACAAGTTGGAAATTGTTGGGCTAAGATGACTTTATGGCATAAAAACTTGGGATTGATTGTCATAGAAATAATAGCTTACTCTGAGGAACAAATGTTTACTCTTAAGAATTAATTATTATAGATACTTCATAGTTTTAACATCTACCCGAATGTGTCTATTTTTTCTGTTGACTTTTAAATATGTAATGCCTCATTGGAAACTGCACCTATTGCTGAATTAATTAAAATGCAAACAGGTACTTTTTGAATGTCTCTGGCATGGCATGTTCAGAATTTGAAAATGAGTAGTTAGTAGTCATAGAATGTTGAGGACCAGATATATTCTGTCGTCTTAACAATTAGTCAGTTTTCAACGTTTCCATAGTTTTGAACTGTTTTCTGTTTTAGTATGAGACAATTCTAAAATAATGATTTTTTTTTCAAAATAATGGCAATTATATTCTGAAAATATTTTATATTTGATAACATTCATGTTGATGTCCCTCCGATAAAGAAAGAGGTAATTCAAAATAGCAGGCAAAATGTTCCTTTTTAAAAAGGTAATACATATAGAATAATATTTACTAAACCAATACAGTGAAATTATATTTTATGCAGCTCATATTTAACTTAATTTTATTGTCAAGGTGATATATAGAAGGGGTTGCAGGAATTGTAAGGTATTGGATACATAACATGTCAAAATTTTTACCCCCTCCCTCATTTTTCTCATACTTTTCCTTCACGCCAATACTCCTCAGAAGTTGTAATGTAAATTTCTAACATGTTGTCTTGTGAGTATTGCTATTGTATTGCTTTGCCTTTTGTCTTTTGTCTCCCCATTTTATTTTTCTGTTTCCCTTGCCAAATGAAGATAAATGTATATACAATACACAGGATACTGAAATCAAATACAACAGTGGACAAACCATAGAGGAAAACACAAAAGAAAAAAGAAATCACATAATATATTAAAGACAACAACCACAAAAAAAACCTCTCTTTCCATATCTAGGGTTTATTTTGCTCAGCATCATTTTATGTAGTCATTTATACATAGCTATTGAGCCATTCTGCTCATCTGCTAGGAATATCCTAGATATTTATTAGTTATTACAAATGAGGGAAACCATGGAATCTGTTTCTTTGTGTCTTGCTTATTTTTCTTAGTAGGATTTTTCCAAGTCTTTCCATTTCCTTATGAATTGGAACCATAGAATTCCTCTGTACATATATAAACCACATTTTGTCAATTCATTCATCTACTGAGTAGTATATTAGTTTAAATCATGATAGCATGTAAGTATCACTTAAGGCCATTCAAAAATGACAGATGCCAACTCCCCAGATATACTAATATCATGATTTCCAAGTAAGATAGTATTTTATGGTGGTACAAGTGTTGAGATATCTGGATGAATCTAATGTATATCTTGCACTGAATTAGGCAAGAACATATCCAATATCATATAGGATTAAAATGGTAGTGACAAAATATTTCCCTTAAGAAAGATATAGGAGGCTGCCTGAAGTATGAAGTAGTTCAGATAATTTTGAAGAATTTAGAAATGCAAGCTCAATTATGTCTCTTTAAATAATAATTATGTAAGTGGAAAGGCAAAAGAAAGGTAAGAGAAGAAAATAACTGACAGTAGATAATTGTCCTAAGTCAGAGTATAAAAAGACATAATCTATAACTTCCAAGTTAAAGAGAGACCAATATAATACGTCCCACTTAATTTAGGTACATGCAAAATATTTACTTAGCTTTTTCCTACTTAAATGTTCCAAAATAAACAAAAACTTATAAGAAAATTTATGTGATTGCCATTGCTTCATCTTGAACACTAACTGTGATCAGCCCTCTTTTTCTCACTTTGCACTTGGAAAATAGTCCCTAAGTTGATGATGCTGTGGCTGAATAGAGTCAGAGTTAGGGGCATCTACTTGTACAATTATCCAAGAATAGTTTAAAGCAGTTTTCCCCAAGATATCCAACAACATTTTCTGAAACTGTACTATGAACACACCCTCACACATGAGCACATTATTTGAAATTATACTTCAGCTTTTCTTGGCACATTCTATTTTGTGCCTTTGTCTTCTTTGCACATTCCTTTTGAGTTCATAGTTGCTCTCTTTCCATTTCATCTGTACAATCTGCTAAGAACATTGTTCAACTACCACTTTTTGTTTGCACACACCCAGTCTATGTATGAAAGTACTTTGTCCATGTTAAGCAATAGAGTAATACTCACTCTCTGAGGAGAAAAGTTCCACAATATATCCCTAAGCCCACATTAGAGGATGAAGAATTTAAAGCATTTTGGGAGAACAGTGATATTAGAATTGAAAGGCTCCTTAGGGAAATTTTCTTGGAGCTCATTAGTTTACGCAGGAGAAATATAAATATCCACAAAATTTGGAGCTAATTAGTAATTATCCAAATTAGCAATAGATCCTAGATGTTGTGTTAATACAAGTCACAATTGTATTATTGTTACATCTGAAACCTTCACAACTTGACAGTGTTTATGAGAAAATGAAAGAAAGGCATTAAAGCAAAATGTCTTATCTTTTTAGGCATTTAATCCTAGTGGTAAGGGTAATGTCTGAACTCTTCCATTCAATAAAAGCTTGAAGTTTATAAGAATACATTCCTACATATGAGCATTTGTGTCAGGTTGATTGACAGGGTTATTTCTGCATGGAGTTATAACTAAGAAGAATTAGATTTCAATAGAGTATTTGGCAGTTATGATTTGTTAATGTCTATTGAGGCATTTTCTATTCTAAAGAAGAATCAATTCCAGGAGTCTTCAGTCACATCAGTAAAGCTGTATGTTTAATCTAATGCTTGGTGTTACTTGTCCTACATTTATAATGAGTAGGCTGATAAGATATCCAAACATATTTCAATATATTTCAATAAAATCCCAAACTGATATGGATAGATGGGTCACTAATTGGAACTGTAGGACAAATTAGGCTTCTCTGTGCTTTAGTTCAATCTATAATCTCCTGGCTAAATAAGGTTTAAAAAATGTTCACAGAATACCTCTAAGAAAAGTTCATGACAGTTATATCTGTATATTATTTCTAAGGTCAGGATTAAAGCATTTGTTCCCAATATTTAGAATCAACAGGACCTTTTGAGTTTATGGATCTAGAATTTTATGTCTTCACATTCATATCTCAACATTTTATCAATATGACATTCACCAAAACACTGCTCTTATTGATCTTGTCTATGTCCTTTTACTTTTCAAATCCAAATAGTAGATTTCCTTCAATATCTCCCTGAAAATTCTTTCCTTCCTTTTCTTCTGTAAATCTGTGTTTATTACTTTTTTGTTTCCTTATTTTTCTCTTTCCTCCTATCCACACTGGTACTCACATTTTTCATACTTTCATCAGAACTTTCCTTTTCCTCTTCCCTTTATTAATGTCCCTGTTTTTATTATTATTTTTCATATTCATGTTCATGGATATTTTGATGATGTTAAAACAAAACTATCTTTGCATCTGTTTAACATAAACCTTAGAACTATCAGAGAGTTTTTTTCGTCTAAATCCATCTACTCCACCTGTAGTCCTTATCACCAAGAATGTAATTAATACAGTTAGGAGACTGAGATGTGGAAACACTTTAGATTTCATCTTACCCTACCTCCATCCATTAGATAAGATGAATGATCAAGATTTTCTCAGTTTCTGTCACTAATGTAATTTCTATGTACTCCTTTTTATTCTCCTTACACCAGCCTATTGCAAATAATCATCACCAGTCATTCCGTCCTAAAACAACTGTTTACAAAGTATGCATTTTTTCCCCGGGGTCTTTTCATACTGGTCCTCTCCATCACCAAATGACTCTCCTTGTAAGCAAACAGGGTGAAGAACTCATACAAAAATTCTAGTACCATTATTTACTCACAACATTGACTTTTTGTCTTACATTTCTCATCTGTAAATGGATGTAATCTACCAGAAATATTGAAGAATATATTTGTTGATTTCTAGAGCAAGGAAGAAGAAAGTAAACAGTCCTTACATTTTCTACCTTAGCTTACAAATAAGGAAAGAGTCAAATTCAGTTTGTTGGTATAAAGTCAGAAATAGTTTCATGCAGAAATAAAAATAAATTTTAACTCTTGGCTCTGCAGCTTGTGTCCTTTTATGGTAACTGCATATATGTAAGAGGTATTATGTAAATTGTGTCATGTATTTACAGCTGTAATGAAGAACATACTCTTAATACATCATTGGGAAACATTGGTTATTGAATAGTATCTATATGAGAATGTTATTTGAACTAATCACACTAAGTTGAAACCTACATCTTAGTCCATCAAAATATGGAAATAAATGATTTTATTGATAAGAAAATAATACCACCAATTACAGTGAGTATACATTAGAAAGACTACCTGTTTATGTGATTGTATGTCTTGATATTGAAACTCTCCTCTTTTTATTCTAGTTTTTTTTTTCTGGTTCATCATAGGGCCTGGACTCTGGGCCTGGCACTCTCCCTCAACTCTTCAGCTCAATGCACTATACCACTTGAGCCACAGTGCCACTTCCCGCTTTTTCTGCTTATGTGGTGCTGAGGAATAAACCCAGAGCCTCATGTAGGCAAGGGCAGCACTCTGCCACTGAGCCAACTTCCTAGACTTCCTCTTGTTATTGTTATTTTTTTTGGGGGGGGGTCCGGTCATGGGCTTGAACTCTGGGCCCAGGTGCTGTCCCTGAGCTCTTCAACTCAAGGCTAGTCCTCTACCACTTGTGCCACAACTGGCTTTTTTTTCTGCTTATGTGGTGTGGAGGAATTGAACCCAGGGCCTCATGCATGCAAGGCAAGCACTCTACCACTGAGCCACCTTCCCAGCTCTTGTTATTGTTATTGTATGTAATCCAACGCTGTTTATAACTATGCATTCAATGTGGGAAATTTTGCTTCAAAGATATCTAAAGTTTTTTTTTCCTTTTCAATCACAGCATCATCATTATCAGGCTACACTGTGGTCATCATCCTCTCCATCCAAATTATTATTAGCATCATAAGTGCTAATTATGGAACGTGGGATATGTGTTTATGATTTTACTATTATTTGTCTTTTGATTAATAATTTTAATGTTACCATATCAGGTAGCTTGACTATGTGCTTGTAACAAATTATGGAATAGATATTTTAAAGCATTGCCAATTCCTAATTAGTATGAATTAACTTCCTCTCTCCCCCTAACTTTAATCAAATATTTAAGAGTTTGGACAGAACCTTTTCAAGTAATATACTGTAAATGTTAGTACAATATCATGTGTATATCTAAAATTCCCTGAAAGTAATAAACTCTACTTTCTATTTAAATATTAGTTATTTTATTCTAGGAAACTTTTAGAAAAATAGTCTGTATATCTTTGAAATGAAAAAGGTAAAAATTAGTAACATAAAAGTTTTAGAGGGAGTCTGTCATATATATATGTAAATGTTGGTGTAGAATTGTACATTTTTAGAGATTATTGGTCATCAGAAATATATACATATATCTAAATTTATTTGCAGAATGATATATATCATAGTGAAACAAACATCTTAAAACATAATTAAAATTAAAAAAAAAAACTTCATGAAATCAAGTGCTGGTAACTCATACTTATAATACAAGATATTCTGGGTGCTGAGATCTTAGAATTGTTTTCGAAACTAGCCCAGACAGAAAGTACTTGTTAGATTCTTATCTCCAGTTAACCACTAAAAACAGGAATTACCTCTTGTCCTCAAGTTGTAGAGTGCTGTCTTTTAGCATAAAACGCCTTAGGGACAATGCTCAGGCCTTGCAAAAAACACCCACAACAACAAATTGTATCACATTAATTTCACAAAAGCATCTTTTAACTGCTGTGAACATTTCTTAGAAACATGAATACATACCCCTGGAAAATGTTAAATAAAGAAGTATAGAACATTTACATCTATGTGAAAGACATGACTATTTAGATTGTTTAAGATATTTAGGTAATGATTAGAAGTTAAGAATAATGATAGGTAGGTCATATATTGGGACTGGTTTTTTTATTCTATTTTACAATAGAAATAAAATGATATTTATAATGATTCTATAAAATTACTCTTGGTTGGTATTTGAATTATCATAAGTGATAAATATTTTTAAATGATTTCCAAAGCAAAGGAGTATCAATTCTTTTGTAATTTCAAAACAATTAAGAAAATGATTTCAAGGCTGGTTCACTCTAAGTCTATATTTGTTTTCTTGTTCCAGTTTTCATACGTTAGTAGAAATTAAAATTCCAAAAATTTAATGGATATTGGCATTCAGGAACATCTTCACATTCACTAATATTGGAGTCCCTTAAGTGGAATTGTTTTATTTCATTTGTTACTTTCACAAATAAATCAAGATGATTGTGTATTTTGTTCTTTTCACTGCTTTTGGCTCTTATCTTGAGAATGCGATTTTGCTAGCAAAGTAGAGATAAGCAATTGGATTGAGCAAGTAGCATATGACTTTCATAAAATGCAGATGCAAAAATTTGTGTCTTCTGTCATTTGCTAAAAGTTTCTTCCAGAAAAATTTCTCAATTACTTAGAAGTTTTTCCCCTTCCCCTCCACAAATTATACCTACATCAAATACAGTGAAAGCAGGGGTTATACTGTGGGGAACAGACATACAAAGCAACAAAAATATAATCTTATAAATGTGTTAGAAACAATCGCATGAAAGAAAAAAAAAACACTTGAATACATATCTTAGGGTTCATTTCCCTAACATCACCTTATCTGACCTTTTCTGCTTGACTCAGACATAATCTAGATATTGCAAATAAGGGAAACCATCGGAAAATATAGGGATACAGGTAGACCCATTGCAACAATAAGATGTACAAGTCGTTATGTCGAAAAATGAACTTTACAACTTTGGTGGGGGGGTGTAGCGGTGAGAATTGGGTGGGGCGGCAGCGGAGGATGGGAAGGGATGGGAAGGGGAAACAAAGGAGGAGTCTACAATGCTTGATAAGAAATGTACTCATTATCTTGCCATGTAATAGTAACCCCTCTGTACAGTATTTTCACAATAAAAAAATAAAAAGTATAAAAAAATTACTTAGAAGTGATGCATAATTCCTAGGTATTCCAGTTATCACATATACTTTTGGATTGAGTTATCTCTGTATAAACTCAAACGGACAAAATGCCCTCAAAATAAACAGAAATCACATCTTTGTTTTAAATGCAGTAGTTTACAAAGAATTTTTAGCCAACAGCCAAAACATCTTTTTAGCTGTTCTGCATTTTGTGTGAAGAAGTTTTAACAGTAGTTTTTTTTTTTATTTCCTGACATGCAATTCACTTACAATATATTATCTCCTTTTATTGTGTACATTTTTGTGCTTTGGAAGTGAATTGTACCTTCATAGGTTCTCAAAGCCAAATTTTCACAAACTTGCATTCTTTCAAATAGAAATGCTGTAAATTTTAGAACACATTAAAATAGATATAAAATTCAGTTACAGGAATTTGCCCAGCATACATCCTCTATAGTGTGTCTTTTCAAATTTTGGTTTTGGGAATCATTTTCAGGGTCTCACACATACTATTCAAGTTCACTGTCGATTAACTACAGTCTCTGTCCAAAAAAGTTTTTTACTTCTGTTTAATACATTCATAGATGTGTAATGCCTGGATCCTATACAATTCTGTTTCACCTTTTGAAGACTTGAAAAGTTTTTTGCTAAAATGATTGCAACATTATACAAATCGATCACTATGAGAGGTATATCAATTTCTCCACAAATGCATTACTATATTTTGTGTCCTCTTTTTATATTATGGTCATACTAGTGAGTTTTCTTTTCATTATATCTTAGACACTACAGAGGAGCTTATTTCACATGCTCCTCCTATTGACTATTAATTTACATGTTATTTAAAGAAATATCCTATTCAGGATATAGAATTAGAAGATATAAAAATACTTAAGTTTCAGAATCATTGTAGCATTAACATTGTAGCATTAACAAATATGTGCCCTCTGTTGGATATGTTTTTATTTCTGTTATAGTATCCCTTGAATTATGAAAGGTTATGTGTTGATATAATCCAGTTCTTGCATTTCTTTAGCCACTAATGTTTTCCATGTCAAATTTTAGAAACCTTTACTGATCAATGTCATGAATTTTTACATTTATGTTTTATAGGTTTTTACATCTCACATGTAGCTTGATAATCATTCTTTATAAGGTTTGAGGTAGGCCAGGTGCCGGTGGCTCATGCCTGTAATCCTAGCTACTCAGGAGGCTGAGATCTGAGGATCTTTGTTTAAAGCCAGCCCGGGCAGGAAAGTCCATGAGACTCTTATCTCCAATAAACCACTAGAAAATTGGAAGTTTTATTGTTGCTCAAGTGGTAGAGTGCTCACCTTGAGCTGAAGAGCACACGGACAGCACCCAAGCCCAGAGTTCAAACCCCATGACCGACATACAAACAAACAAACAAAGGATTGAGGTAGAATTCTAAGATCATTCTTTAAATCAAGAGAGGCAATTGTGCCAATACAACCATTTAAGATTCCGTTTTTATTTCATAAAGTCATAGCATCCTTTTCAAACCCTGTGGATCATAAAACTAAGAATTTATTTTTGACAAATCTATTAACTTCTTCTGTGTATCTGTTCTTATAGTAGAACTATGTTGTCTTCACTACTAAACATGGTAATCCTATTCAAAGCTAGTATGAAGGCTCAAGCTACACCATTTTACAAGATTGCTCTGACTGACCTGTATTCCTTGAATTTACATACGAGATTATAGAGCAGGTGGACCAATATTCTACAGAGATATCTAAATATTTGATAGTCACTCATATTTCACAACTTGTTAAAATAAAAAGCCCTGATATTATATAGAGAAAATGTCTTTAGAGACTGCTCAATGCAACTAAAATTAACTTAGGAATAAGCTAAGATTTAGATAACAGTACAGCATAATAAAGCTGAATGATAATGACTTGAGTTGTACTGCAGGAGAGAGTGAGGGGGGAAGGAATGGTGGACCACATTAGAGCTGTATGTCATTGGAATTGTTTCACAAAACAGAAAGACTTCAGAGAAGAGAAGGAGAAAAATAAAATGTCCTGAATCTAGTTTCTTTTTAATCGACCTGATAGTTTGGACTGAAAGTCAGATAACATGGGAAAAATAAAATAGAAAATAAAAAGCATTGTATAGAGCTGTTACAATGTAAAGAAGTTGTAATAGGAATATAATTAATTTCCAAAGAAATAAGAGAAAGAATAACAATAACAATTGCTAGCGTAGATAGAAGATGGATCAAATTTTATCATATATAATTTTGAAAAAACATACTAGGAATGAAAATTTAAAAGTTATAATTTAAAATACAATTTGTATTATAACTAGATAGTATAGCTCAGTTGTAAAACATTGGCCTAACATATGAGAAGCAATTGTGTGATCACCCAAGTATTACAAAGTACACACAAAGCACACACACACAAAACCCACATAAACACACACAAACACACACACACAACATACACACATTTGTTATTATCATATTAAACAGAGGAAATTATCACAAATAGTCAAAGTATTTTAATATAAGAAACCATAATATTGCTCATTCTATTTAAAAGTTTAGTAGAAATAAAATAGTCACAACATACTTGGATTCTTATAGATTAAGTAAATTGAAAATTAAGAAATAAAAGACATGAGAAATTTGCAAACAAGTTTTAAATAATGAACATTTTGTAATATGTGTCCTTTTATTTTGACAAAAGATTGATGTTACTGGTGTTTTAATTCAAGATTTAGAATATTATAACCCGGTCCTCTATATCATGCTAGGGATGGCTGTATCTCTAATCACTTCACTCTGGAAATTTTATGATAAGGTCTCATAGTTTCTCAGTCTCTCCCAAGTTACAAACCCTATTTACACTTCCCACCATAGTTAGAAAATAGAAACCACAATCGCTATGCCCAGCTCAAACAGTTTTTTCTAAATTCAAGTACAAATATTTCCAAAAAGTGACCATGTAATGAAGCCTTTTTAAATAAATTATGTGCTTCTTGAAAATACAGTATATGTTACATGGACAAATATGTTTAGAACTATAAGAAAATAAATTGATTTAAATTCACCAACCATATAAAATTTAAGAAAATAATTTTTACATATTCACATGTTAACTATTTTGAAAGCAAAAATGTATGTCTGAATAATTTACATCTGTTAAAATTATGCAAAACTAAATTAACTAATCATACAACTATAAAAAAAGAATTACCCAAAAAAAACAAAACAAGTTCAAAATTTGAAATTTAGAAAAAAAATGAAGTGTACTCTTTAGTTGACTTAAGTAACTGAAAACCCTCTGTATATCAATTTTATAATAAAAAATGCATGAACAAAGAAAGAAAAGTACCCAATGGTCAATAGTGACAGGAAAAACATCAGTAGTTTTTTTTGAGTGTGCAAAAAATTCAATGGAAGAGATAACAATGTTCCTTCCATAATAAATGTACTCTTTCCTTACTTATGTAACTGTATCCCCTCTGTACATTACCTTTACAATAAAATTAAATTGAAATTAAAAATAAACTAAATAATATCCCAATTAAGAATTCGTAAAGAGCTAGGAAGACGACTCAGTGGTAGAGCGCGTACCTTGCATGCTTAAGGCCCTGGATTCGATTCCTCAGCATCACATAAACAGAAAAAAAAGCCGGAAATGGCACTGTGGCTCAAGTGGTAGACTGCTAGCCTTGAGGGATAGTGCCCAGGCCAAGAGTTCAGGTTCCACGACCGGACCCAAAAAAAAAAAAATGAAAAACAAAAACAAAAAAAACCCAGAATTACTAGAAGCCATTGGTTAAAAACTTTTTAGAAATCTGCCCTAAGTACCCAAGTAATATAATATGATGACACTATTTAAATACTTCAACTTCAGCAGAGAAGCCAAAAGTTTAAAAACTGGTACAAAGTAAAGTAATACATCAGAATATATTACTATTAATAATAATCATAAGATGAATTTATAGTGGTAGTCAAATAGGTAAGAAATGAGGCAATTTGCCATTCGTTATACATAATAAGTTTAATGAAGAAACTATTCTGTCATATGATAATCAGATGAGGCTGATATTAGAACAAAGAGCAGATTGTACTAAGTTTTGGATGTTAATGTATATACTTATTTTAGTTGTGGGAAATTGTGTTCATCTTGGGGTATTGGTTTTGTTAGACTGGTGTCATATCAGTGGTTAATTTTAGGATAGGTCTTCCCTTTCCACAAGATCATGCACCTGATCTGTCTTCTTAGCCATCCCATTACCAATGGCATAACAGTTGCACATCAACGTGTCTAGATTCCTACCTTGGCTGGCCTGGATTCTGCAGTCCTTCCAATCTTAACCTGTAGATAGTGCATGATGGTGGAAATAATCCAATGCACCCAGTTATAAATTGAGAAGGAATTCCACTAAACTTTTGGCCTGGGTTCTGTTCTCAAGCCTCCTCAATAGTTAAAAGTTCAGAGGGGAGACCCTCGTTCCAAGCAGTAAGAGCATTTCTTGAAGCAACTAGACGTATATATGACTTAGACATGTGAACACCTCAGGACAAGAATAAAAGAGCAGTGAAAAATAGAGGACAGGCCCAATTTTAACTAGCTACTTAGAGGCTGAATAAGCTTAGCTAGCTACTCAGGAGGCTGAGATATGAAGACCACTATTCAAAGCCAGTCCAATCATGAAAATACATGCAATTATCTCCAAAAAACAGAAGTGGAACAATGGCTCAAGTGGTAAACCTCTATCCTTGGTCACAGAAGCTTAGGGACAGTGCCCAGGCACTATCAAGCCTCAGGAATGATGAATGAATAAATGAATGAGCACTTGCACATGCGTGTGCGTGTACATGCGTGCATGTGTATAAACACAAACTCCCCCTCTCTCTCACACACACACATACACACATGAGTATTTCAATGCGAAGATCTTTTTTTTAACCTTGCTGTAATCTATTTCCCTGTATTAGTTTACAAATTAATAAAATCAGCTAAGCACCTATTTACATACATCTCATCATATTTCCCTAAAGTCAATTCTCTTTTTGGAAGCATGATTTTATTTGACCCAAATGTAAATTATTCAGAAGGTCGATTCATTTCCCTCAATTCTGTAAAATTAGATGAATGTTTAGCTTCCTCCAAGCAATATAATTTTGTGAAATCCTGCATCAAGCAATGTATTTCTTTTACTAGAAGGGAAGCCTCTGTCAAACAATTAATAACAGGTTTTCCTTCTCCTTGCTATCATCTGTAGTTTTATTATCTTCATATAATTCATGATCTGTGTATGACAAAGACTTCTGTGAAAATAAAAAGACCCTTCGCAGCACTTATCATTTATATACCATTCATAGATATGAGGGTGTTGAAATATTACTGAAATTGCTTTGGAATAAACCATGTTCACATTGACCATGGTGAAAAAGAAGAATTGGTTTCTCAGCACTTTAGGTAAGAATTTGATTGAAAGAAACAAGAGGAAAAGTGAGGAAAACAAATTAATTCAGTACTCAAGAACCTGCAGGCAATGCAAAGACTTAAAAAAAATCAGCTATGACAAGCTTATGAAAATTCTGACTTCATGGGAGTCTACTCTTGTGAGGATAGAGGTTAAAGCCCAAACTAGACAGAAAGATCTGTACACAATGCCATGCACCTGTTATTCTAAATTCCAGGAAGAATAGCATAACGTGGACTGAGCCCAAGGTCATACACAAGTATCTGAAAAATAATCAGGATAATTTAATGCTGGAGACATGACAAAGTGGTAAGAACACCCATTTAGGGGGAACAAGACACTCAATTCAAACTAATATTATGGGATTAAAGTAAAAAGTTATGATTTTAAATAATTGGAATAATTGTAAGATTTGAGTATCTGAGTGGAAAAATGCATGAGAGAGATAGAAAGAACCCATGGTGCAATGCTTTCAACTTAAGTGAAAATGTTTTGTGGTACTTCAGACAAAACAGAGTTACTTGGCAAATGAGCATGGTTGTGCATTTGGGTGATGGACATACTTTACTTACACAGGTGGAAATTAAATAGATTTTATTTGTGTAGATTGTATTTCTTGAACTAAGAGACTGGATGATGTTCCTGAGATTTTTCTCTCAAGGCTACCACTCTACTACTTTGAGCCACAGTTCCAATTCTGATTTTCTGTTGGTTGTTTGGTGATAAGAGGCTCCTGGACATTCCTGCCCAGGATGGCTTCAAACCATGATCGTCAGATCTCAGCCTCCCGCGTAATCAGGATGCCAAGCAATAGCCGCCAATAGTTTTAATAATTTAGTGAAATGTCCAGTTACTGAAGTTATTCATTATCATTATAACCTGTGTAATATATGTGTGTATGTATATATCAATGCATACAGATAGAAATAATTTAATATACTTTTGTATCCACAGTAGATTTATGAAATCATACATTATAAAATAAAATGGAAACAAAAGTTAATAAGGAGCAAATCAAAGGAAATTTTCACGTTTCTTGTTGTTGAATGGAATACGAATTGAGAAAATGAGTTTGGGAAAACTATCTCTACGTTAACAAAATGGATAAGAGGTATTAATTCCAATCAATCTATTTGACCATATTGTGCAACCTCACACATGAGTGTCAAAATCAAACCACACTTTTTGACTTGCTTTTAACTCAACTGTTATAATTTACGGGTTAGATGAAGTAATCAAAGATTAACATAATATTATGTGAGACTGTGAATTAGAGCTGAAAATGACTGTAAATATGATAATAACTAATTAAATTGCATACTTCTTAATTTTACTCTGTCATGTCCCTCATTCCCATATTAGGAAAGTACACAGAAGGTTCTCATTAAATTATATGTATAATTATGAAATAATGTATTGAAAGAATATGGGCACAGTGTGGTTTTAGCTTATTGAGACCTGTAGGGGGAAGTGTGTTTCTGAAGACTTGCTATACATTGTGATGAAATGAAGGAAGGGATGTTCTTATTCTGAAAAACTGGCTAGAGGATTGCTCCCATAAAGGTAGTGATGAATTCTTCCAAAAGGTTACAGTAAAATCACTTTGACAACCACGTTCACTGCTGTACTATTCACCGTAGCCAAGTTACAGAAACAGCCCAGATGCACTTTGGCGGAGTGATGGTTGCAGAAAGTGTGGCACATATACACAATTGGATTGCACCCATCCATTATGAAGACTGTTACATTATTTGCAACCAAATGGATAGATCTAAAAATATAGTAAGTGAACTAAGTCAGAGCCAGACACACAAAGGACCCATGTTCTGTCTCATATTTGGAAGCTAGAAATTTAAACAGGTTTACACAAAAATATTAACCAGAGCATGCTATTTGCAGAGGAGTATTTCAAAGGTGTAATTTCTTATAAAATTGAACTTTTAATCCAACAAAATATATATCAGGAAACTATCACTTGGAAGATGTAAGGGGAAGTCAAAAGGAATGAATAAAGAGAATTATGGAGGAAGAGAGTGAAAATATAATATTCAATGCAGATAGTATGAAACTAGAAAAAAATAAAGTGGGGTGAGGTTTGGAAAGGTGTGAAAAAGTTATCTAAAGTTCCATTTTTCAAAAAAAAAAACTGATTTGTTGAATGGAAATTCCATTGTCCAAGTATTTAAGATAATAAAAATATATTTAAAAACAATGGAGACATCTGATCTTAAATTCTATTTCCCTCTCTTTTTTCATTTTTTTTCTTTTTTTACTGTGAAAATACTGTACAGAGGGGTTACAATTACATGGGCAAGATAGTGAGTACATTACTTATCAAGCATTGTAGCCTCCTCCTTTGTTTCCCCTTCCCATCCCTTCCCATCCTCTCTCCCCCTCACCTAATCCTTCCCCCCTCCCAAGTTGTAAAGATCGTTTTTGCATGACAACTCGTTCTTCTCATTGTTGCAACAGGTCCAACAGTATCCTTATTTAAACGAATTGTTTTTCATCTTCCCCTACACAAATTATACCAACATCAAATACAGTGAAAGAATGGGTTATACTATGGGGTAGTGACATACAAAGCAACAAAGAAATAATTTTATAATTGCGTTAGAAACAAATGCATGAAAGAAAAAAAGCATTTAAAATACATATCTTAGGGTTCATTTTCCTAACATCACCTCATCTGACCTTTTCTGCTTGCCTCAGACACATACTAGATATGGCAAATAAGGGAAACCATGGGACTTATGTTCCTTTGGGCTTGGCTTACTTCACATAATATAATTTTTTCCAAGTCTTTCCATTTCCTAACAAATGGGGCAGTATCATTCTTTCTGATGAAGGTATAGAATTCCATTTTGTATATATATCACATTTTCTTGATCCATTCATCAACTGAGGGGCATCTGGGTTGGTTCCAGATCTTAGCTTGGGTAAATAATGCTGCAATAAACATAGTTGTGCTGGTAGCTTTAGTGTGGTCTTGTTTGTAAACATTTGGGTAAATGCCCAAAAGTGGGAATGCTTCGTCATAGGGGAGCTCTATGTGGAGTCTTTTGAGGAACCTCCATACTACTTTCCAAAGTGGTTGAACAAGTTTACATTCCCACCAACAATGAAGTAATGTTCCCTTCTGTCCACATCCCCTCCAGCATCTGTTGTTATTAGAGTTCTTGATTTTTGCCATTCTAACTGTAGTGAGGTGGTATCTCAATGTTGTTTTGATTTGCATTTCTTTTGTGGCTAGGGAAGTTGAGCATTTCTTCATGTGTCTATTGGCCATCCTTCTTTCTTCTTCAGAGAAGTTTCTCTTTAAGTCATTAGCCCAATTATTCATTGCGCAGTTGTTTCTTTGAGGATTTTTGTTGGAGGATTTAATTTTCTGGGTTCCAAGTATATTTAAGATATGAGACCCTTGTCCGTTGTATGGCTAGTGAAGATCTTCTCCCAATGCATAGACTTTCTATTGATCTTGCTAGCTATGTCCTTTGCCATGCAGAACCTCTTCAACTTCATGCTATCGCATTTGTCCAACCTTTATTTGATTTGTTGTGTTTCCAGGTCTCTATTAAGAAAATTTCGACCTGCGCCAAGGAGACCTAGGGTTTTTCCTATTCCATCCTGTAATGTTTACAGAGTGTCTGCTTTGACTCCGAGGTCTTTGACCCATTTGTAGTTAATTCTGGTGCAGGGTGATATATAAGGATCTAGCTTTAGTTTTCTACAACTAGTTAACCAATTTTGCCAGCACCATTTACTGAAGAGGCTATCTTTCTTCCATTCTATTTTTTTAGCTCCCTTATCAAAAATTAGATGGCTATAGGTCTGTAGGTTCATTTCTGGGTTTTCAATTCTATTGCATTGGTCCTGAGGTCTGTTCTTGTGCCAGTACCAAGCTGTTTTGATTACTATGGCTTTATAGTAGAGTTTGAAATTTGGTATTGATATTCCTCCAGGAGTGATCTTTCCATTGAGGAGCGTTTTTGCTATCCGGGGTCTTTTAGTGTTCCATATGAATTTTCGTATTGCCTCTTCTATTTCCTTGAAGAATGAAGTTGGAATATTGATAGGTATCGCATTAAATTTGTAGATAACCTTGGGAAGTATTGTCATTTTCACGATGTTAATCTTTCCAATCCAGGAGCATGGGAGTTTTTCCCATTTAATTTCCTTTTTCAATTTTTTAAAGTATTAATCATAGAGGTCCTTCACTTCTTTGGTTAAGTTAATTACTAAGTATTTTATTTTTGTGTGGCTATTACAAATGATGTTGCTTTCCTAATTTCAGCCCCCCTTTTCTCATTGTTAGCATACAGAAAATCCTACTGGATTGGGGTTTATCTTGCTGCTCTTTTTCAAGGAGGGTTCAGATGTCTCATTAAATTTTTGGTTTCAGATCTCTCCAATTTGTTGATGTAAGAACTCAGAGCTATAAACTTGCCTCTGAGTACTGCCTTTGCTGTGTCCCAGAGGAGCTGCTAATTTCTGTGATTATTTTTGTTGAATAGCATGAAGATTTGAATTTCCTTTCTAATCTCTTCCTTGACCCACTCCTGATTCAGCAGTGTGTTGTTCATCCTCCGTGTGTTACCTGACTTTCTTTGGTGGCTTTTGGTCTTGAGTTCTAATTTTATTTCCTGGTGGTCAGAGAGAATGCAAGGTATAACTTCAATGTTTCTGAATTTGGACAAGTTTGCTTTGTGGCCTAAAATGTGGTCTATTTTAGAAAATGTTCCATGTGTTGCTGAGAAAAACGTGTATTCTGATGCTGCTGGGTGAAATGTTCGGTAGATGTCTGTTAAATCTAGCTGATCTATGCCGTTGTTTAGATCTGCGATTTCTCTTTTGAGTTTTTGCCGAGTTGATCTATCTAGTGGGGAGAGTGGTGTGTTAAAATCCCCAACAATTAATGTCTTTGGATCTATATGGGATTTGAGGGAAATTAGTGTTTCTTGGATAAATTTGGGTGCTACATTGTTTGTTGAATAGATACTTAGAATTGTAATATCCTCCTGAAAGAGTGATCCCTTAATTAGTATGTAGCGACCTTCTTTATCTCTTCTCAAAAATTTTAATTTGAAGTCTATTTTATCTGATATTAGGATTGCAAATCTCGCCTGTTTATGGGGGCCGTTTGCTTGGTAGATTTTATTCCAGCCTTTAACATTGAAAATGTGTTTGTTTTTTACGGGCAAGATATGACTCCTGAGAGCAGCAGATAGAAGGATCTTGTTTTTTAATCCAATTAGACAGTCCAGGTCGCTTAATTGGAGAGTTAAGTTCGTTAATGTTAAGAGACAGGACTGAGAGGTATTTGGGAGTTCCTGTCATGTTATCCACCTTCTTGGGGGTTGCGAAAACTTGGTTCTTCCTATGGTTCTTGGATTCTCAGTTTGGGTGCAGTTTCTTGGCCTTTATTGTGGTCTTGTTGGTTTTCTATGTGTAGGACATCTTTAAGAATCTTTTGTATGGCTGGTTTGGTGGAGATGTATTGTTTCAATTTTTCTTTGGCATGGAAGGTTTTTATTTGGCCTTCAGTTATGAAGGAGAGTTTAGCTGGTACAGTATTCTTGGTTGATAGTTGTTTGTTTTTAGGGCATGGCATACATCATTCCAGGTTCTTCTTGCTTTGAATGTCTCTGCTGAGAAATCTGAGGTGATTCTAATTGGCTTCCCTTTATAGGTGATTAATCTCTTCTCCTTGGCAGCTTTAAGGATCTTTTCCTTGGTCTGAATTGATCCTGTGTAGATTATAATGTGATGGTTGGATGTCCTATTTTGGTCTGATCTATTTGGAGTTCAAAACCTTCTTGTATTTGAATAGGCCTTTTTTTTTTGCATGTTTGGGAAGTTCTCTGCTAGGATCCTGTTAAACAAATTTCCTAGACCATTAACTTCTGTTTCTACGTGCTCCTCTATACTCATTATCCTTAGATTAGGCCTTCTGATGGTGTCTTCCAAGTGTTGGATAGATCTCTCATATTTCTTGGATTTGTGTTGGATGGTTGTATGTTCTTTCTCTAAAATGTCTAGGTTGTCTTCAATCCCCGAGATTCGATCTTCTGCATGGTCTAACCTGCTGTCCAGACATTCTACTTTGTTTTTTATTTCTTTTCCTTCTGGTTGGTCAGCTTCGATGGCTTCAAATTCTTTGTTGAAGCTTTGCTTTAGATCTTGTATGAACTTCTTTACATCCTTAATTTGGTGTTCAGTGTTTATTCTCACATCACTTAGTTGATTGGTTATGGTTTCCTTTGACTCCCATTCCTTCTGTTGGGTTCCATTCAGCATTCCCTTTGTGGTCTCCCTGACTTCCTTCAGCTCTTTTTTAATGGATTCCATGAATGCCTTTAGTGATCTTTGTGTATTCTCATCCTGCTCTCTCAATTCCTGTATTACTCTTTGATTAGCTTCCTCCCGTTTGTGAGATTCCTGTAGTTCCCTTTGAGTGTTCTCAGCCTGCTCATGCCATTCCTGCCTTTCTCTTTGAGTATTCTCATGCTGCTCATGCAAACCCTGTATCAGGTTTTGAGTAGCTTCCTCATGCTTATGATATTCCTGTATAAACTTTTGTATTGCCTCCTCTCTCCCTCTCACGCACATACAGAGTCCTTTGTATGTTTTCAATCTTTTCATATATCATGTTTGCCAGCGGTGTTTGTAGAGCTATTTGGGAACTCTCCTCTGGATTATTTATTATCTGTTCTGTCCCCTGGTTTTCATGAGTGGGAGTTGAGATACCCGACTTGCCATTTTTCTTGTGTTTTTCCAGCTTACTCTGCCCATTTAGGATGAAATTAACACCAGCTTTGTGCTAGAACACTATCTTAAGGCAAGCATAAACCAAAGTCTGTATTTTTACAGTCAATAGTCGGCAGAAACAATCTAGTTCAACAGATACATCTATTCAACATCAAACAACTATATATTAATGGGCTATGAACTGCAAAGAAGAATTTGGTAAACCACAAGTTATTAGGTTTAGCAAGAGATGAGGGTAAAAAATAGGAATAGAGTGATGTGGGAAGGTACAGGGAGTGTTAACTAAGTCCTAATCTCAAAGCAGGAAATAGGTTGGATAGGATGAATGTAGACAGAGAGAAAAAAAAAGAAGAAAGAGAAAGGGAACAAAAAGAGACTAAAAAAAATAGAAAGGTAAAAATTAGAAATATTATACAGGCTCCAAAACAAAGTACTCAGAGAAGAACATGAATATAATGAGAGAAGGGGAGGGATATAAAGGAGATGTGAAAAACTTAAAAATAAAAATACTTAAAATATTATACAGGTATAAAGATGTAGTACTGTTATTAAGGAATTTAAGTCTAAGAGGTTTTGAATTGAGTAATAAATTTGTGGATTAAGTGTGTACACAATGGGGGATAAGGTCTAATATTCGACTACGGGTTCATCTGATGATGTGCAGAACAGCAATTAAGTCACATAAAGAACGAAAGAGAACAGGTGAAAAGGATAAGAAAGAAAGAAAAAAAGATCAGAAGTTTAGTAGAGCTAAACAAAAATCAAAACAAAACAAAACAAAAAACAAAAAAAGGAAAGAAAAATGCACACATTTATACCCCTAAAATAAAAATATAAGAGGAAAGGAAATACTAGAAAACAATTTTTTTCAAAAAATGTAAAAATTAAAGATTAAAAAAATTTTTAGAAAAAAAATTTTTATAAAAGGTACAACAACAACAACAAAAAAGTTCTTTGATTTTTTTTGGGAGGGGTGCGAAAAATCCTGTGTCTCCCTTGTGTCTGTAGCCAGCCTCTTGTTGGAGTCTCTGGTCTGCTTGTGTTCCTGTGGCTTGGTTGGTTACTTAAATCAGTTTCTTTAAACAGGCAGAAAAATGCTCTGCAATCCTCCTCCCAGGTTAGTTCAGTGGGAGGAGATGGCTTTTTCCTCGAGTTTGGAGATGCTGTGATGAGGCTAGGTTCTGGGTAGAGTTGAGGCCATCCAGCAAACAGTAGCTTTTCCCGGGGGCTGGTTTGTCAGAAACTCACAGAGCCCAGCCTGGAGCCACTCTCAGGGTTTCTCTTTACTGAATTTCAGTTTATTGTCAAGGCTGCTAAAGGCAGGGGCAGCCTCTGGCTCTGATTACCCGGTGAAGAAAGCCACTCCTGTTGCTGGAGCCCTAGCTGGGTGACTTTTCCCTGGGTGGAGCTGAGTCTGGCAGGTCATTTAGGCTCTTGTGACCTGGTAGATGACTCTCAATTTATTCCAAGGCCTGAGTTGGAGCTAGCAGCTCCGCCGAGCTTTGTCAGTATCCAAGATGGAGATCTCCAGTACTGGGGGGATGGAGGGGTGGCCTTCCCTCCTCTGCTCCCTGAGAAGGAGTGAGGACATCATGTTTCTACTCACGCCGAGTCTTAGTTCCTGGGTCGTCTCTGGTCTGCGATCTTCAGGATGAAGATGTCTGCTCCTTGTCAGTTCTTGCTGGTGTTGAGTGTAATCTGCTTGCCTGCCGCATCTGGCTCCTTTGTCCCGGACTCTCTGTGATTCAGGTATGGCGGCTGCAGTCGCCACCGCCACCGCGGCGGCTGCTGGCAAGAGCTCAGAGCTGTCTCCTTGCCTGTATTTTCTCTCTCTGGCCTAACTCTGTCCTATGAAGGCACACTTGGTGTGATTCTCTGGCTTAGGACTCTTCACTGTAACTCTAAAACTGCTTTCTATGTGAGAGCTTGTTTAGCCTCTAGCTTCTCCTCCACCATCTTCCCGGAACTCCCTGTATTTCCATGTCTTTTAAAAAATAAACTTGTTTGCTCTATAAATTGATTAGAGGGATGGATTTTGTGGCTAGCTATATCACTGCATATCTGTCTCTCTCTTCCTCTCTCCCTTTCATGGTTCTCATAGGTAATATGATTGCTCCATAATTATCCTAATTTATTTTGCTTTTATATTTTTGGTGGCATCATTTCACTTTCTGCTCTGTCATTTCGCAACTAATTTAGATAGAAGGCATTATTTCCTATTTTCTCATTCCTAGAATAAGCTGTACATGAAGACACCGCTGGTCCTCATTTTCAGTCTGTACCTTTGGATAGAGAGGAAAATCTTTCCTCTGGTCTCTACCAATTCCCTACTCTCCAGTTAGAATAATTTGGAATAAAAAAATGAAAAAAGAGAAAAAAAAATAGTGAAAAAAACAGATGCAGAAAATTCACCTGTTTTTCTGACCAGTTCATCCAATGTGAACTATTGGAAAAATAGATGGACACCTCATTCTCACTGGCACTCAAAATCTCTGGCTAGGCAATTCTGATGAAGATGAGGAACAAGATGAAAAAGTGAGAAATGGTATCAATTGCAAGAGAAAAATGGATAAGGATTCAAGCAAATTTCTTCTTTGTTCTGCTGAAAATTATCGCCTTACTACAGTGTAGAGACTACTTTCCAAAAAGACCACTCATGTGAATATTAGGGATAATGATGAGTATACCCTTCTTCATCGAGTAGCCTACAGTGGACACTTAGACATTGTCCATGAGTTGGTGGCTCAAGGCAGATATTCATGCAATAACCGTGAATGGCTAGACACCCCTGCAAAGTACTTATACATAGAATAATACCAGAGTGGTTGCTTTATTTCATCATGATGCAGATACCAATGGACAAAATAAAGGCCTCTTGACCCCCTTGCATCTTGCTGCTGGGAATAGAAATAGCAAAGTTATGCTAGATCTCCTTCTGTTGAACCAATATATCAAACAAAGTCTGAATCAAAACTTTGAAGAAACTGCATTTGATATAGCCCAAAGGATAAGTGTGTATCACTACCTCTTTTAAGTTGTGGAAGGCTGTACAAATTGTTCTCCTAAATCCTAATGGTTTATTTAAGTTTCAAAAATTTCAAAATTGCCAGCCTAGCCTATGGTCTATACAAAATATTTTTACAATACAATGCAACAGCAATATCTTACTTTAAAAATTCATGGATTCCATGGTATTCTACCAAGTGAATTGCCTGACTTTGATGTCAAAATATATTCGAGTTGTTTATATACATCTATAATAATTTCTGTAGAGTTTTTGATTTTTTAATAAGAAATAATTTTAACTGATCTGTTGAAATGAGTAGTGCAGAAACTAAAGATATTTCTGGTGCTTGTTTGAAAAAAGTATATTTTAAAATATTTAGTATTGTGTTTTTATAATATCCATAATCTATTTCATTCTCTCCTAGATATAATACTTTGAATTCGACATTGGTTTATAATATATAGGTTCATTAATAAATGTGTCCTTTCAGATTGCATTCCATATAGAAACAGTTTAAGATTCCTTTAATTCCTAGGTCCTTATAGAATTTTACTTCTTTGGGACAAAATGACAATGTTATCTTATTTCAAAAGTTTTATAAGGGTTATGCAATGTAAAGGTCTTTCTGAAAACGTGAAGATTGAATACACTGATGTCAAACTATCTTATACTTCTATGAATTATATGTATTATTACACTTGTATATTTGTAATCAATATAATCAATTAATAACTGTATTTCATTTCTTGCATCTGAAGAATGAAAAATATGGAATACTTCACAAATTTTCATATCACTAATATGGCTCTTGTGCATTGTGTATTGTAATTCAGGTAGACGGGCTGCTGAAGCATGTAGTATTCTGTAAATTTAAGGAGTTAATGATGCAATCTTAAGACAGGCATATATCCTTGGTTGTCTATTTGTGACAAGGAAACCTTACTGTTCCCTAAATTGCTATTCATCTTATTTCTATAAAATTCTTTTTATGGTGGAAAAAACATATTGTTTGTACAATTGCTCACATTTGCAATTTTTGTCAATAACTATTTTAAGTCTTTTTCATTTGAAATTTGATCATACTTTGAAGCCTTTATAGGTAGGTCCAAAGGTGATGGCTTTTCAAGTAATTTTTTATCAACTGAGTTTGCTTTGTGGAGCTAATGGATTCAAAGTAAGCCTTGCTTAAGAGCTACTTCTAAACTTCTCCAGCTTAAAATTTCCCAAATGAGGTCTTACTGGCACAAATGTCTGCCTGACCCATTACCCTTGCTCCATGTAGGAACAGACCAACCAGAATATCTTACCCGGAGAGCATAGCTTGTCATACTGGAGCAAAATCAATCTTAGTTTCAAGGGATCATAGTGAGATGAACAGTTCAAACAGAACTGTTCAGACTGGAAGGTATGTTTTCAAAATATAATTATTTATTATCCCTACTATTTCAAAAGTAGCTAAAGCCAAGAAGGTGAAAAAATTGTTCATATGAATGATTACCTAATGTCCTGGCTTGTCTATCATCCAACCAGGCAGGAACATACACCACTGATTTTCTATCACCAAATATATTCCATACCTCCAGGAGAAGTCTATATGTTTCTCCTCGTTATTAGGCCTTAAATTGGTAATGTTTTAATCACAGTGTTTCCTCTTGCCTCTAGGCTGTACATCTCCGAATGGTAAAGCTTTAGGTCTAATTCTACCAAACACTTAGGTAGAGGTAATGGAATAATATTTTAAAACACATTGCCTTTGTTACATTAACAACAACAGAACAATGGAAAACATTTTCTTATAGTATATATAGTTATATATTTTATGTTTATATGTGATGATTTTATATTTCACCCAGTGAATCTTACTGGAATTAGTTGATAATTTGACAAATTAATTTAGCATTATTCCAATAAATAGATTGGAATATAAATAATCAGGATTAGAATATATTTTAGAATACAAAAAGTATCAATGCAATGTTTTCGGTATAAACTTGTGATACCTTCTAGGTGTTCTTGGTTTCTGAATTCACATGGTAAAAAAAAAAAAAAGGTTGTTTTCCTTTAATCGATAAGAGATTTGACTCTGCTGTTCTGTTTATTGTTTTAACTTGCTGGTCCCTAACTGTTTTTCCCCATATTTCTGAAGCATTCCTACTGATTATACCCAAATTGTGCTGATATGATGTCTAAAATGTATTATTCTTCTACAGGATCCATGGGTCCTAGGATCCCAGGTCCCAGTTATCTGCATCATCAGATAACTAGGGCAAGAGTTCACACGTAGGCCCATGCAACATGCCAGCAGAAAGTAATTGAAGACCCATCTCAATTTCTCTTTTCCTATTTTTCAGGGCCCCAACTCCTTGAAATGCAAGAATTAGCAGTAAGCAATTTGGAATGCCAGACAACATAAAATACAGGATGAGATCACAAAATGTGAAAGTACAGTAATTCAAACTTTCAATTTTCAGATGACCATCCCATATGAATGAACAGGACCACAAATGTCACAAGATTATTGGTAATACCCCTCTCCTAATGATTAATAAATGATGTGAGTCCAGCATCAGCAGGCCAAAAAATAGTTCCTGGAACGATAGATCCATAATTGGTCTACCAATGCTAGGAATACTTGACATAGAGGTCAAATATAATTCAGAAAAACATTAATTGATAAGATCTTTAGTGCTTCAAAACACTGGTACTTCAGGAAACGTTGGTTCTGTAGTATAAAAATATCATTCTCAAACAAATGATAACCTACATTTAATCTCGTGAAAGTATATTCCTTTTCAAATAAACTTTTAAAAATCACATTTGCCAAAATAACACTTTACAAGTAGATAATATTTAGTGACGTTACAAGTTTTTCAAGTGTAGGGAGCAAGTTACAGCAGAGTTAATTTATTTACCCAGCACTAATGCCAAACAGGTTCAACCATTCATTAAAGTATAGAAATAGTACACTCCCCCACTATTTGTGTTTTTCAGTAGGTGCCTTCGAAAATTTGTTAAATAGATCAGCCTCCTATATTTCAAACCAAAACATTAGCTAATAATGTAAATTTCATCACATAATAAGTACATTTTAAAAAGTCATGAATAGATGCCTTATCATATGGTGTTTTATGTTTTCCCTATCTGTCTAACATACTAAGAAATATGACTTTAATTCTTGAATATGGGTACTTATCAGAGATTTGACAAACATAAAATCTGTCTTCTATTTTTATCATATTCCTCTACAGTAGTAAATTTTAGTTTCCTTTTTTTCTAAAACTTATAGATAGTAGAAAATATTATCCCATGTAAAATAAAATAATCCCAAACCATTATACAAAGCCATTTATAAAACTGGTAGATAGGAATACATTCTAAGCCATTTTTAAACTTTCTTGTTGACTACAGATTAATCTTCCAAATGGAGGGGAATAAAGTGATGTCTAGGTGCTTCATGTCTCCAGTCTTGCAAATTGTTACTTCAGATGAATGAATTATGGAAATATAAGCTGATATCAGTTTAAGTATATGCAGGATATAGACTCCATGGAATGTACATAAACTTTTCAAAGTATTAACAGACAGTTTAACAGAATGACTATCAGGAAGTTGAAACCAGAGAGGAATAATAGTAACGACATAGAATGAATGAAAATGGAACAAGGAGCAAGCACAGCTAGAATACTCAGTGTACACATGTGAGAAAGGACGTGGTAAATCAGAAATAAATCTTTTAGAAGGGGTTGGTTGAGAATGATAGGAGTGACTCTGATCCCGGAACATTGGACAATTAGATGGACATATTTAATTGTAACACACTTGCACAACCTTTTTAAATTCAGTGAAAAAACACAACTAAATAAGAAAAACACACAAAAAGCACAATCAAACAGCAATCTCTATAGAGTATGATTATGACCTTTCAAGATTTTAAATAGTTAATGAAGGTCAATCTTGGGAAAAGCATACAAAGCTGTTTAAAGAGGGCAGTTTGGGGTAGAGGAGAATATTTAACAGATTTAAATAGATTTTCTAAGGTAATAAATCACCTATATCTGCTGCAAATATTTTCTTCTGCGAATTCTCTTGGTCTGAACTGGATATTCCAGTCCTGAGCCACATTTGATAGTTTGTGAAGAAAGAATGGAAGAAACAAGATCAAGAACCCATTACTCTACTGGAGAGAAAACAGTCCTCTATGTTTTCTCTCATTACTCTTGACTACTTTTCTTCATAATTTTAAGTCAAGTGATTTTAAGTTATATTTTCCTTCTTTGTTCTGGAAAAGTAATTGTTCAAAGTAATTTACTAAATATTATTTGCCATTTTTTTTCTATCATGCTGTTTTCTTGTCCAAGTGAGTCCATTAAACTTCCCCCTTTCATTTGGTTGCCATGGAAACCTAGCATCAATGTTAATGAGGACAATGTCTAATGTAAAACTTTTTCTCCAAAATACCAGTCCAAAAGCTGTGATCACAAATATTTAGCTATACTTTTTTCTTTTACCTTGAAAGTCTTTTTGTGTCTAAAGTGCCCTCAAAAATAAGTACTCCACCAATTTTTGGTTCAATCACTTCTAACCTTAAAGATATATTTTGCTAACAAGATGCTTAGAGGTAACCGAAGAATACTGCACTTTTATCTTCTCTCTTAAGACTCTCCTTAGATACCATATCAGGATCAGTGAAGTTATTCTTTCCAAAATTATTTCAATAGATTATCTTTCTCTTTGTCTTGCATGTGCTCAGCAGGATGTATGGAAAAGAATAGAGTTAAATCATCCATACCTAGTATGAAAGTGTCTGTTACAAAAGGACAATGCTCCTATGTCCTATTTCTCTGTCCTCCTCTTAGCTCTTGCTTGATTTCCAACTAATCACAGATTCTTGGCTAAAAGTCTAGTGATGGTGAAGGACTATAACGCCTTCCTCACTGCTACATCTTCATGGTTTCTCTTTTAAAACTCTTTTATTTGGATGTGGAATTTATTTTCAGGTCTTCATTCAATCCGTTCTAAATTGTAGTGAGCTAAATAGGCTCTGTAAAATCACTTTAGGTAGCAAAAATATTACGACAATCTATATCAAAAAGTTTGGCCTCCCTCCACTGCTGAAGCCAATATGCTTAGCTAGGACTTCTAAGAACGCATTTTCTTGCCTTTTCAATTTGCTCAATTCTTTTCTGATCCCAAAAGTTATTGACTTATGTAATAAGAGAAGTCTTCATTATCTCATATTAACAAGGATATTATATTGTGTGAGCTACTAAGAAATGTGAAATCATTAGTTTCAAGTATCCAATCAGATTTTTTTCTGTGTTTCAGTTCTTCACGTACAAAGACATTGTAGAAAGTATTACAAACAGAAAAGTGTAAACCCAATATCTTCTTTCATTGTTGAGGGCACTTTCTCCCTAAGTATTTTGACCCAAAGTAACTTTTTCAGATAATTACTGTTTGGTAATTAAAATAGATTCACAATTTTTTTTGTCTGATTTTAAAGACCTTTGAATTTAAATTCCACTACAACCTTGTTTCACACAGTAAGTGTAGATTTCCTGGATATGGACAATTCTCAAAGGAACCTACAGGATTTATAGCAAGGTTTCTGAGGTTTGTTTGTTTAGTGTGAAAATGAGCCATCTTCACTCACATTGCTCCCTCTCCACTAAGTCTCCATGGATTACTTTGCATGAAAGCCTATTTTCCCAAGCAATTTTAAATTTTCATAATAGGCTACGTTGTTAAAAAGTTTGAACATATTAAAATTTACCTGTCATAATTTTAAAACTCTTTTGAAATTCATTTATTAGAACTGCGAATTCACCCATTGTAACTCCACTTTACCATCAAAAACAGTTAACATGTTGTTTTCATGATATAGTGTCCATGAAACTATTATTTTCCAGTGGCTTTGTTATGCATATATATAAACTTATAAGCTGATTCTGAGCAAAATGAACTCCAAGATATAGAAACAGAGAGTATTATTCGTGGTTGTTGTTTTTAATGTACTACGTGATTTCTATTTTCTTTTGGGTTGTTCCCTATGCTTTACTTCCTGCTGTATTTGATTTAAGTAGCCTGTGTATTGTGTATATATGTACCTTAATTAGGGAAGGGAAGAGGAACAACAAAATGGTGAGACAAAGGACAAAGACAAACCAATGCAATAAAAATACTCACAAGACAATATGTTGGAAATGTCCATTACAACTTGTGAGGGGTATTGGGTGAAGGAAAACTGAAGAAAATGAGGGAGGAGGTAACAAGTTTGAAAAGTTATGTATTCACTACCTTAAAATTACTGTAACCCCACCATTAATCACTTTGACAATAAAATTAAATTTAAAAAATAAACTGCACGAAATAAAATTTCACTGTATTGGTATAGTAGATATTATTCTTTATGTAGTAACTTTTTAAAAGTCAATACTGTTTGGGGTCTAATTTGAATGAATTATCCCTTTTTAATCAAAGGACCATCAACTTGAATGCTATCCGACTAGACAATATTTTCACAATATACTTACCAATATTTTAAAAAAAGAATAAATATAGTACTTTCTCATAATAAAAGCGAAAACAGTTTAATTCTATGGATACCTATAACTTTTAAAAGTAAATAAGTTGTTAAGAAGACAGAATATATGTGTTCTTCATCATTGCAATGACTTGTAACTACTCATTTTCAAATTCGGAAGATTCTATACCTGAGAGATTCAAAACAGTACCGGCTTGCATGTTATGTAATTCTGCAATAGATGCATTTTCCCATGGGCTGTTACAGATTGAGAGTCAACAGAAAAATAACCACTTTCTGGAAGAGGATAAAACTGTGTAGTATCGGTAATAATTCTTGAAGAGTAAGCTATTGTTTATCAGAGTAAGCTATTATTTTTATGACCATCAATAACAATATTTATGTTATAAAGTCATCCTAGGGAACAGTTTTCAAATTTTAGGGTGCACCTCAATATTCCCTTAATTCACATCATGAATAGCTTATCTCTATTGTGAAAAAATACAACTCTGCTAATGTGATGCCATACATGTTCTGGAAAGAACACCACAATAAACTGGATTGCATCATTCCCCCCCCCCCCCCCACTGTTATTCTTGAGATCAGAACACTTGCAAATATTATTAATTTTTATACTTTTTAACTATCATATAAAATCTGGATGCTAAGATCTGAAAATTACAGTTCAAAGCCCACCCAGGCAGAAAGATTCCATAGGTTCTTATCTCCAATAAACTCAGCAAAAGCCAGACGCAAGTGGCACTGAGGTTGATGTGGTAGGGCATGAGCCTTGAGCATAAACAGACTCAGAGACAGTGTCCAGGCCCAGAGTTCAAGCCATAGGACAAACCAATAAAACAAAAACAAAAACAAAAACAAACCCCAAACCAAACATTTTTCTCAAAGTATAAAGTAGCAAATAATTAAGGAAATTGCTTCCTGTGTTACATACAGGTAGAAGAAAGAAGATGTCACACGATAATTCTCTTCATACCATGTTATACCAAAGCCTCAAAAAATTGCTCTTATTCTAAATTTATCAATTAATATCATCAATTTTTTGGCAACTCTGTCTCCAACATTCACATTATCATTTTATACATGAACTTTTGGAATTATCTACTAACTAATTTCTAATTATAACTCCCTTGAAAGAACATTTTAGGCAAGTAGAATGCAAAATCATTTGTGAATTTGTCAATTAAACCCTCTACTTAAAAAGGATTTTGTAGAGTCCTATAGAGTATAAAATTAGAAACAAAACCAAAATATTTATTTTAAATCTAAATTCTAATTTAGCAAGATCTTCAAAATCCTACATTAGACGAACTTTGCTATTTTTCCAGGCTTAAGCTTTTCTATTCCTTCATCATTTCTTTGGGATACAACAGAATGATGATTACTTAGTTTTTCAAATTTTGGATGGGAATCATGAGTCATTTTGCATCTAGGAATGTTCTGTAATGAAGAGAGAATTTAAAACACAAGTGAGGATTAAGTATGAGTTGCATTTCAACAGGAAATTTGACTTCTCAAAACATAATGACAAAATTACCCCAAACGTCCAACAATGTATTCCTTTCTGGTTTGTTTTGTTTTATTAAGACAAAATTATATTACCTGGGCCAGGGAAGGTATCACTATGTAATTCCATTCTCTAATCTACTGTTTTAATCTTAGTGCTAGAATTCTAGGCTTGTATCACATTGCCCTGCCATAGTTTCTTGGTATATTTAATCTAGATACAGACTACCAATTCTGAATTTCTCCAGTGATATTATACACATTATACACCAGAGTGACTGCTCAGACTGTTCATGTACTATTTTCAAGGATGTTATAACATTTGACACAGGATATGAATTTTTTCAGATGCACCTGCGGGGTCTCTGATTCATTCCTCCATGGATCCGATCACTTTAATAATGATTTTTAACTCTCTATCACTGACCCCTAAAAATGTAATATTCTCAAACTTATTTGAAGGAAGTTCATTTGAGGACTTTCTAATATTAGAAATTATCACTTGATTCTAGTCTTATTCAGGACATATATTTATTATTTTCTAAATTTTCTACACATTCTGAGAGTTGTTTCATTTGTGTATTTGTGTGTGCACATATAAGTGCCTCTGTGTGTATGTGTATGTTTGTATGTATGTATGCAAAATCCTCAAGCTCTTATTCAGCAATCTTGCTCATGACTGGTATTCCATCACCTGAGCCATTCTTCCAATCTGGCTTTTGACTGCTTAATTTTATATACTGTTGCAAAGAGTGTTCTGCCCAAGCTGGATGCAAACTTAACATCCCAGACTCCTTTACATCCTTTTGTTTTATTTCTCCAGGAGTATTAACTTTTAAACTACAAACATTTTTTGAGGGTAATGTCTATGCTGTAGCCCAGATTTTTAACTCAAGAATTCTTTTTTTTTGTTGTTTTGATGGGGAGTCTGGTCATGGGGCCTGAACTCTGGACCTGGGCTCTGCCCCTCAGCTCTTCAGCTCAAGGCTAGCACTCTACCACTTGAGTCACAGCGCCAATTTCGGCTTTTTTCTTTTTTGTTTAAGTCGTGCTGAGGAATCAAACCCAGGGCCTCATGCATGCGAGGCAAGAGCTCTACCACTGATCCACCTTCCCAAACTCTAACTCAAGAATTCTTATAAAGATAGATGAAGTTGGGTCATGGTGAGATATGAGGATTGAGGTTCAAACCAGCCCAGGTAGGAAAGTCCCAGAGACTCTTTTCTCCAATAAACTAAAAAAACCTGGAAATGGCACTGTGGAACAAATGGTAGAGCATTAGCCTTGAGCTGAATAGCAGAGAGACAGCTCGCAGGCCCAGAGTTCAAGTGCCAAGATTACCGCCAACAAATATGTGTGTGTGTGTGTGTGTGTGTGTAAAGAAAAAAAAGAAATGTGATCTTAGCCCCCAGTTCATTGCTAGCATAATCCCTGCTCTCACAAGATGAACATTTTCTTTTCAGTTAAATCCATGCTCTTATATCTCACTTGCTTTGGAAACAGGATTATTCTTCCATTCTACTTTCTACAAAGTTGCATGATTAGCAAGCATAATTTAGAATGGGAGTGGCCTCATACTTCATGTTCCACGTAGGTGTCTTGCTTTCTGTATATCACTCTCATAAATCTACATACTGGACTTGGCTTTATTGTTACAATGTTGTCTTCTTTGTAGTCTTCTATATTGTATTGAACCCTTATAATTAAAAACAGAACTTCTCTTTCTCCTACTATTGCTATTGCTTCCCTCACTGTTAGCTCATGTACACTTGGGAAATAATGAACAGTACGTACACTCACAAAAAGAATGTTCTGAAAACCTCTTTCCATTTAAAATTCGCCTTAATTAGCAGGGCGCTGGTGGCTCACTCCTGTAATCCTAGCTACTCAGGAGGCTGAGATCTGAGGATCGCGGTTCAAAGCCAGCCCAGGCAGGAGAGAGCGTGAGACTCCAATCTCCAATAAACCACCAGAAAACCGGACACTGAGCTCAAGTGGTAGAGCACTCGCCTTGAGCTGAAGAGCTGAGGGACAGCGCCCAGGCCCAGAGTTCAAACCCCACGACCGACCAAAAAAAAATTTCGCCTTAATTTACAGAGAATTTACAAAGTTTGAACTCAATGTACTCATGTATAATGTATTTATAAGCAATATAAATTTCATATTTTCTCTTTACTATGTTGTCTCTGAAACACGTGTTACCTCAGGTCCATAGGTGTCCTAGTATTATTTCAGTGAAGCCAGAAAACATTCATTATACCTCAAGCAGCACCATCGATTGTTATTGGAAGTAACTGTTACTGGATGTGGAAACTGACCCCAGGAGAGGAATAGAACATAGAGGAATAACAAAGTTCAAGTTACCTTGAGCTTTCCTTTTTACTGTACAAAAAAGTATCCCAAGGCTTGAAGGAAACTCTGTCCCTGGCTTTTTCTAGTGTGTTCTTTACTCATATAAAATTTTTCTGTAAACTTCTTGTTGAGAGTGTTACAAAAAGAAATAATGTACCATTTGAAGATCAGCATAGAACAAAAGGAAATAACGCTGTTTTAAATGTGTTCTCCTGCAAAGGAACAAAGACATGGAGGTTTTAAAGTGTCTTATGGATGGATATTTCAACCCTGAGATGATTCTCTTGATGTAGGCATCGGTTATCAATTCCTTTGGTCTGGTCCTGAGTTCTCCAGAGCAATAAGGATTCCAAAAAAGCAGGATCCAGTGAGTATGATCAGCAAAAGGAGCCTCTTCTCTGACCAGTACTCCTTTAAGGAGGGTCCCAAAGAAATTGATGAGATTTTTGTTTGCTTGTTTGTTTAGTTTGTGCTGGTTCTGGGGCTTGAACCCAGAGGCTGGATCCTGTCCCTGAACAGTTGTCTTTCCTGCCCACCGGCCCCCAAAGCTAATACTCTACTGCTTGAGCCAAAACTCCACTTCTGGTTTTTTGGTGTTCAATTTGTGATAAGAGTTTGACAAACTCTCCTGTCTGGTTTGGCTTTGACTTAAGATAGTAAGAAAGCTAAGTGGCATCACCTGTACACACTTCTCTTTTGAAACAAGAAATATTGGATGAAGTTTATTGTAAAGCTAATATTTGACAATTGATAAAGGAAGAGAATATGTCTAGCAAAGAAGCCATAACTTAAATAACTCAGCAAAAGTAGGTGCACTGAATTATTTTGAAATTATTTTTTCTGCTTGGGAAGATTATTGATCTTGTCCTTTCTTTTGGGGAAACTTAAGGTAATATTTGCACTTTTTGTTGGCTGTGAGGCTTGAACTCTGATCCTGGGCACACTCCCTCTGTTCTTCAGCTCAAGTTGAGCACTCTAGCACTTAAGCTACAGCACCACTTCCGGGTTTATGATGGTTAATTGAAGATAAGGGTCTCATGGACATTTCTGACCAGGCTGGTTTGAACCACAATCCTCTGTTCTCCTGAATAACTAGGATTACAGGCATGAACCATCAGCACCCAGCTCATATTTGCGATTATGTGCACTGAATGACTATGTAGACAAATAATGGAAATTTCAATCAAATGAGGGCATTGCAGCTTTTCAGAAAATTTGAGGTAACAATAAATATGTCCTCCTTTTCCATGTTGTTTCATTAATGACTCGTGAGCTATGGGACCCTTGAATTAGCACTTTCTGCCATCTGTGTAGGTGTATTTAGTATCAGGAAATGTTCATAGAGAAGTATAGAAAGACTGAGATTTTCAGAAAGCAAAGAAGATAAGGTAAGATAAAACAGCACAGAAGGAGATACATTTATTACACAGAGATTAAGAAGTAGCCTAAGAGATTTAGAATGCTAAAGATAATGAGGAATAAGACTAGTTGATAACTATTTGTTCAATAAACAAAAATGGTTCTCTAAAACATTTTCTGGTATAACATAGTTACTATCATTTATTACTTAACTCTGGAGTTATTCCTTCTCTTCCTTCACAACTGTTAATTTGCCTCTGCTGTTTTGCTTCCATGAATAAACAAAAAGATTTCCAAATCTCACTTAGACTACCTTTCTCATTGTGATTAGCAGAGAGCATTCAAAAACCTGGAATCTTTGAATTTCCAGAATTAAACTTCACCTGACATATAAGCACATTCAAGCCATTAATTGCTGTGACCTAATGAACAAAACTTTTTTTCAACAAAATATCCTAATATAAGTAAAGTACATGAATTAGGGACTATTGTCAAGTGTCAGTATGGCAAGAGCAATTGTATAGTCCAAGTACGGGCTCTTTATTTTGCATTTACTAACTAAATGTTTTATGGCTTTGTTTTGGTTTGGGTTTTTTTTTTTTTTTGCATTTTTGCTCAAGGCTATCACTTTACCACTTGAGGCACAGCACCACTTCCAGTGTTTTTCTGTTTATGTGGTACTGAGGAATTGAACTGAGGGTTTCATGCATGCTAGGCAATCCCCATATCATGAAGCCACATTCCCAGATCCCTAAATGACATTCTTAAGTTGACATTACATTTTCATTCGGTAACTATGTACCATAATATTGGCCAGGTGCTAGAAAATAATGTAGAAAAGAATACAATAAAATCCAGTAAGGCTAAATGGACAGAGAATAACCCTCACATTCTTGCAAGGATACAGAGGGCTTATCTCATGGAGATGTATCAATACGCTGAATGAGACAGCTCCTGACCCACAGCCCACCTCCAGAATGAGTGGGCCATCTTGGGTTCCACCAACCTGTGGTCGTTGGGCCACCGGCTACAGCACCCATTCTAGCGGTTCCTTAGAGCAAGAGTGAGAGAGAAACAGAAAGAGAGAGAGAGAGAGAGAGAGAGAGAGAGAGAGAGAGAGAGAGAGAGAGAGAGAGAATCAGAATTAGATTTAAGTCAGGTGACATTGGCATAAAACTCTAATCCTAAGTACACGGGAGGCTGAGATATGAGGATCATGGTTCAAAGACAGCCCAGGTAGGAACGTCTGTGAGAGTCTTATCTCCAAAGAACCACCAGAAAACTGGAAGGGGCACAGTGCGCTCAAGTGATAGAGGGCTATCTTTGAGCTGAGGAGCTCAGGAACAGTGCACAATCCTAGAATTCAAGACCCAAGACTGAAAAGAAGTGGACTTCCCACCACAAGAAGTGGACTGAATAGCACCCATTGTCCTAGAGAACATGGTAGAGAAGTCAGGCCGAGCTTCCTGTGAACTTGAGGTCATAAGTAAGTCACCTGGCTTCTCTGTGCCTCGGTTTCCCCAGCTGCAAAACTGAACAAAGTGAAGGATACCCTCCCTCATGGGGATAGGGTAATAATGAAAGAGGGACATGTTTCGGTTCATAATCCCACACCTGTTGCACAATTAATAACAGGCCCCACCTGAGCCCATTCTGGTATCTTCCTGTCATATGCTCACAGAATTGCCAAAACCTTATCTGAAGGCCGCTCCCTCTCTGCCTAGACATTCTCCAGAGATCTCTCTGTATAAATCCCTTGTTTCCTCACAACTGTCCTGTGAGGAGAATGAGGTCCAATGGTTGAGGCCCTACCAAGAGCTTCACTTGTGGTCAAAAATTCGCTGCTGTGGACTGAGTTTGGGATAATCCATCTACACTAAGGAATGAGCATGGTGCCACATGTCTATCATCCCAACTAGAGAGGACCAGACCTGGTGGAGAATATCTTTCACAGGAGGACCACGATTTAGCCCAGCCTGAGCATATATTTAGCTTCTATCTCAAAAATGCTCAAGACAGAAAGGTGGCTCATCAGAGCCAGGGAGAGGAAAAAAGCAGGGGGGTCATGGTGCCCCCAGAGGGGTGTTGGTCCCAATGCAGGTTGGTGTTGGGGCCCTTCACCTGTGCTGCTGGAAGCAGCTGTTGGCAGCTGCTCCAATTGGGGCAGCAGCGATTGAGGCAGCATCGTGGACACATGGGCACAGAGCAGAAGACTATGGGCAGGGACCAAGTCCGGGATTTAGGCCTGCTGGCAGCATGCCATTGCCTGAGGTTTGAAACCTGGAACCTTGTGAAGGGAGGGAAGGGGCCAGGTGGGGGTGGGAGCATCAATTTTCTGCTATACTCCAAAGTCACCTCGAGTATCTTCATCACCACTCAGCTACCAATACCTTCCTCAACTGCTGGTAGTGGTGTAAACTAACAGAGGGAAACCCAGTGCTACCTGGCAGCATGGAATGTGAGCATGGCCACCATTCTTGTATCCCATTGGTTAGAAAGAAGCATGAAAGAATGGGGGTGTGGCCAGAATCCTGTGAAGCAAGCAGCGGTTCAAAATGACAGCGGTTCTCCCAGCCTTTTTCCCAGGGAATTCTGTCCAATTCAGTTGGGGTCAAGAGGGTGACCTGCTTTAGCTGGATAGGTACAGAGATTGTTGTGTATTTCTGTTTGTTGCCAGTCCCAGACCTTGAACTCAGGATCTGGGCACAGTCCATGAGCTGCTTTTGCTCAAGGCTGGTCCTCTACACTAGAGCCACAAGGCTTCTGGCTTTGTTGGCACTGAAGTTGGACAGGGGTCTCAAGGATTTTCCTGCTTAGGGTGACTTTGACCATGATCCTATCACAGCCTTGTAAGTATCAAGGGGAACTGCTGAGAGCCACTGGTGCCTGCCTAATCACTGGTCTTGTTGTTGTTCTTGGACAGACTGGTGAGTTCCCTATCCTCGGGTTGAAGTGGTGGGAGCTGGAGCCCACAATATGAACCCTGATCCTGCCACCTCCAAATGGTAGGAGAGCCTAAGAAACTTGTTCCTATCCATATGATTACAAATGGAATGTGATGCAAGTCATGATTGAATGAACAGTTCTTGAATGATTCTAGGATAAAATTATACACAATTATATTATACGACACTGATTGATTTTAGTTAATATTTTAAGCATTTAAACAATCACATTCATCAAATGGAGGCATAATGAAATATCTAAGAATTGGGCCTCACATACTATAAAAGTGAGGTTTTTTCTACCAGGACTAGGATTGGAACTCATAGTCTGGGTAACTCTGTTGCACTGTGTAGGAAGGGGAAGCTTGCCTCCTTGAAGTCAAGAAATTCAAGTCTGTTCCTTAGGCCTGAAATTGATCCCAAGCACTAGAAAACACACTATTCATGTACTATTTACATATATGTTTTATATTTATATACATATGTTGACTCCATATTGCATTCAGTATTGTTCTATTATTTTTTGTTTTATTCATTTATTGACCATTTATTTATTGACTATTATAGCACATAGAATATTGACTACATAGGCGATAGGACACATATGTATTCCACTTCATACCAGACAACCAGAAGATTCACAGTAAAGGAAAATATGTGTCACCATCTGATTCTTACTCCATGATTCATTGTTTGGAAGCACAGACATCTGAACTCATGGCCTACAAGGCCATGTTCATGAATGGTGACACGCCATCCTGGGGCAAATTGAGCTGACATGTTGTTCCCAGGACTGAGAACGAGCCCCAGGGGTTAACTAAATAAGAACAGATTGACATGCAGAAGGCAGTATGCTAAAAAAATATATATCTTTATAGACTGCCAGAGATGTCTATACATTATTCAGTTATATAGACTATATTCCTACCAATTCCTGGGTATTTATTATGCATCCATGTAATTAATGTTATTGTTTTCATCCTTAAAATATTAATGAAAGCCCTCAGTGTCCTGAAATTCTTTTGTTCCTGTAAGTAATAATATTCTTTTAATGCTTCATAAATATTAAATGAAATCAACCAGCCTTCTGAAATGATGCTTTTTAAATTTATAGGATCATCATTCATGATCAACTCATTCAACTGTGACATTGACAAAATTCCAGTGTTATTTCTTTGGATGGGAACCAGTTTCTTAGTACCTCCAGTCATTGGTTGATGTCAGGACGAGGATATGAAATGAGGGCCTATGTTTCCACGTGGGCCTATGGCTTCCCTGATCGTCTGGCAGCCTTCAGCAAAGCAAGGTGAAGTACCCTTTGCAACAGTGTCATTCAGACCCAGAAGGGTCACTGTGCAAAGGAAGAAAACATAAAAGGCCACATTTTTTCTGTGCATTGTTTTCCCTGCAACACCTGGGGGTCTAGGATTCCAGCAGCACCTGTGTGTCCAGTGGCTGCACCCCATCCTAGGTTGATCGAAGCTGAGGCGGAGTTGCCATGACCAGAGTTCGAGCCCCATGCTGAGAAAATAATTAGCTCCCTGGCTTGCAAATCACACAATTTTTTCTTACAGGCTTTGGATTTGAACTCAGGATCTGGGTAAATCTGCAACAATGTGTATAAATGGGAAGATCACCTTACATGAAGATAAAAATAATGCAGGCTTGTTCAGTAGTCCTGAATTCAAGACCCAACCCTGGAAAACATACTATTTATATATATTGTAAAGATAGGATTTATACTTACCTATGGATGTTCAGTCCATACATGTTTGATGTGGTTGTTACTTATATCTTTTGTTTTGACATTTATTTAACATTGATTTTACTATGCTGAAACCCATTCTGTTTATTACATTAATGACAACCTATCACAGAACATCTAGATTTGTAGAAATGTTCTCCATCATGCCTGACCCCCAGGATTCTCAAAGAAAAGGAAAAAAAATTTCACATTCTCCTTCTTACTTACTCCACGATCCACTTGTTGGTAGTGCTGGGATCTGAACTCAGGGCAGAGCAAAACCAATTGGCCAAAGTGTCAAGGTGATCATACGAACCTGTGAGCAAATAAGGAGTGTGGCCATTCCCAGAATCTGACATTGATCCCCATGGTGGTCCACTATAGTCATAAATTCATAATTTAAATATAGGATATATATTGACATACATGTGTGGACAGCATCTTGTGTTCAGTGCAATTATTCTCCTTATTTTGTCTCTAATTCATGGAGATATTGTGTATTTTAATAAGCATGGTGACAGGTATAACTGTGCTGACATAGATGACAACCTGTTCCCATGGTTACAGAGTTGTCTATGCATTCTCGATCGTATTTGAGACCCAGGACTTTCACAGGAGAGGATAAAAGGCACAACGACTGCCTTCTGACATCAGGATGAATCTTTTGTCAGTGCTGGGGTTTGAGCTTAGGTCTGGGTAAATCTGTTGCACTGTGGGGAAAGGGGAAGCTCACCATCTTTGAAGACTAGAACGTTAGGCCTGGTCCAGGGCCTGATTTGAAGCCACAGCACTGGACAAAATAACAAGCCCACCTTTTTTAAACGTAGGATTTCTCCTTACCTACAGGTATGGTATGCATCTTGCATTCAGTGTAGTTATTCGTTCTATTTTGTGTCTTATTCAATGGATGTATTTTGTATTTTATTGCATATGGGGTGACAAATATAACTGTGCTGACATGGATGACAACCAATTCCCTTGGCTAAGAGTTGCCTATATAGAATTCTCCATCCTCAATGAGACCCAGGACATTCACAGAACAGGAAAACATGTGCCACCATAGGGTTCTCACATCAGAATGAATATTTGAGTAGTGCAGGAATTTGAACTCAAATCCTAGCAGGCCCAATTGGTGAATGGGTTATGGTGAGCACACCAGGCTGTGAGCCACTAAGGAACTGGGCAATTCCTGGGACCTTCCATGGAGCCCTCGTGGGGGCCAATATAGTCATAAATTCATAATTAAACAGTGGATATATATTTCCAAACATGGGTGGGAGGCATCTTTCGTTTGGTGTAGTCATTCTCTTTGTTTTGTGTCTGATTCATTGATGTATTGTGTATTTTCTTGAGTATAGGATGACAGATATAACTGTGGTGTCCTGGATGACAACCTATTCCCATGAGTATAGAGTTGCCTATGCATTCTCCATCCTAGCTGAGACACAGGACTTGCACAGTACAGGAAAACAGGTGCAACGACTGACTTCTCACATCAGGGTGAATTTTTGGCAGTGCTGGGATTCGAACTTTGGGCCTAGGAGGCCCAACTGCCCAATGGGTCCACGTGATTACACCAGACTGTGAGCCACTAAGGAGCTGGGCTGTTCTCAGGAACTGAGATTGAGCCCCAGGGAGGCCAAAATAGTCCTCAAGGATCATTGAAACATGGGATGTACATTCACATCCATGTGTGGACTGCACTGTGCATTTAGTGTAGTTATTCTATTTTGTATGCTATTCATGGGTGTATTGTGTATTCTTTGAGTATATGATGACAGGTATAACTGGGCTGACATGGTTAACAACATATTCACATGGCCACAAGGTGGCCCAGGCAGTCTCCATCGTAGCTGAGATCCAGGATTAGCACATGAAACAAAACAGGTGCAAGGATTGACTTCTGACATCAAGATGAACCTTATTGCAGGGCGGGGAATCTGAACTCCGGACATTGCAGGGCCAAGTGGCGAATGGGTCCACTTGAGCACACCAGCCTTTGGGACCTGCCACTGAGCCCCCTCCCCCAGGGGAGAGCGGGTAACATAACAGTCATCCATTCATAAGCTGAAGGTAGTATGCACATAAGTACACATTTGTATAGCGTAGGAGAGATGGTAACCTGTGGTGGAATCCAATCGTGTGACTACCGATTCTTGGATCTTTCCTGATGCCTCCATTTCATGACTGTGATGATTATTGTCATGCCTCATCAACTTCTTTACAAATAAAAGATAACCCATGAGTTTGCTTATCATTTCCTACTTGCATCATGCACGAACTGCTGATTCAAGGATGAGATCGATCACATTGCATGACTCATCCCAAGTCCACAAATGAGTATCTCAGGATCTCCCACCATTCCCTCTGCATAAGGGGGCTGAATTCAAGCCTCAGGCCTGGAAAAGATATTCCTTATACTTTTTTTTTGGTCCACTCTTGGGCCTGAACACTGGGACCGGGCGCCGTCCCTCAGCTCTTCACCTCAAGGCTAGCGCTCTACCTCTTGAACCACAGTGCCACTGCTGGATTTTTTTCTGCTTATGTGGTGCTGAGGAATCGAGCCAAGGGCTTCATGCATGCAAGGCAAGAGCTCTACTACTGAGCCACCTTCCCAGCCCTCCTTATATATATTTTAAAGATATTATTTATACTTCTGTACAGATGTTCAGCCCATATTGTGTTTGGTGTGGCTATTCATTTTATTTCTGTGTCATTTATTTATTTAGAATTTATTTTATTGACTCTCATGACACCTATACCTTTTATTACATTGTTTACATCCTATCCCATAACATCTAGATGTTAGATGTGTTCTCCATCATGCATGGCAGTGCCAGGATCTGAACTTAGTGCCTAGCAGGCCCAATTCATGATTGGGTGAGTTTGAGCATGGCAGCCTCTAGCCAATGAAGATGCCATGTGGTTCCCAGGCTCTGAGATCGACCCCCAGGTTTGGCCAAAACAGCGATACATGGATAGGCAGACGGAGGTATACAAATAAATATATATATTGGTAAAAAGTTCCATAGCTGTCTATCTATGATAGAATGACAACTACTATGTTCCTACTAACTCTTAGGTATTTATTATACCGCCATTGAAGGAATATTATTCTTTTCATGCTTAATAAACTATTAATGAAGGTCAATGAGCATTCTAGGATTATTGTATCCAATTTTAGAGTAGACTGATGTATAAACTACTCTTTCAATCAGTATTCCTATGCATAGGAATGAGTCTCTTGTGATCTCCTGCGATTGATGTCAGGACTGTGATTTGAATCCAGGGCCTATGTTGACAGGTTGGCCTATGGCTTCACTGATAGCCCACCAGCCACCAGCAATGGCAGGTCAGGTCCACTTTGCAGCTTTGTCATTCAGACCCAGGATGGTCACTGTCCAAAGAAAAAAATCATAAAACCCCAGCTCTGTGTAGCTCACCACTTTTTTGTGCTTTCCACCTTTTTTCTTCCTGAAAGCACTCTGGGCCCAGGACCCCAGAATCGGCTATGGGTCCAGAGACTGCATCCCAGCCAAGGTAAATCCAAGCTGAAATAGAATTTCCAAGACATGTGTTCAAGCCCCATGCTTCGCCAAAAAAAAAAAAAAAAGAAAAGAAAAAAAGAACATATAAAATTAACTATTTAACTAAATTTAAAAACAATAAAGCTCTCTGTTTTGGAATTTTTGCCAGTTTTTTTTTCCTAGCCTGGGATTTGAACTCAGGGTCTTGGTAAATCTGTAGCAATGTGAGCGAAAAATTGCCATTACTTGAGTTCAAACCCCGTGCCACCAAAAATGAAAAACTAAGTCACTGACCTTGGCAAGGGGAGTAGTTGTGGAGATGGGAGGGAAGGGATGGTAGGGGAAAAACACAGGAGGAGTAAACAATGCTCAATAGAAAATGTACTCATTACATTGCTCCCCTCATTACATTGTATCCCCTCTGTAGAACATTTTTACAATAAAAAGCTTACAAAAAAAGAGAAACAATATAGTTCTCAAAGAAGCATTTTGGAGGTAAGGGAAGGATGTTTAAATAGCTGTACAAAACTCTACACTGCTTTTTTTAATGTTCAGTATGGAACTGAATAAACATAACTGCTTCCATTTAAAAAATTAAGTCACTCTTGGAACAAGAACTAGTATTTCTGCCATTGCTAGTTTTTGAGCTCACCGTCCAGGTAACTCTTTTGCACCATGGGTGAATGCAAAGCTCATTGTCCATGAGGAAAAGAAATTCAGGATAGAATTCCCAGGGCCTGAATGAAGGCCCTGCAATGGAAAATATATTTCCACATGTGTAATACATGATATATACTTATATATGTATGTTAATTATATATTATTTATTATTATTTTATTATTGATTTTGTATTTTATTTTTCTTTGATTCATTTACTGATTATTGCATTTAGTAGTATTATACACATAATATTATATTTTGCATATCTATTATAAAATTATACACAATAATTTGGACATTGACTCATTTATCATTAACATTATATTCAATGTTGAAACATGATACATAATTAAATGGAACAATTTGTCACAGTCTTCACATGTTTAGAGTCTCTACCAAGTATGAGCTTTGAGTTCAAGCACCAAGACTGGCAAAAAAAAAATTGAGCCTTGGGAGACATATTCTTCTGGGATTCTGAGGAGGGCCGAGGTTATAGATAAGAGGTAGGGTAGCCGGCAGGTGCTGGTGGCTCACCCCTGTAAGCTATTCAGGAGGATGAGGTATAAGGATCCCTATTGCAAGCAGGAAAGCCAATTTAAGACACTTTTCTCCAATTAAACACACAAAAAGCCAGAAGTAGAGCTGTGGTTCAAGTAGTACAGTGCTAGCCTGGAGAACAAAACCTCAGAGATATCATAGCATCAGGCCCTGAATTCAAACCCCAGGATTGTCACACACACACACACACACACACACACACACACATGAACACACACACACACACACACACACACACACACACACACACACACACACACACACACCAATATAGAGCATTTGCCAGTCAGCTTGCACAAATTCCATCTCTACCAACTCAATATTAAAAAAAAATAAAGATGGAGAAGGGAAGGAAAGACTTGCTTCAGTGCCAAAATTTGCCAGTGCCAAAATTCCACAGTAGTTCTAATATGTGGGTACAAGACAAAGAGCCTCAGGCAGAAGGTATAGCCTTGGCAAAGGTCCTGAGGTGTGCTGTAGAGCAGGTGGTGTGAGTGGTATGAAGGTTCTATGGCTTCCAAAATGTCTGGCAGGAAATTCAAGGCTGGGTCAACCTTCACTTGAGTCACAGGGCAGAGGGTGAGGTCCCAGAATGGCGCCTAAGGGGAAGATTAGCTTGGCTTTTCGCCAGGGACCCAAAGCCATTTCCTGTGGCTGCAAACCTGTTTTCATAGCTCCTGACCCTCAGGCTTCCTTTGTATGGAGGAGTCAGGACAAACGCAGGGAAAAATCTCTTGCTTTAGAAAAGATTCTCGCCCAATACCACCAGTGGCTCAATGCCTATAAATCCTAGCTACTCAGGAGACTGAGATAGAGATCGAGGGTCAAGCCAACTCAGGAGAGGAAAGTTAATGAGACTCTTCTTGCCGATTAACTACCAAAATCCAGAAATGGAGCTGTATCTCAAGTGCTAAAGTGGTAACCCTGAAGAAAAAATTTAGAGACCAGAGCCCAGACCATGAGTTCAAGCCCCAATACAAGCACAAGAAAATTAAAGAAAAGATTTCAGGAGCTCCTAGTCCACTGTGGTGTAAGGCCAGATCATCCAGGCACAGGTGGCTCATGCCTGTCCTCCTAGCTCCTCAGGAGGCTGAGATGTGAAGATCACGTTTCAAAGCCAGCCCAGGCAGGAAAATCTGGGAGACTCTGATCTCCAAGGAACCTACAGAAAACTGGAAGTTGTTCTGTGGCTCAAGTGGTAAGATGAAGAGCTAGGGGGACAGCGCACAGGTCCAGAGTTCAAGCCCCATGACCAACACCTGGCCTGCTTGGACCTTACTCTGTGGCTCTAGACAGAGTATATTCCAGTGGTTCCCTAAGGGTCTCCCAATGTCTAGGTGTACTACAAGTCTTGGTAGCAGCCTGTTTGTAGGCCATTGCCTACAGAGCAGGCCACATTACCAGAGAAATGTCGAGCCTTGGGGCATGAAGATCTTCAGAATTGCATCTGTCATGGGTGCTATGTTGATCTGAATAGTAAATAACTGTCTTAGACCACGGATCTGGGCCAGGAGGGGCAGGAGCTTCAAGATGTCACAGCAGATAATACCCACTCACGTGAGTATCACAAGAGTGCAAATTTGTCAGTCAGACATTGGGCAGATGTTGAGTTTGGGCTCATGAAAATTTTGTAGGCTCAGAAATCCACAGCCAACTGGCTGCTGCTTGTAGCAGTCACTATCCCAGGAGTCCGACGGCACGGAACCTTGCTTTCCTCACCAGTGCTTGGGGAAGGGGGGAGACAAGCACCAAGGAAGTGGGCAGAGAATGATGAGTGAAAAATAAACACCCACACCCACACACACACACACACACACACACGGGTAGGCCTCAGCAGTCCCTGAGCAACTGAACATCCCAATCTCCGAGAAGATGGCACTACCATCCTCAGACCAAATGTTGACAAGACTCAGAGTTCTCACACATCTGGAATGGCTCATAAAACAGCATGGCATTTCCTACTGTACACACCGCTATGAAGAAAATTCAGCCCTATTGTTTTTTGTCATCGGTCATGGGTTTTGAAATTTGGGCCTGCGTGCCATCCCTTAGCTCTTCAACTGAAAGAGTGCACTCTGCCACTGGAGCCACAGCACCATTTCCAGTTTTCTGGTGCTTCCCTTGAGTTAAAAATCTCACAGACTTTCCTGCCCAAGCTGGCTTTGAACTGTGATCCTCAGATCTCAGCCCCTTGAGTAGCTAGGATGACAGTTGTGAGACACTGGCACTGCCCAGTTTCAGCAACCTTCTTACAACCAGGGGATACCCAACTTGTCAGAAACCCAACTTGTCCGGTCATAAAGCACATGTAACTCTACACTTTCAGACTTTGACACCAACACCCAAAAACATTGCTCCTTGGTTGGAGAGAATATAGTTGACATTAATCTCCCACACCTGCTCCCATTCGCCCACTCCCTGACTAAGACAGGCCACAACCTCTGCAGTTCTTGGTAAGACATCATCAGGGACAGTATCCAAGCCCTGAGGTCAAGCCACTCATCCAAAAAAACAAGAAAGAAAGACACCACTTGTTTGTCAGAGATGATGAAAGAGTGGGGTTGCTGTGGTTGGGACACCAGCTTCTGGCCTCAGTGTACAGCCATTTCTAAGAACTCCCCAAGTTTGCCCGAGTGTGAATTTATAGCAGGGTGTGCATTGTCTTACCAAGTACTGAAGAACACAGGTCAAGATTTAAAGTAGGGTTGGCCTTGCACATCAGACGTCATGATGAGAAGACCCAGAGTCTGACCCATGCCAATACGTTCCATACTAACAGGACTCAAAGCCTTACTAAGTGCTGACCATGCTCTCTGTCCCCATGGGGGAACACCCCCTGTGGGCCCCACCTCCAGATCCTCCCACACTCCCTCTGCCACCAACCAGGCCCATGGGAGTAGACAGTTCCAAAGCACAAAGTTCTCTTGCTCTTATAATTTAACGGTGCTGAGTCCCCTTCAAGGTCTCACCCTTCCCGGCCCCCAGACATCAGCCTCAAAGCCCATGCTGCCCCCAAGGACAGCGTTTAGAAGTTACCAAAGGGTTCAGAACTCCTTGTTACAACCAACTTCTACACACACACAAATCTAACTCGGGTGGCTCCTGTCTGTCATCCTATTTACTGAGGAGGCTGAAGTCTGAGGATCAATGTTCAAAGCCAGCCACTTAGAAAAGTTTGTGAAGCTCCTATCTACACTGAACCACCAATTAGCCAGAGGTGGAGCTGTGGATCAAGTGTGAGACCTCTATCTTTGAGCACGAAATCTCAGGAAGAGCATTAGGCCTTGAGTTCAAGGCCCAGTTCTTCTACCTCCAAACACACACAGACACAGACACAGACAGACTGACAGACAGACAGACAGACAGACAGACACACACACACACACACACACACACACACACACACACACACACACACACACACACACACGGATAGCCCAAGGATTCAGCAGTCCCTGAGAACAGAAACATGAACTCCCTCAATTATTATCACATCCCACCCCTGAGAAGGTGGCAGTATGGACATCAGACCCACTGTAGACAAAACATTGAGCCTCACACATATCTGGAATGCCTCATAGAATAGCATGGCATTTCCTACCATACACACTGCTATGTGGAAAATTTAATCACCTTTTTTGTTGTTGTTGGTTAAGGGACTTGAACTGTGGGCTTTGGTGCTTGCCCTGAGCTCTTCAGCTTAAGGCAAGCACTCAATTGATTTAGCCACATCATTACTTCTGGTTTTCTGGCAATTCCTTGGAGATAAGAGTCTCAGGGTCTTTCCTGACCAGGCTAGCTTTGACTCATGATCCTCAGATCTCACCTCCTGAGTACCTATGATAAAAGCCATGAGCTACTGGCAGCCGGCCAAACATTCCTGTTATCCTGTCGCCTCAGGAGACTGAAATCTGAGGACTGCAGTTGAATGCCACTTAGCAGCAAAGCCAGTGAGAACTCTTTATTTCCAATTAAACACCCCAAAAAGCTGGAAGTGGAGCGGTGATTCAAACGGTAGAGTGCTATCTTGGACCATAAAAGATAAGATCCATTCTCTAATTTCAAGCTTTTTTTTAGCATAGAAACAACCAAGAAAGGGAAGCAGGTGGGCATGTGGGAGCTCAAAGCTAACACATAATACTCTGGACTCCCAGAACAGACTCCATCCAGCTCTGATTCTCTACATTCTATGTCCTACATCATGGCAGTCTTAGATGGGACTGACCATGCACCAAATTGGGACATTCAAGTACAATCACATACTGAAGACCCCTGGACCTTATCAAAGACTCAGGATCTCTCACTGTCCTGCCTCAGCACTGGGCAGTGAGGTAAGGTCTAGTTATTCAACCACATGATATGGGAACTAAAGGGTTTCCTGGTCAATGGACAGAGACTGGGGAGATCTAGGTCCCTCTTGGGGAGGTGAAAAGGGCTGCTCTATCCCAGAAATTTTCCTATAATGTGATTATTAGCAAAGAAACCACCATGCTCAGAGCCTAGTGCCACTGGTTCAAAGCCCACCCAGGTAGGAAGGTTTCTTAGAATCTTATCTCCAAAAATCTTCTCACAAAAGCCAGACTCAAGTGGCACTGAGGTTAATGTGGTAGGGCACGAGCCTTGAGCATAAACAGGTTCAGGCTGTCCAGGCCAAGAGTTCAAGCTCTAGGATGAACCAATAAAACAAAAACAAAATTGAAAACAAACCCCAAAACTAGCATTTTTCTCCATGTATACAGAGGCACGTAAATAAGGAAATGGCTTCCTCTGTTACATATAGTTAGAAGAAAGAAGATGTCACACAATTACTCTCTTCATACCATATTAAACCAAACTATTAAAAATTGTTTTTTCTAAATGTATAAATTAATGTCATCCATTTGTTGGCAACTTATTCACATTGACATGGTATACATGAACTGTGGGAATTATCTATTAATTATGTTCTAATTATAACTCTCTTGAAAGAATATCTAGGCAAATAGAATGCAGGAATCATTTGTGAATTTTTCAATTAATCCCTCTACTTAAAAAGAATTTTGTAGTATCCTATAGGATATGAAATTACAAACAAAACCAAAAAATTTATTTTAAATGTAAATTCTAATTTAACAAGATCTACAAAATCCTACATTAGAAGAACTTTGCTATTTCTCCAGACATAAGCTTTTGTAATCCTTCAACATTTATTTGGAATCCAACAGAATGAGGCTTACTTACTTTTGCAAATTTTTGGATGGGAATCATGAACTATTTTGCATCTAGGCATGTTCTGTAATGATGAGAGCATTTAAATCACATGTGAGGATATATATGAGTTGCATTCAATAGGAAACTTGACTTCTCAGAACATAATGAAAAAATTAGCCCAAACTTCTAACTGTGTATTCCTTTCTGGTTGTTTGGTTTGTTTTACTGAGACAAAATTATTCTACTTGGTCCAGGGAAGGTATCATTGTGTAATTCCACTCTCTAATCTCCTGTCTGAGTGCTAGAATTCCAGGCTTGTAGCACATTGCCCTGCCATAGTTTGTTTATTTAATCTACAAGCAGACTAGCAATTCTGAACTTCTCCTATGACCTTATCCACTAGACTGAATGCTCAGACTGTTTATGTACTGTTTTCAAAGATGTTTTAACATTTGACACAGGATATGAACATTTTCAGATGCACCTGCAGGATTCCCTGATTCTTCCACCATGGATCCTATACCGTTAATAATGACTGCTTGACTCTCTTACTATCTCTTGTTCCTACCTATGTAGTATTCTCAACTTCTGGGGGAAAGTTCACTTGAAGGCTTTGTAATATTAAAAATTATTACTTGATTCTAGACATTCAGGACCTATTTTCTATTGTTTTCTAACTTTTCTACATATTCTGAGAGTTGTTTCATTTGTGTATTTTTGTGTGCACATATAATTGCCTCTGTGTGTATGTGTATGTCTTTATGTATGTATGCAAAGACCTAAAGCTGTTATTAAGCAGTCATGCTCGTGATTGGTATTCCAGGTTTTGTCTGGTTAATTATTGGTAGTGTCTCAAAGCCTATACTGTCCAAGCTGGATGCAAATTTAACTTCCCAGACTCCTTTACATTCTTAGGTTTTATTTTTCCAGGAGTATCAACTTTTAAACTTTTGTTTTAACCTTTTAAACACATTTGTGAGTGTAAAGTCTAACCTGTAGCCCAGATTTTTAACTCAAGAATTCATATAAAGATAGATGAACATATACATTACATATCCTGAGTGTACACTGTTAGAAATGTGATCATAAACCACGTTGTTGTGAGATCTGAGGATTGAGGTTTAAAGCCAGCACGGGTAGGAAAGTCCTGGAGACTCTTTTTTCCAACAATTACCAGAAAACTGGAAGTGGCACTGTGGCTCAAGTGGAAGAGCACTAGCCTTGAGCTGCGTTTCAGAGGGGCAGCACCCTGTCCCATATTTCAAGTGTCACGAACAACAACAACAAAAAAGAATATAAGAAAAGGAAAGAAAAAGAAATGTGACCTTGGCCACCAGGTTCATTGCTAGTATAATTCCTGTTCTCTCAAGATGGACTCTTTTATTCCAGTTAAGTCTATTCTCCTATATCTGACTTGCATTGGAAACAGAACCATTCTTCCATTCTCCTTTTAGCACATTTCCATGATTAGCAAGCGTGATTTAGAAAGGGAGTGGCTTCATGCTTCATGTTCCACTAAGGAGTAATGCTTTCCCTATATCACTCCCATAAATCAACTTACTAGACTTGGCTTTATTGTTTCAATATTTTCTTATTTGTAGAGTCTTCTATAGTGTATTGAACACTTATACATAAACATAGAACTTCTTTTTCTCCTATAATTGCTATTGTTTCTCTGACTGTTAACTCATGTACACTTGGGAAATTAATGTACAGCACATAGACTCACAAGAAATTATCTGAGAACCTTCTACCTATTTAAAATTCACCTTAATTTACACAGCACATAAGAAGTTTGAACAAAATGTTCTCATGGATAATGTATTTATAAGCAATTTAAATTTCATTTCTCTTTACTAAGTTGTCTCTGAAACACGTGTTACCTAATGTCCAAGTTTCCTAGTGCTATTTCAATGAAGCCAGAAAACATTCATTTTTTTCTGGAAATGCAACATAGATTGTTACTGGAAATAAGTGGAAGTTACTGTTACTGGATGTGGAAACTGATTCCAGGAGAGGAATTGAACATAGAGAAATGACAAATTTCAAGTTAAATATTGCTTTCCTTTTACTGTACAAGAAAAGGATCCAAGGCTGAAGGTAACTCTGTCCTTGACTTTTTTGAATGTGTCCTTTACTCATATAAAACTTGTCTGTAAACTTCTGGTTGAGAGTATTACAAAAGGAAACATTATGTCATTTGAAGGCCAGTATAGAACAAAAGGAAGTAACTTTGTTTTAAAAATGTTCTACTGCAAAGAACAAAGATATGGAGGTTTTAAAGTGTCTTATGGATGGATGTTTCACTCCTGAGATGATTTTCTTGTTGCAGGAATCGGTTATCAATTCCTTTAGTCTGGTCCTGAGTTTTCCATAGCAATAAGGATTCCAAAAAAGCAGGATCCAGTGAGTATGATCAGCAAAAGCAGCCTCTTCTAGGATCACCATATTTTTAGGAGAGTCCCAAAGAAATACCTAGGGTTGGTTTTGTTTGCTTTTTTGTTTAGTTTGTGCTGGTTCTGGGGCTTGAACTTAGAGACTGGCGCCTGTCCCTGAACAGTTGTCTTTCTTTCCCACCAGGCCCAAAGCTAGTACTCCACTGCTTGAGCCAAAACTCCACTTCTGGCTTTTTTCATGTTTAATTGCAGATAAGAGTTTGATATACTCTCTTGCCTGGGTTGGCTTTGAACTAAGACAGTAAGAAAGCTCAGTGACATCAACTGTATGGACTTCTCTTTTGAACCAAGAAATATTAGATGAAGTTTATTATAAAGCTACTACTTGACAATTTTTAAAGAAGAGAATATGTTTAACAAAGAAGCCATAACAAATAACTCAGCAAAAGTAGGTGCACTACTAAATCATCTGGGAAGATTACTATTGACTTCATCATTCCTTTGTGGGAAATTTAAAGTCATATTTGCAATTTTTGTTAGTTGTGAAGATTGAACACTGATCCTGGGCACTGTCTCTCAGCTCTTCAGCACAACTTGAGCACTCTACCACTTTAGCTCCAGCAAATCTTCCGGGTTTCTGCGGTTAATTGAAGATAAGTGTTTCATGGACTTTCCTGACCAGGCTGGCTTTGAACCACAGTCCTCTGGTTTCAACCTCCTAAGTAGCTAGGATTACAGGCATGAGCCACCAGCACCCAGCTCATATTTGCTTTTATGTGCACTTAATGTAATGTAGACAAAGAATGGAATTCTGAACCAAATGATGTGACATTGAAGCTTCTTAGAATAATTGAGGTAGCAATAAATATGTCCTCCTTTCCCATTTTGTTACATTAATTACTCATGAGTTATGGGACTCTTACATTAGCATCCTCTTTCATCTTTTTAGGTGTATTTAGTATCAGAAAATGTTCATAGAGAAATATAGAAAGACAGATTTTTAGAAAGCAAAGGAGATCAGGTATGAAAGAACAGCATAGAAGGAGATACATTTATAACACAGAGATTAAGAACTAACCTAGGAGATTTTGAATGCTAAAGGCAATGAGGAATAAGCCTAGTTGATAACTAGTCTTTCAATAACCAAAAATGGTTCCCTAGAATGGTTTCTGCTATACTTTAGTTACTATCATTTTTTCTTTCCATCTGGAGTTATTCCTTCTCTTCTGTCACAACTGTCAATTAGCCTCTACACTTTGGTGTGATGACTTGCCAAAATAGTTTCCAAATCTCACTTACACTACCCTTCTCATTGTGATTAACAGTGACCACACTCAAAAGCCTGGAATCTTTGAATTTCCAGAATTAATCTTCACCTGACATCTAAGCACATTCCTGGCATTAATTGCCGTGACATAATGAACAAAACATTTTTTCACCACAGTATCCTAACACAGGTAAAGTACATGAATTAGGGACTATTGTCAGGTATCAGTATGGAAGGAACAATTATATATTCCAAGTATGGGTTCTTTATTTTGCATTTACTAACTAAATGTTCATTGTTGTTGTTGTTGCTGTTGTTTTGGCAGTCCTGGGGCTGAAACTCAGCGCTTGGGAATTATTCCTCAGCTTTTTTTCCTCAAGGCTAACCCTCCGTCATTTGAGGCACAGGGCCACTTCCAGTGTTTCCTTTTCAATTTCTGTGGTACTGAGGAATTGAACCCAGGGTGTCATGCATGCTAGTCAATCACCATACCATGAAGTCACATTCCCAGAACCCTAAATGACATTCTTAAGATGGCATTACATTTTCATTCTGTAACTATGTATCATAATTTTAACCAGAAATTTTTGCTAGAAAAGAGCATTGAACACAGTACTGAGTCCAGTAAGGCTAGATGGACAATGGATAAGAGTCACAGCATAGCCAGGGCACAGAGGGACTTACCTCATGGAGCTGGTACAATAGACTGAGTGAGACAGCTCTTGACCCACAGCCTACCTCCAGAATGAGAGCACCACCATGGTTACACTTAAGCCAGGTACCGGTGGCTCAGGCCTATAATCCTAAGTACAATAGAGGCTGAGATATGAAGATCGTGGTTTATAGCCAGCCCAGGCAGGAACACCTTTGAGACTCTTATCTCCAAAAACCACCAGATAACTGGAAATGGTGCTGTGACTCAAATGGTTGAGTGCTAGCTTTGAGCTGAGGAGCTCGGGGGGCTGCCCCAGGCCCAAACTTCAAGCCCCATGACTGAAAAGAAGTCCACTTCCAACCACAAGAAGTAGACTGAATAGCACCCATTGTCCTAGGGAGCATGGCAGAGAAGTCAGGCCGAGCTTCCTGTCAGCTGGGAGTCATTAGTAGGTCACCCGGCTTATCTGTGCCTCAGTTTCCCCAGCTTCAAAACTGAACAAAGTGAAGGATCACGTTACTCATGGGGATAGGGTAATAAAGAAAGAGAGCCATGTTTTGTTTCATAATCCCATACCTGTTCCACCATTAATAACACACACCATCTGAGATCTTTCCGGGTATCTTCCTATCATATGGTCACAGAATTGCCAAGAACAGTATAAGATGGCCCATCCCTCTGTACCTGTCCCTGCTCCAGAGATCCCTCTGTATTAATCCTTTGTTTCCTCACAATTGTCACATGAGGAAATTGAAGTCCAATGTTTGAGGTCCAACCCAGAGCTTCACCTCTGATCAAGAATCGGCTGCCGTGGATTGAGTTTGGCACATCCATCTAAACCAATGACAGAGCGTGGCGCTACATGTCTACCATCCCAACAACAGAAGACTGGGCCTGGTGGCTCATGCCTGTCACAGATAGGAGAACCGTGATCCAGCCCAGCCTGAGCATATATTAATTCTCTATCTCATAAATGCCCAAGACAGAAAAGCTTGACTCACATGGTAGAAGACCTGACTGGCAAGCCTAAGGCCTCGAGGTCTAATATACTAGTATACCAAAAAGAACCAGAGTCCCAGTGCCAGATGCTCATGCCTATAATCCTAGGTACTCAGGAGGCTGAGATCTGAAGATCACAGCTCAAGATTTAAAAGAGGGTTGGCCTCACCCATCAGATGTCATGATGAGAAGACCCAGAGTCTGACCTATGCTGTTGCGCTCCATACTAGCAGAACTCATATCCTTACTAAGTATTCGTCTTGGTAAGCCATCCCCTGCAGGCTGCACTCCCAAGTCCTCCTAAGCTTCCACTGCCACCAACCAGGCCCAAGGGAGTGCACAGCTCCATTGCACACAGATCCCTTGTTCTTGTAATTTAACAGTGCTGTGTCCCCTTCAAGCCTCTCACCCTTCCAGGTCTCCAGTACTCAACTGAAAAGCCCATATATGCCCCAAAGTTAGCAGGTAGAAGTTACCAAAGCATTCAGCCTCCTTGTTAAAACCCACTTCTACACACACACACACACACACACACACACACACACACACACACACACACACACACACACATCCAGACCATTGATAGAAGGCTCATCCATGCAGCACCTGCAAATTGCCAACTGATCACTCACCTGAACACAGTCAGGCTGTACAAGGATGTCTATATCTCTCTCTGTCTCTCTGTCTTCAGGTCAAAGGTTGACTGAGCACAGAACACAAGGGCTCACACAGCAAGGTGTCTATCTTCTGCATCCAACACCTCCCATCCCCAGAAAAAAAAAGAAAAAGACACCAGAAGGCAGGTGTAGACATGCTGCTCCCCACCTCTGACTAAAGCCAGCGGGTTTCCACCAAGGAGAGGAAGGGCGCCGATGTGTGACAGTGTGGCTCCCACTGCTCCAGGCCATGGGATCTGTGGTGCCCACTCCTCACCCAACCCTGCATCTCCCCATTTCCTGGGACACTAGACGCTGGGGATGGTGGTGGGATCCTCGGGTCAACACCCACCCCCACCCATGGGGCACATTTGTGGCAATTTGTAGGCCAGACTGTGCGGCAGAGGGGAGACGCTGCTCCGGGTCAGAGGGGAGGGAATATGGGGTCGCAGGGTGCGGGGCTGTGTGGCAGCCACTCACATGTGTTGCTGGCAGAAGCTGTTGGCAGCTGCTCCAGGTTGGGCAAGCAGCAATGGCAGAAGCATGACAGACACTCAGGTCCTGAGCAGAGGACAGGGTAGCCAGGACCAGGTCAGGGCTGCAAACTAGCTCATGGCACACCATTGCACCATTGCCTGAGGAAATCATAAGTCTGAGCCCGCAGCACCTTGTTTGAAATGCTGCTACATAGGGAAGGGGGAGAGGGGGCTGGGGTTCAGGCAGGCACATAATGGGCCTGTGGAAGGCCTTTCCTCTTAGGCCTCGAGACTCTTGCTCTCCACTCAGCCACCTCTACCTTCCTCAACTGCTGGTAGTGGTGTCAACAAACAGAGGGAATCAAGGTGCTACTGGGCAGCATGGAATGTGGGCGTGGCCACCATTCTTGTATCCGATTGGTCAGAAAGAACCATGAAACAGTGGGGGTGTGGCTGGAATCCTGGGGTGCAGGCAAAATGGGCGGAGTCAAAATGAAGGCAGCCCCTTTCCCCTGGAACACTGTCCAAGCCAGTTGGGGACAAGAGGGTAACCTGCTTTAGCTGGATGGCTGCACAGATTGTTGTGTATGTCTGTTTGTTCCCAGACCTTGAACGCAGGATCTGGCACAATTTGTGAGTTGCTTTTGATCAAGGTTAGCTCTCTACCACTGGAGCCACACGGCTTTACTTCTGGCTTTGTTGGCACAAGTTGGACAAGAGTCTCAAGGACTTTCCTGCCTAGGGTGACTTTGACCATGATCCTCCTTTCACAGCCTTGTAAGTTTTAAGGAGGACTCCTGAGAGCCACTGATGCCTGGCTAATCATTGGTTTTGCTGATGTTCTTGGACAGACCTGTGAGTTCCCTATTGTCAGGTTTAAGTGGTAGGAGCTGGAGCCCACAGTTTGAATCCTGGTCCTGCCACCAAAAAATGGCAGGAGATCCTATGAAACTCATTCCTTTTCATATGATTACCAAAGGAATGTGATGTATATCATGATTAAATGGGCAGTACTTGAATGATTCGAGGATAAAATTATACACAATTACATTATAGGACACTGGTCGATATTAATTAATACTTTATGAAGCATTTAAACAATCACATTCATTAAATGGAGGCCAAATGGAATACCTACGAATTGGGCATCACATAGCATCGAGATGCCATTTTTTTTCTGACAGGACTGGAACTTGAACTCATGGTCTAGGTAACCCTGCTCTTGCACTGTGTGGGAAGGGGAAGCTTGCCTCCTTGAATTCAAGAAATTCAAGTCTGTTCCTTTGGCCTGAAAGCGATGCCCACCACTAGAAAACACCCTATTTGTGTACATTTTAAATATATGATTTATATTTCTATACATATATTGATTCCATATTGCATTCAGTATAGTTATTTACTTTATTTTTTTGTTTTATTCATGTATTGACTACTCATTTTATTGACTATTATGACACATAGAACAGTGATTACATTGATTACATAGGTTATAAGTTTGCATATGTATTGCAGGTCCTTCCTGACACCTAGGACTTTCACAGAAAAGGAAAACATGTGTCACCATCAGCTTCTTACTACACGACTCATTTTTTGGGAGTCCTGGCATCTGAACTCACAGCCTACAAGGCCCAATTCATGAATGGGTGAGTGTCAGCCTGCCATCCTGTGGCAAACTGAGCTGACAGGCAGTTCAGAGTACCTGAGATTGAGCCCCAGCGGTTGACAAAATACGAACAGATTGACATGCAGATGGCAGTACACTAATAAATATATATCTTTATAGAGTGCCAGAGATGTCTATACATGATTCAGTTATATAGACTACATTCCTACCAATTCATGGGTATTTATAATGCCTCCATGTAATTAATATTATTGTTTTTATTATTAACAAACTATTAAGTAAATCAATCAATATTGCATTCTGTAAGTAATAGCATTCTTTTAATGCTTCATAGATATTAAATAAAATCAGTCTCCTGAAATGATGCTGTCTAATTTTATAGGAGCCTCATTCACCATCAACTCATTCAACAGTGACATTTATAATATTACCTTGTTAATCCCATTGATGGGAACGAGTCTCTTAGTATCTCCTGGCATTGATTGTTGTCAGGACTGGGATTCGAAATCGGGGGCTACATCGCCACGTGGACCTATGACTTCCTCAATAGTCTGACAACCTTCAGTAATGCAAGATGAAGTACCCTTTGCAACAGTGTCATTCAGACCCAGGAGGGTCACCGTGCAAAGGAAGAAAATATAAAAAAACCATCTCGATGCATTTTTTTCTGTACATTTTTGCCACACAAGGCATGGGGGTCTAGTATCTCAGGATCTACTGTGGGTCCAATGGCTGCACCCCAGCATAGGGTGATCGAAGCTGAGGCAGAGTTACCACAACCTGAGTTCATGCACCCTGCTGAGCAAAAATAATTAATAGAGGTTAGCTCCCTGGCTTGCAATTCACCCCGTTTATTCTGCCAGGCTTTGGATTTGAACTCAGAGTCTGGGTAAATCAACAACACTGTGGAAGAAGGGGAAGCTCACCGTGTTTGAAGATAAGAAAGTCAGGCCTATATTGTAAGACAAAATTCAAGCCCTAGCTTTGGAAAACATACTATCTATATACATTGTAAATACATGATTTGTACTTACCTATGGATGTTCAGACCATACACGTTTGGTGTGGTTGTTCCTTGTACATTTTGTTTTATTCATTTATTTACTGTTGATTTTACTATGATGACACCCATTCCCTTTATTACATTGATGACATCCTATCACATGGAATCTAAATTTGTAGACGTGTTCTCCATCATGCCTGACACCCAGGACTCTCAGAGAAAAGGAAAAAAAATTTCACACTTGGCTTCTCACTGCATGATCCAGTTGTTAGTAATGCTGTGATCTGAACTCAGGGCCTAGCAGGACTAATTGGTGAATTGTTCAAGATGACCACTGCAGCCAGTGAGCAACAAAGGAGTTAGGCCATTCCCAGGATCTGACATTGATCCCCAGCGTGTTCCACGATGGTCATAAATTAATAATTTAAACATAGGATCTATATTTACATATATGTGTGGACAGCATCTTGCCTTTGGAGTACTTTTTCTCCTTATTTTCTGTCTTATGTAACTATTGTGTATGTTACTGAGTAAGGTAACAGATATAACAGTGCTTAAATCGAAGACAACCTATTGCCCTGGCTATGGGGTTTCCTATGCATTCTCCATCCAAGCTGAGACCCAGGACTCTCACTGGACAGGAAAATAGGTGAATAGATGGGCTTCTCACATCAGGATTCATCTTTTGGCAGTGTTGGGTTTTAAACTCAGAGCCTATCAGGCCCAATTGGGGAAAGGGTCAAGGTTAGGAGACCAGCCTGTGAGCAACGAAGGAGATAGGCCATTCCCAGTACCTGACGTCGAGTCCCAGGGAGGCCCAGATAGTCATAAATTCATAATTTAAACATAGAGTCTATATTTACGTACATGTGTGGACAGCATCTTGCATTTGGTGCACTTCTCCTTAATTTGTGTCTAGTTCATGGAGTTATTGTGTATTTTACTGAGTATGGTGACAGGTATAAGTGTGCTGACATGGATGACAACCTGTTCCCATAGTTATAGGATTGCCTATACATTCTACATCCTAGTGGAAGCCCAGGACTTTTACAGGAGAGGAAAATATATTCAACAACTGGCTTCTAACAACCGAATGAATCTTTTGTCAGTGCTGGGATTTGAACTCAGGCCTGGGTAGCTCTCTTGGACTTTGGGGGAAGGGAAATCTCACCATCTTTGAAGACAAGCATGTCAGGCCTGGTCCAGGGCCTGATTTGAAGCCCCAGCACTGGACAAAATAACAAGCCTGCTTTTTGTAAACATAGGATCTCTCTTTACCTACAAGTGTGGTATACATCTTGCATTCAGTGTAGTTATTCTTTTTATTTTGTGTCTTATTCATGGATGTATTGTGTATTTTATTGAGTATGGTGATAGATATAATTATGCTGACATGGATAACAACCCATTCAAATGGTTATAGAGTTGTCTATATAGAATTCTCCATCCTCGCTGAGACCCAGCAATTTCATTAGACAGGAAAACAGGTGGAACGATTGGCTTCTCAAATCAAGGTGAATCTTTTGGCAGTGTTGTGATTTGAACTCAAGGCCTAGCAGGCCCAATTGGTGAATGGGTCATGGTGAACACACTAGCCTGTGAGGCAATAAGAGGTAGGCCGTTCCCAGGACCTGAGATGAAGCCCTGGTGGGGGCCAATATAGTCATAAATTCATCATTTAAACAGAGGATCTATATTTCCATACATGTATGTCCAGCATCTTGAATTCGGTGTAGTCAGTCTTTTATTTTGTGTCTTATTCATTGATGTATTATGTATTTTCTTGAGTATAGGATGACAGATATAACTGTGGTGACCTGGATGACAACCTATTCCCATGAGTATAGAGTTGCCTATGCATTCTCCATCCTAGCTGAGACCCAGGACTTGCACACCACAGGAAAACTGGCTTCTCACATGCGGGTGAATTTTGGCAGTGCTTGCAGGCAAAACTGTCCAATGGGTCCATGTGATCACTCCAGACTCTGAACCACTAAGGAGCTGGTCGGTTCCCAGGAACAGAGATCGAGCACCAGGGGGGCCACAATTGTCCTGAATGCATCATTTAAACATGGGATGTATATTCAAATCCGTGTGTGGACTGCATTATGCATTTAGTGTAGTTATTCTAATTTGTATGTTATTCATGGATGTATTGTGTATTTTCTTCAGTATATGACAGGTGTAACTGGGTTCACTTGATAACAACCTATTCCCATGGTCACAGGGTGGCCCATGCATTCTTCATCCTAGCTGAGACCCAGGACTTGCACAGGAAAGGAACACAGGTGCAACAATTGGCTTCTGACATCAGGATGAATCTTTTGGCACTGCTGGGATCTGAACTCGGGGACCAGCAGACCCAATTGACGAATGGGTCCATGTGAGCACACCAGCCTGTGAGCCACTAAGGAGTAAGGCCGTTCCCAGGACCTGAGATGGACCCCCAGGTGAAGGTGTGGGGAGAGGGCACACAGCAGTCATCCATTCATAAGTTGAAGGTAGTATGCAAATAAGTACACATTTTATAGAATAGGAGAGACGATAACCTGTGATGGAATCAAATCTATCATATATCTACTGATTCTTGGATCTTTCCAGATGCCTTCATTTCATGACTGTAATGATTATTGTCACGCTTAATTAACACTGCTTTACAAATAAGCGATACCCCATGAGTCTTGCCTATCATTTCATAGTCACATCGTGCATGAACTACTTATTCATATACTTTTCCTGGTCCAGAAACCAGTATCTCAGGTTTTCCTGCCATTGCTCTCTCATGGGTTGGGCTGAATTCAAGCCTCAGGCATGAAAAACATACTCTTATATACATTTTAAAGATAGGATTTATACTTCCATACATATATTCAGTAGATAACGTGTTTGGTGTGGTAGGATTTGTACCTCCATACAGATGTTCAGTCCATATCATGTTTAGTGAGGTTATTTATTTTATTTCTTTTTTTATTCATTTATTTACGATTTATTTCATTGACTCTTATGACACCTATGCCATTTATTACATTGTTTCCATCATATCACATACCATCTAGATTTGCAGATGTGTTCTCCATCATACCTGACACCCTGGACTCTCCCAGAAAAGGAAAACATATGTCACACTCGGCTTCTTACTCAAAAATTAAATTTTTGACAGTGCTGGTATCTGAACTCATGGCCTAGCAGGCCCAATTCATGATTGGATGAGTGTGAGCACAGAAGCCTCTAGCCAATGAAGCTGTCACATGGTTCCCAGGCACTGAGACCAACCCCAAGTTTGGCCAAAACAGCAATACATATATAGGCAGAGGGTGGTATACAAATAAATATTGTTAAAGAGTTCCAGAGCTGTCTATCTATGACTGAATGACATCTACTATGTTCCTACAAACTCTTAGGTATTTATTATATCGCCATTGAAACAATATTATTTTTTTCATGCTTAATAAACTATTAATTAAGGTCAATCAGCATCCTAGGATTATTGCATCCAATTTTAGACTAGACAAATGGATGGACTACTCTTTCAATCTGTATTCTTATGCATAGGAATGAGACTCTTGTGATCTCCTGCAATTGGTAAGTGTAAGGATTAGGATTTGAACCCAAGGACTATGTGGACATGTTGGCTTTTGGCTTCCCTGCTAGCCTGCTAGCCATCAGCAATGGCAGACCAGGACCACTTTGAAATCATGTCATTCAGACACAGGAAGGTCACCATGCAAAGAAAAACTGGTAAAACACTGAGCCCTCTACAGCTCCCCACTTTTTGTGCTGTTCTGCTTTTTTTTTCTTCCTGCAGGTCCTCTGGGCCTAGGGTCCCAGGATCAGCTTTGGGTCCCGAGGCTGCACCCCATCCTATGGAGAATGAAGCTGAGTCAGAGTTGCCATTAACTGAGTTCAAGCCCCGTTGGTGGCAAAATTAATTAACTAATTAATTCAATGATTAACTAAATAACTAACTAAATTGAAATAATAAAGCTCCTTGGTTTGGGATTTCTGCCAGTTTTCTTTCGTACCCTGTGTTTTGAACTCAGAGTATTGATGAATCGGTAGCACTGTGATGGAAGGCGCAGAGTTGCCATTACTTGATTTCAAACCCCATGCCAAGCCAAAAATAAATAATTAAGTCACTGACCTCAGCAGGGAAGTTAGTAGTAAAGATGGGAAGGAAGGGATGGTAGAGGGAAAACAAAAGAGGAGGCAACAATGCTCAATAGGAAATGTACTCATTACTTTGCTCATGTACTGTGACCCCTCTGTACAACCTTTTTAAAATAAAAAATGTACAAAACATTATATAGTGCTCAAGAAGCACTTTGGGGGGAAGGGATGGATGTCTGAATAGCTGTACAAAATTCTACACTGATTTTTTTCAGTGTTCAGAATGGAATTGAATAAACATAACTTTTCTGTTATAAATATTAAGTCAGTACCTTGGAACTGGGGCCAATATTTATGCCATTGCTGGGATTCGAGCTCACTGTCCAAGTAACCCTTTTGCACCTTGGGTAAAAGCTAAGCTCCTTCTCCTTGAGGAAATGATTTTCAAGCTAGAGTTCCCAGGGCCTGAATTAAGGCCCTGCAATAGAAAAAAAATTGTATACATATGTAATATAAGATATATAGGTACACGCGAAAATGGCAATACTTCCCAAGGCTATCTACAAATTCAACACGATACCTATCAAAATTCCAACCTCAAAATTCAAGGAAATAGAAGAGGCAATCCAAAAATTCATATGGAACAATAAAAGACCCCGAATAGCAAAAACGCTCCTCAACGGGAAGAACACTGCTGGAGGAATATCAATATCAAATTTTAAACTCTACTATAAAGCCATAGTAATCAAAACAGCTTGGTATTGGCCTAAGAACAGACCTCAGGACCAATGGAATAGAATTGAAAATCCAGAAATGAACCTACAGACCTATAGTCATCTAATCTTCGACAAGGGAGCTAAAACAATAGAATGGAACAAAGACAGCCTCTTCAGTAAATGGTGCTGGTAAACTTGGTTAACTACTTGTAGAAAACTAAAGTTAGATCCTTATATATCATTCTGCACCAGAATCAACTCCAAATGGATCAAAGACCTCAAAGTCAAAGAAGACACTCTGAAAACATTACAGGATGGAATAGGAGAAACCCTAGGTCTCCTTGGCACAGGCCGAAATTTTCTGAATAGAGACCCGGAAACACTACAAATCAAAGAAAGGTTGGACAAATGGGATTGCATGAAGTTGCAGAGCTTCTGCATGGCAAAGGAAAAGCAAGCAAGATCAATAGAAAGCCCATGGATTGGGAGAAGATCTTCACTAGCCATATAACGGACAAGGGTCTCATATCTAAAATATACTTGGAACTCAAAAAATTAAATCCCCCAACAACAAATTCCTCAAAGAAACAACTGCCCAATAAATAAGTGGGCTAAAGACTTAAAGAGAAACTTCTCTGAAGAAGAAGTAAGGATGGCCAATAGACACATGAAGAAATGCTCAACCTCCCTAGCAATAAAAGAAATGCAAATCAAAACAACATTGAGATACCACCTCCCTCCAGTTAGAATGGCAAAAATCAAGAACTCTAACAACAGATGCTGGAGGGGATGTGGACAGAAGGGAACATTACTTCATTGTTGGTGGGAATGCAAACTTGTTCAACCACTTTGGAAAGCAGTATGGAGGTTCCTCAAAAGACTTCACATAGAGCTCCCCTATGACAAGGCAATCCCACTTTGGGCATTTACCCAAATGCTTACAAACAAGACCACACTAAAGCTACCAGCACAACTATGTTTATTGCAGCATTATTTACCATAGTTAAGATATGGAACCAACCCAGATGCCCATCAGTAGATGAATGGATGAAGAAAATGTGGTATATATACACAATGGAATTCTATGCCTCCATCAGAAAGAATGACATTGCCCCATTTGTTAGGAAATGGAAAAACTTGGAAAAAATTATATTAAGTGAAGTAAGCCAGGCCCAAAGAAACATAGGTCCCATGGTTTCCCTTATTTGCAATATCTAGTATATGTATGATTCAAGCGGAAAAGGTCTGATAACGTGATGTTAGAAAAATGAACCCTTAGATATGTATTTTAATGTTTTTTTTTCTTTCATGCATGTGTTTCTAACACATTTATAAGATTATTTCTTTGTTGCTTTGTATGTCCCTCCCCCACAGTATAACCCCTGCTTTCACTATATTTGATGTCAGTACAACTTGTGGAGGAGATGGGTAAAACAAGTCGTTTAAGGGTACAGGTGGCCCTGTTTCAACAATGAAAAGTAAAAGTTGACATGTCGAAAACGAGCTTTAAAAAGTCGGTGGGGGGAGAGGATTGGGTGTGGGGGAGGGGAGAGGCTGGGGAGGGATGTGAAGGATAAACAAAGGAGGAGGCTGCAATGCTTGGTAAGAAATGTATGCATTATCCTGCCCATGTAATTGTAACCCCTCTGTACAGTATGTTCACAAGAAAATTAAAATAAAATAAAATAAAAAATATATATAGGTACATATGTATGTTTATTTCATATTATGATTATGATTATTGATTTTGTATTTAATTTTTATTTTATTCAGCTTATTTTTTATTTATTTAGTATTATTATACACATAATATTTATTATGTTGTGTACATATATTATGAAATTATACACAATAATTCAGTACATTCACTGATTTTCATTAATACTTTATTAAGTGTTGAAACATGAAACATAATGAAATGGAGGCGTTTGTCAAGCCATCACATGGTTAGAGTCTGTCCCTAGTATGAGCTTTGTCTTTGGAAAACTTCCTATAGGAATTTGTTTAGATTATTTATACTCAGAAGCTTTTTCATGTGGATAGGCAAGTTGAGGGATAAAATCATAAGGTTTGGGCTGGGAATGTGGCTTATTTTTAGAGAGCTTGCTCAGCATGCTTGAATGCCAGGTTTTGAATCCTCAGTGCCACATACTCAGAAAAAGCCAGAAGCTGTGGTGTGGTTCACGTGGTAGATTGCTGGCCGTGAGAAGAAGAAGCTGAAAGACAGTTTCAAGGCCCTAATTTTAAGCCCCAGGTCTGGCAAAAAACAATATGACAGATTCCAGTGGCTCTGGAAACTTACTTTCTTCAAGAGGCTGATATCTTAAGATCACAGTTTGAAGACAACCTAAGGAAGGAAAGCCTGTTAGACTCTTACCTCAAATGAACTATCAAAAAAACCAATGTGCCACTGTGGGTCAAGTGGTAGAGTGTTTCCCTTGGGCTGAATGGCTCAGGGACAGTGCCCAGGCTTCAGTTTGAGACACACAACTGGAAAAAGAGTGAGGGATAATCAAAGTACTTTTCCTATTTGCTAATTATGAGAATATTGTTTGGAAAATGAATGCTGATGTACACCAGAATTGGAGTCAGACCTCAAGGTTCAAGTGTAGCACATCCATAAGGGCAGCCTCTCAGATTCTAGCATTATAAACTTGTGTCCTACAGGGTCATGAAAGGCACATTGTTGAAAGGCTAAATATGCTCCCCAAGCCCTTTGTGATAAGCAGTTGACTTGTATTGTCAATGTCATTACAGTTCTGACCCTAGCAGAGAACCAATAGCTCATGCCCATCACCCTAGCTCAGGAGGCTGAGGTCTCTATCACAGGACGTAACCTGCCAAGGCAGGGAAGTCTAGCACATTCTGACTTCCTGTTCTGAATGGTCAGATGCACAAGAAATTCCTGTGTTTCCCTTTGTGATGAGAAGTTACTTACACTCTAAATGTTCTTGGAGTTCTTTAGTTACAGAAGAAGGAAAGAAATATTATTGACCCATTCGTGGTTCAAATGAAGTTCTCAGGATCCAAGCCCTAGCTATGATAGAAGGAAGAACTCTAGTGTAACACTGTATTTGAAAGATAGAAACCAGTTTCAAAAGCTAGGCTAGGTGCAGAGAACTAAGCCTGCAGGATTAGGAGGCAGAATGTACACACTCAACAGGGAAGTGTGCTGCAAAAACACTTCATTCATTCCAGGCACAGCCAGCAATGGGGGAAACCTGAAACATTTGTTAGAGTTACAGCAGGGTCTGGCTTTTCTCAGACTCTTCAAACGATGACTAATTAAACTTCCTCCCTCAGGTGAAGGGAGCCTCAGGCTATCTTTAGGTTAAGTATAGAGAGCCAGTTTAGTGGGAGAAGGGGAGGAACAAGTAGAAAAACCCTGCTCTCTGGCCTTAAGGTGTGGGTTTTTGACTCTCTGTTAGTCAGGTTTGAAGGCCCTTCTATCTCTGCCAGTTCATTCACCTTACTACATTCTCCACATCATTAATGCAAATCCCCAGTCCTACGAGGGGCAAGGCCATTTCTCTTCTGTCTCCAAGCACCTGAGTTAGAACCTGGCTCTGCCCTCTTGAATCTGGGGCTCTTGGCTGCCTGAGAAGTGGGACAGAGACAGTTATCCTGCTCTGTGTTTGTGTGAAGGCAATGCTGGTGTCCTGGTACACTGCAGAAAGCCTCATGAATGGGAAATGTTCCATTCTTTCCTTCTGACGTCAAAAACAGATTCATCTATCAACATTCTTTCTTTTCTTTCTTTCTTTCTTTTCTTTCTTTCTTTCTTTTCTTCCTTCCTTCCTTCCTTCCTTCCTTGCATCCTTCCTTCGTTCCTTCCTTCCATTCTATCTTTCCTTCCTTCTTTCTTTCTTTCTTTCTTCCTTTCTCTCTCTCTCTCTCTCTCTCTCTCTCTCTCTCTCTCTCTCTCTCTCTCTCTCTCTCTTTCTTCCTCATTTGTCTTTCTATCTACCTACCTTCCTACCTAGGTAGCTATCTCTTTGAAGGTGTTGGGTTGAACTCAAGGCCGGAGCACTGTCTCTAGCACTCTGCTACTTGAGCCACAGCACATATTGTGGCTTTGTCTGTGTACAGGTGTCTGAAGAATCAAACCCAGGGCTTCTTGCATGCTAGGCAAGCACTCTCTCATTAATCCATATTCCTAGCCCCTTCATTTTTTTTAATGGTAGTTTTTACATAAGTATGCTACTATTTTATGTTCTCAAGTTTATTTTTCTGAATACCAGTTACTTCTAAGAAACCTGATCTTTTCTTTCTCTGCCTGATTTGTGATTGTTTCTGAATTGCCCTCATAATAAAATGTAAATGAAGGCTGCTGAGAGCTTCAGTGCGCACCATATAAAGACACAGGCCTAGAACCCTGGAAGAGAAAAGCAATGGGCCTGAAATGAAGAGAATGATGCAGTATGCACAACTAGCATATCTGAAAAATAAACCAGTAAATAAAAGCAGAGTTTGCAGTATGGGAGGTAATATACGTACACACATAAGTAGGTAGGGCACTGATATGTAAACTTGGCCTTCTCTTTTTGAATGTTTTTGTGGCCATCCCGGGGCTTAAACTCAGGGATCAATGTGTTCCTGAGCTGCTTTGCTCAAGGCTGAGGCTCTACCACCATCACAGCTACACTTCCTGCCAGCTGATAGTTAATTTGACATAAGCAATTCCCAGGCTTTCCTGCCTGTCTGGATTGTATCTCCTGCTCAGTTTTCTCTCTCAAAGCTGGAGCTCTACCCTCTGGGCCACTGCTCCACTTCTGGTTCTCTGGTGGTTTATTGGAGAAAATAGTTTATTGGACAGACTCTCCTGATCAGCTGGCTTGAATGGCTTTCTCCTGAGGAGGCTTCTAGTGGTTTCCTCAGTGATTCACCGAGGTGCCTCTCCACACAAACCCTTAGTCTAAATGTCGAGGAATACTAGAGAAAAATGGAAACATTGTTATACCCCAGTTGCAGGACCCCCACCAAAAGACCACCGAGAGTCAGACTTTACAGCTGTTTTAAGGTTTTATTTAAACGGGCTGTGTCTCAGGCCTTGTCCTAAACTCTGATACAGCAGCATCTAGGAGGAGAGCCCCAAGGTAAAGATTTGCAGGGTATATAAAGTCACACAACCAACCAGGTGTTTGGATTACCACCATGTGTTGCTCTGCTAGAAACAAGCAACAAATGGTCGCTGCCTCAAAATTTTAACCCTTCATTACCCCCCCTTGACTTATGGTCCTGAGACACAATCTTGTGTCTCCAGCCTCAAAAAAAACTCCAACAGCTCTTGATCTTGAATGGGTAAAGCCATACTATTAAACAACAATACCAATAACAATCATTTCCTTTTTTTTCTTGAGGTGTATGCAGAGTGGTTGGGTAAGATGCTTGGAGACTTCACATGTTTCCCCACGGTTGTCCAGGGAAAAGGGGTTAGCCAGTCTGGCATGGGAGCAGTGGATACAAGTAGCAATGCCATCCAACTTAAGGGCAGTAGCATGCCCTTAAGCAGGGCTACACACCATTAGCACATGTAAGGATGGAACCATGTCATGTTCCTTCCACCGTGGCTCCAGAGATCTCAGGTTGTGCCTTCGAACAAACACCCAGTGCCCTGGTTTAAACAAATGGGGAGTAGGAGTAGAAGCAGAATCATATAATGCTCTAAGCTGGGGCCACATCCTCTTATGCACCAGCTGTAAATAGAAAAGCTTACACAGAAATTCAATATCATCCAAATCAGCAAGCAATTCAGTCTGAAGGCTAGGGATAATGGGTGGAGGGTGTCCATACATTATTTCAAAAGGAGTAAAGCCAAGCTGATAGGGTGAATTTCTTACTCTAAACAGGGCAAAAGTAAGCAGCGATACCAGTCTGCACCAGTCTCCAAGGCCAATTTAGTTAAGGTCTCTATTAGAGTCCGATTCATTCTTTCTACCTGCCCTGAACTCTGGGGTCTATAAGCACAGTGCAATTTCTGTACAGTCTACTTCCCATTACACATCTGGCCTATCTTCAGGCAGGTGAGCTCCTTTTGTAACCAGTTGATTAGGGGCCTTGGTGAGCTGACATGTTTTAAAATTTTTAACAATGTCATCAATAAGTTGATTTCCTCGCCTGATTTTTACTTCTGAGTGTAGGAGCAAGTCCTGCATTCTTCGGGTTCCCATGTGAGACACCCAATGGATTCTCATAAGAATCCTCTTCCCCAATATTTGTGGCAAGATAAGTTTCCCCTCACCAGTTTTCCACCAGTCTTTATTTCTTTCTCTGTTTATAGGCCATGAAATTTTCTTTATCCACTCCTAGTCTTCTTGGGAGTACTGAGCCTCAGGAGGCAAAGCTTGTGACCCTGGGTCTACTTCTGCTCTAGGCTGGAGATCCACCTCCTTAGTTGCCTGATCGGCCAAGTTATTTCCTTTGGTTATTGAATCAGTTACCTTTAGATGGCCAGGAAAGTGCATAATGGCAATATTTGCTGGTTCCCATAAGGCCTGGATGAGGCTTAAAATTTCTTGTTCGTTTTTAATAGTCTTTCCCTCACCTGTCAACAGCCCCCTCTCTTGGTAAATGGCTCCATGGACATGCACAGTGGCAAAAGCATACCGAATGTCCGTGTAAATGTTTAGTCTCTCCCCTTTTCCCATCTGTTAGTGCCACTACTTCTTCTCTTTATGCAGACATTCCCTGGAGGAGTGCTTCTGCCCACACTACCTCAGTGTCCATGGTGACTGCTGTACCCGCGTACCTTTTTCCATCTCAAATGAAACTGTTGCCGTCTGTGAAACAGGTATGCTCGGCATGCGATAGTGGCGAGTCCAATAAGCCTGCCCTCTTTTTTTGGCCTGGTCGCTCTTTTCACACTCAATTTCACATTCTCTGTCCTTCCTTTCCTGTCTTTGGTACTCTCTCTCTCTCTCTTATTGTAAACCTTTTCCACCGCAGCTACTAGATCCCTAATAGATTTCACAAAGTCTGTCTAGATCCTGCAACTTCCGCTTTATGTCTGGTGAAGCTTGATTTATATAGGCAAACATAATCATCTGAGCCGAATCCTGGGTTTCTAGATCATATGGATATATTGACTAAAAGCTTTCCTGAACTGCTCAAGATATGCTGCAAGACTTTCACTTCCTCCTTGTCTAACATCATAAACTTTGGCCATATTAGTAGGTTGGCAAGACTCCGCCTTGAGACCTGCCAACAGAGCCTGGCAATATACGAGGAGTTTCTCCCTACTTTCAACTGTATTGTAGTCCCATGTTGGTCGCATCTCAGGAAAATAGGCAGTGATCAGGGCAGGATCTGTGATAGGTGCTCTTGTGGGGCCAGGGATATATTTCTGGGCTGCCTCTTGGATACAGTCTCTCTATTCTGTGGTAAAAAGAACATGTAAAAGCTGACTAAAATCATCCCAAGTGGGCTGATGGGTAAAGAGAACAATTTCAAGCAAACGAATTAAATCCTAGGGTTTCTTAGAAAAGGGGGCATTTTGGGTGTGCCAATTGTATAGGTAACTGGTAGAAAATGGCCAATATTAGAGTTGCTGTTGACCATCCTCATCCACAGGACCTATGGTGAATAAGGGAAAAATAGCTGCATTAGAAGGGAGGTTGATCCCACGGTATCGTCGAATGACTGGCTCCTCAGAAACTTTAAAGGCAGGTGCCGAGTGTTCTATAGCTCTCTCCTCCTCTTGATCATTCTCAGGTTCTGCAAACGGAACCTGGAAAGGAGAGTATGGGGGAGGAAACATTTCTTCTTCCAGGTTATCTCCCTGAAAAACCTGAGGGTACTTTTCTTTCCCTCTGTCTCAGTTTCTTTTTGTAAGTCTAGGGGGCTAGATGAACTGGTGCCTATGGTTTCCAGTCCCGTCAGACGTACAGTCCAAAAAACTATAAACAGTACAAACAGAACACACTCAGGCCTGACAGTTACAAAAAAAACTTCGAAAGTGGAGATCTCCCATATTAGTCCACTAACTACAGTCACGGTGTGGTGCCCCACCCACGCCAGACAGCAGAAGGAGCAGCGCCACAGTGGGCGAGTTGGGCCTCTGTTAGGAGGCCCTCTTGGTCAGTTCTGGCCCAACACTGAACCGACCTCCGACCCACAGTTCACATGGCGGTGTTAAAAGGAACCCCCCCTCCCCGCCCCACACAGCGGGGTTCCAAGGACCCCTGTCCCACATGGCAGGGTTCCAAGGACCCGAGCCCCACAAGAAGATCTTGGATATCTCCCCGTTCCTCCAGGGTTGTGGTGCAAGGATGCCTGCTTCAACAACCCTTTATGAATCTGAGTGGCCATTCTCACAAAGGAAAATGAAAGTAAAACAGACAAATGACAGGACCAGGCAAATTAACAAAGACAGCACTGTTTAACATTTGGAGTCTGAGATCTCGGGGATCTTTGGGGGGATCCCGGACAAGCCCCCACTAATATGTTATACCCAGGTCGCAGGATCCCCACCAAGAAGACCATCAACAGTCAGAATTTACAGCTGTTTTAAGGTTTTATTTAAACAGGCTGCAGCTCGGGTCTCATCCTACACTCCAACACATCAGAGCCTAGGAGGAGAAAGCCAAGCTGAAGATTTGCAGGGTTTATAAAGACACACAACCACCCAATGTTTGGATTACCACCAAGGGTTGCTCTGCTAGAAACAAGCAAATTTTGAGGTCATTGCCTCAAAACTTTAACCCTTCACTTGAAGATGCTACTAGTGTGTTTTAGACACTTAACGTTGGAGACACAAAACACTCATAATTATTAGATCATTTTATAGGCCAAAGGAGCAATGTAGACTGTATGAGGATGGCTCCAGGTTTTGGTTCTCATATCCTGAGACAGTAAATTCACAACAGCTCAATGCTAAGTGACAGAACTGGCATGTTCTGTGGATATTTGCTCCCAAATCCTGTGACACTCATTTCTCACTTTTGGCCTCAAACCTGTGACCAGAGGGGAAGATGAGGAGAGAAAATCCTTCTCAGGGCAGCTATAAAGAACATTGGGTAGTTTACTTATAAATTAAAACCTTGGGAATGACCCTCTTAAGAAGTCAGATTGTCCAGATTAAAAAATGAAGAAGAGAAGAAATAAGGTGCCAGTGGCTATTGGCTGTAATCCCAGGTCCTCAGGAGGCTGAGATGTAGAGAAACTTAGTTTGAATCCAGCCAGTGTAGGAAAGTCCATGACACAGTTATTTCTAAGAGATCACAGAAATTCCCAGAAGTGGGGCTGTGACTCAAGCTTAATGCAGTACCGTTGAGCAAAAGGAGCTCAGGGACCATGCATAGGCTCATATTTCCACCCCAGGACCTGCCCCTTCAAAAAGATTCTGTACTTCCATGTCTTTGTCTATGTATTGTATTCTTATAGGTGAAATTCCCGAATAGCTATGATGAATGGCACCAACCTAGGAAATTTGTATTCAGTACAATGAGTTCATAACAGAGAGACTTCTTTCAAGATAGTGTATGTTCTGGGGCTCCCTTCACTGTTCACAGTGTAACCTAAGGGTTTCTCTGCATCACAGGCCTGCTGGAGGAAGTCTCTCTCAGTCTTGACAGGCACACAGAAGCCCTCACTCCTGTACAGCTGGGTAACAAACAACTCCACCTGGGCCAGTTAGAGAGGATGAGTGTGGGTGGGCTCTGAAGGTCACAAAAAGTAATCTCTCTTTGTACTCTTAGCTATCTCTCTCCCCAGTGCTCTAACAGGAGACCTTCATTTGTGCCTTCTCCCATGGCAGGCCAAGTTCTGTGCACTTATCCTGCCTTTGTGAGACTATATTCTGATGTTCAGTTACAGTGCTCAATATAATTCAGCAGTCCTTCAGGCAGACAACTAGGGCACTGAACATAATGAAATGTTTCATTGCAGGCAATGTTCGGCCTATTATGCCTCTCCTATGTTTCTAGAAGCTTTGGAAATCCAAGCACATTTTGCATATCACAAAGCTTCCTGTCATGTAGGACTGGTGAAGCTCATCAGGTTTTGAAACCTTTGATTTCTCCTAGTTTGGCCCTGGGTGGCTAGGTTTTGGGGTTGAACACAGGGCTGGGTGCTGACCATTAGCTCAGTGCAGAAGCCCAGTGCTTTACCATTTTGTGTAACAACATCACTTCTGGTCTGTGATGTATGTGTGTGTGTGTATGTTCGCACACCACAGTGTGTGTGTGTGCAAAGGTGTGTGTGTGCATGCACACATATACATGATTCCTGAGGCTTGACCTCATGACCTGAGCACTGTATCTAGTTTCTCTTGTATAATGATATCCCTCTCCCACTTGAGCCACAGAGCCACTTCAGGCTTTGTCCTAGTGATGTGGTCCTGAGAAATGAAGCCCACGATTTAATATATACAAAGCATTCAACATCTAAGGCACATTTCCAGCCCTCTACTTCAGCTTTGTTAGTTTATTTCTGTCTTTTATTATTGTTGTTGCTGTCGATTGAAGGAGTTGAAGTCTTGGCCTTGGTACTGTCCCTGACCTCTTCAGCTCAAGTCTTGTGCTCTACCGCTTGATCCACAGAGCTACTTCTGGTTTTCTGGTGGTTCATTGGAGCTAAGTTTTTCAAGGACTTTCCTGCGTAGGCTAGCTTTGAACCATGATCCTCAGAGTTCATCCTCCTGAGTAGGTAGGATAACCTACATGACCTCAAGCACCCAGCTTCCCCTTCAGGTTCTTAGTAGTTAATTGGAGATAATAGTCTCATGGTACCTTCTGTGTCTGGGATAGTTTGGAACCCAGATCTTTAGAACTCAGCTTCCTGAGAAGGCAGGATGACAGACTTCAGCTACTGACCCCTTGGCCATGGCCTCTGCTTCAAGGGGGTCCATGGCTCCACATGGTGGAGTGCTAGCCATGAGCCCAAGAGGTAAGGGACAGTGCCTCAGCCCCAAGTTCATGGTTCTTGACCAAGAAAAACCAAACCAAACCATTTTCTGCTGTAGACAACTCACGAGTCTTCAATGATGCATAATTTTGTTCCTGACATGGGGACCTATTTGAGCCTCAATTTTCTTGTCTGTATAATCATCTAAGTTATGGAGCTCTTACATAGACAAGATGTAAGAATGCACCTGGTTAGGGACATAGCACATGGCACTCTTTGGACTGCTCAGCACACAACATCCTGTGAAAGACTCAGCACCCAGCACCCAATGCAGGACTCAGCATACTGCATCCTTTGAAAGACTCAGCACACAGCACTTTGTGCAGGACTCAGAACAGAGCACCCTATGGAGGACTCAGCACATAGCTCCATTCTACAAGCTATCATTAGAATTAGGGTGCTTTCATCAGTATCACCATTCTTTGAAGAAAATTTTACAAACCATACAAGTTCACATCTAATGGTTTAGTGGGATGTTTTTCTGGGGAGGGGGTGTTAGCCATGGGGTTTGAACTCAAAGCTCTACCACTTGGAGCCACATTTTGAGGTGTCTCTCAGACTTCCTGCCAGGGCTGGGTTTTAAATTCCCTGAGAAGCTAGGATGATGGGCATAAGTCAGGATGAAATGGCTAACCCATGGAGCTGGGTTGCAGTGGTTTACATGTGGCTAAGTCAGGTTAGGTGGCAGCTGTCAGCACCAGACTCCTAGCTTGCTCTGTAATGAGGTATTTGAAGTTCTGCCCTTCTATAATTGCAGTTAGAATATCCTACCTTTTATTGGCATTAGACCTGTGGCTTGAGTAAGAGCTTAGACACTGTCCCTAAACTTTTGTGCTCAAGGCTAGCACTCAATTGATTGAAAGACAACAGAACTTCTGCGTTTTTTGTTTTGTGGCACTGAGGAATCAAGCCTTGGTCTTTGTGCTTACTATGAGAGCACTCAAACCCCGAGCCTCAGGAGTGAACGAGGTATAAATATATAGAGATTGCTGTATATAAATATTATATACAGAAAAATAGATTTGTGCATATTATTAAATTATAGATAATATTGCTACCAATTCATAGGTATTAAATTATGTCTCCATTTAATGATATGTCCCAGTTAACAATTAATAAAGCATTAATGAATAATTACTCAATATCCTATAATTGTTTTTCATATATGTACTTATGTCCATACATATAATTAGATATTTCATAAAATGAAACCAATGTCTATATATTATTAAATTATACATCGTGTGTTACTCCCAATTATAATTATGTCTCCATGTAATTTTTATTCTGTTAATGATTAATAAAATATTAATTATACTTAGTGCACATCCTACACTTATTGCATCTAATTTTATCCTAGAATGAGTCACTAATAATTCAATCAGTTTATCATTTATTGTAGTGGCAATTCTTCTACCTATGATGTTTTTTACCTTTATTACATCCTATTACATAGCATATAGACTTGCATCCAAATTATACATCCTACCTGACACCGAGTACTTTCACAGAAATGGAAAACATGTGTCATGCTCGGCTTCTCGCTCCAAGATTACATTTTTGAGAGTGCTGGGATCTAAACTCAGGGCCAAGAATGCTCAGTTCATGAATGGGTGACTGCCAGCACAACAGCCACAAGCCAATTCAGCTGCCAGGTAGTGCCCAGTCCCTGAGGTTGAAGCCCGTATGTTGACTCCTGCTTAGTGTAGTTATTCATTTTATTTTTTTATTCATTTACCGTTTATTTTATTGACTGCTATAACACATGGAATATTTTCTACATTTATTACATAGGATATAGAATTGCCTATGTATGAAATTTCACACGTGACACCGAGGACTTTCACAGAAATAGAAAACATGTGTCACCCTGTGTCATACTGCACGATTCAATTTTTGTGAATGCTGGCATCTGAACTCACAGCCTACATGGCCCAATTCATGAATGGGTGAGTGTCAGCACGCCACTCTGGGGCATATGGAGCTGACAAGCAGTTCCCAGCACCTGAAATTGAGCCTCAGCGGTTGACAAAACAAGAAGAGATGGACATGCAGATGGTAGTACACAAATAAATATAGATCTTTATAGAGTGCCAGAGATGTCTATACATTATTTAGTTATATAGGCTACATTCTTACCAATTCTTGGGTATTTATTATGCCTCTATGTAATTAATATTACTGTTTTCATCCTTAATGAATTATTAATAATATCAACCACTGTCCTGAAACTATTATGCCCATGTAATTAATAGTATTCTTTTAATGTGTCAAAAAATATTCATTAAAATCCATCAGCCTCCTAAAATCACTCTCTAATTTTATGTTAGTATCATTCAGGAACAAAAGTAATTCAACCTTGACATTCATAACTTTCCATCGGTATTCCTATGAATAGGAACCAGACTCTTAGGATCTCCCTCCATTGGTAGGAGTCAGGACCTGGCTTCGAACACAAGGCCTATGTTGTTGTGTTGGCCCATGGCTGCTCTGGAAGCCCGACAGCCTTCATCAATGCCAGGTTACCAACACTTTTCAGCCCTGTCATTTAGACCCAGGATGGTCACCTTGAAAAGAAAGCAGCAGCCATCTACAAGTTACTGGTTTTTTTTCTGTGTCGTTTTATTTATTTATTTTTCCTGTCAGCCTTTGAGGACCAGGAACCTAGGTTCGGCTGTGGGTCCAGTGGCTGCAACCCAGCCTAGAGTGATCAAAGCTGAGGCAGAGTTGCGATTCCCTGATTTCAAGTCCTGTGCTTGACAAAATAAAAATACGTAATACATACATGCATACATACATATACACATTAAAAATATTTAAACAATTATTAGGCTACTTGGTGTTGTATTCATGCCATTTTTTCTACCAGGCCTGGGATTTGAACTCAGGGTCTGGGTAAAACTGCATTACTATGGGGGAAAGGAAAGCTCACAATGCTGGAAGACAACAAAGTCAGGCCTGTTCCTAGCACTCGCAAAAATAATACAAGTATACATTTTAAATACATGATTTATATTTATATATACATGTTTACTGTATATTGCAGTTAGTTTAGTTACTCATTTTATTTTGTTTTTTATTTATTTATTATATATTTTAGAGAGTATGATTACATATATAACATTTTTTACATCCTATTACATAGAACATAGATTTGCCTATGTATTATACATCATTCCTGAGACCCAGGACTTTCACTGAGAAAACAAGTGGGGCAATTGCCTTCTTCCACCAGGATTAAGTTTTTGGCAGTTCTGTGATTTGAACTCTAGGCCTAGAAGGCCCACTTCATGAATGGGTAAAAGTTAGCACACCAGTCTGACGCAAGTGAAGTTGTCGGGCAAATTTGAGGACCTGAAATGCAGCCCTAAGAGTGGCCAATATAAAACCAGACCGATGTATAGATTGCAGCGTGTGTGTATTTACATATGTATATGAATCTATAAATAAAGTTATAGAGAGAGACAGATAGACATTTATGTAGATTCTAGTGTATAACTCTATATAAAGAATGATGATGTATATCTTATTTTTATATATTCTATTACTATGAGTTATTTGGTCTAAACTTATGTCTCCATTAATTAATCACGGTAGGAGACTTAATAAATTGTTAATTAAATTAATCAATGACCTATATTTATTGCATAGAATCTTATACTACAATGACTAGCTAATTAGTAGTTCAATTGGTACATTACAAAGATTCTATTATTGTTCCTACAGATAGGAATGAGTAGGTGGAAGTCCCAAGATCAAACTCAGGGCCTAGGTGTCTTGGTTGGGCTCAGGCTTCACTGCCAGCCTGCCAGCCTTCAGCTATGCAATACAGGTACAATTTTCAAGCCTAGTCATTGAGACCCAGGATGGTCTCAGTGCAAAGGAAACAAAGGTGAAACTGTTGTCTAAAACTTCCTGATTTTTCCTCCTCCATCTTGGTTGGTTTATTTTTTTGCCAGAGCTGGGAGTTGAGCTCGGGTTGTAGGATCCCTGGATCATCTGTGGGTGTGAAAGCTGCACCCCAGCCTAGGGTAATCAAGGCTGACTCAAAGTTGTGGCGACCTGAGTTCAAGCCCAGTGCCTGCCCCCCAAAAAAACCTAAGGTCCTGGTTATGAGTTTGGGCCATTTTATCTGCCATACCTGGAATTTGAACTCAGCGACTGGGTAACACTATTGTGCTTTGGGTGAAGTGAAAGCTAACCTAGAAAAAAAATTCTAGAGCATTTCCCAGTGTGTGAATTCCAGCCCTAGAACTGGCAAAAATAATATTTATATACATGTATAATATATATCATATATATCTATTTGCATAGATATTACATATTGTACCTAGGGCACAATATTTCCACTGAAAGGAAATCAGGTCAACATTGGCTTCTTACTCTACCTATTGACTTCAGCACTCCTAGGATTTGAACTCAGGGCCTGGAATGTCTAATTCATCAAGGGGTCAGTTTAAGCACAGCGCCTCAAACAAATTCAATGCCAGGCAGTTCCCAGGACCTGAGTTCTATCCTCAGGAGTGGCCAATATATAAATAGATAGATGTGTAAATTGCTGCAAATAACGTGTATATAAATATATAGAGAGAGAGAAAGAGAGAGATGTATATGTATATTCCACTCTACATTTAAATATAAATATATTTATAGAATGTGAGGTTTCTATATATTATTAAATTACATGTAATATATTATTAATAGTTATTAGGTATTAAATTATGCCTCCATTTAATGAAGTATCATGGATAAAGGCACAGTAAAGTGCTTCCTTTTGTAAATGGAGCTCAGGGACAATTTCTAGGCTCATAGTTCAAGCCTCAGGAACTGCACTAAAAAAATAAGAGCCATTAACTGCATGTGTCTGTGTATATATGCATGTATATCTTTCAGTGAACATCCATAGTCGTTATGAAGAATAGCACCCAGATAACAAATTTGCTTTGAATAGAATGATGTCATAGCACAGAGAGTGCTTTCAAGACAGTGCATGTTCCTGGTAAAAAAAAATTTAAGACCTTGGCTTGGAATTTGCACCATTTTTCTCACAGTCCTGGGATTTCAAGTCAGGGTCTGATTAACTCTCTGGCACTGTGGAGGAGGGGAAACCGACCATCGTTGAAGACAAGAATTTCAGACCAGATTCCAGGGCCTGAATTCAAGCCCCAGCACTGGAAAAAATAAGAGTCATACATGAGATCTATTTACATACATGTGTATACTCCATATGAGATATATTGCCTTTATTTATTTTTTATTTATTTTATTTAGTACTATTGCCCATATAACATTTATTTCATTTATTACATCTTATGACATAGATTTATTTGCATATAGATTATACATAATACAGAGAACCAGGACTTTCACAGAGAAGGAAAAAATGGGTCAAATTGGCTTCTGACTTCACATATAAAATTTTGGCCATGCTGGGATTTGAACTCACAGCCCACAATGCACAAATCATGAATGGGTCAGTTGTAAAACAAAAGCCTTTAGCAAACTGCACTGCCAGCCATTTCTGAGGACCTGTGATCAAGCAATAATAGTGGCGGATAGATGGATAGATAGATAGATAGATAGATAGATAGATAGATAGATAGATAGATAGATAGATAGATAGATAGATAGATAGATAGTATATGTGCAGTTTGCTATGTATATGAGAGAAAGAATGTGAGGATATTAAATTATATATGCTATGAATTATTAGTTATTAAATTATGCCTCCTTTTAATGAAATGAAGTATCATGGTTGAATACTTATTAAGGAGTTAATGTAAAAGTAGTCAGTATTCCTTAATTGGGAGAATCATCCCAGGGTGCTAGAATGGAATACATTATCCAATACTTTTGTGTGGCATTCTATAAGGGAATCATGAACTAACTGCAAATTTAATTGTTACTTTTATAACATTCCGTTAGGCATTACCATGGATAGTAATGGTTTTCTCAAGATCTCCCTCCATTTATAGATGGCAGTCCAGGCACTTCAACTCCAGGCCTGGGTATTTTACTTCAAAATGCAAACCATTGGAATGACCCTGTGAAAATTTCAGGCTGTCAGGATGAAAAAAAAGAATGAGAAGAAAAGAAAGCCAAGTGTCAGTGGATCCTACCTGTAATCCTCGCTCTTCAGGAGGCTGAGAAGTAGAGAATGCCAGTTTGAATTCAGCCAGGACAGGAAATTCCACCACACTTTTATTCCTGAGGGATTATAGGAATAAAAAATTCCCATGAATGGGGCTATGACTCAAGGGCAGAGCGCTACCCTTGAGCAAAAGGAGCTCAGGAAAATTGCCTAGGCTCATAGTAAAACCCCCGGATCTGCCAAAAAACAAAAAAGGCAGTAACAACATATCTCCCCATGTATGTATGCATGTATTTCTATTGGTGAAGATCTAGAGTTCCTATGATGAAAGGTATCCAGCTAGGAAATTGTTTTCAAGACAGTGCGTCTTCCAGGGCTCCTCTCACTGTTCCCATTGTAGTCTGAGGTTTTCTCCACATCGGGGACTGATGGAACAAGTCTTCCTCATTGTTGGAACAGGCCTCACTCCTGTACAGCTGAATGATAAAAAAAAAAACAAACTCCTTCTAAGCCAATTAGTGAGGAGTGTGGATGGGCTCTGAAGTCCAGGAGAAAAAGGCCTCTATGTACCTCAAGCTATCTCTCTGCTGAGAGCTCTGCTGTGACAGGAAGACTTCATTTGTTCACCTCCCGTGCCCAAGTTCCCTGCACTTATCCTGTCTTTGTTAGACTATGTTCCAGTGTTAAAATAACCTGCTACAATGAATTAAAGGGTCCTTCTTGCAGACAACTAGCGAGCTGAACCTAATAAAATGATTCATTATTGGCAATGATGCCTCCTTGGGTTTCCAGAAACTTGCTAAATCAAAGCACATGTGTGATAACACTATGCTTCTTGTCATCTAGGTCTGGTGAAACTCATTAGATTTTGAAACTTTGACCTATCCTTGTTGGACCCTGGGTGGCTGGGTTTCAGAGTTGAACACAGGACCTGGGTACTGACCATGAGCTCAAAGCACAAGCTCTGTTCTTTAGCATTTGGTATCACAGCTTCACTTCTGGTATCTGTGTGTGTATGTGTGTACATATACTTGTTCTGGAGCTTCAACTCAGGATCTGAACACTGTCCCTGAGTTCCCCCTGTACAAGGATAGCACTCTAGAGTTGAGGCACACAGCCACTTCAGGCTTTTTTCTACTGATGCAGTACTAAGGAATCAAACCCAGGGATTCAGTCATGCAAAGCACTCTACTCCTAAGAGACATTCCCAGCACTCTACTTCAGGTTTCTTAATTTCTTTTGTTGGAAGTTGGAGGAATTAAAGTTTAGGATTTGGTGCGGTCATTGAGCTCTTTAGCTAAAGCCAATCGCTCTACCACTTCAGCAACAGCCCCCCTTGAGGTTTTTGGTGGGTCACTGGAGAGAAGGGTATCAAGCCAGGCTGGCTTTGGACCGTGATCCTCAGCTCTCAGCGTCCTGAGTACCTAGGATGACAGGCATGAGTCAGCAGTGACTAACTTCCACTTCAAGTTTCTTTTTATTTTATTTTATTTATTTTATTTTGTGAACATAATGTGTACAGAGGGGTTACAATTACATGGGCAGGATAATGCATACATTTCTTACCAAGCATTGCAGCCTCCTCCTTTGTTTACCCTTCTCATCCCTTCCCAACCTCCCCCCCACCCATTCTTCCAGTCCCCCCCCCCCCGCACCGACGTTGTAAAGCTCATTTTCGACATGACAATTTGTACTTCTCATTGTTGCAACAGGTCCACCTCTATCCTTAAACGACTTGTTTTGCCCCATCTCCTCCACAAGTTATACTGACATCAAGTATAGTGAAAGCGGGGGGTTATACTGTGGGCGAGGGACATACAAAGCAATGAAGAAATAATCTTATAAATGCGTTAGAAACACATACATGAAAGAAAACAACATTAAAATACATATCTAAGGGTTCATTTTCCTAACATCACATTATCTGACCTTTTCCGCTTGACTCATACATATACTAGATATTACAAATAAGGGAAACCATGGGACCTATGTTTCTTTGGGCCTGACTTACTTCACTTAATATAATTTTTTCAAGTTTTTCCATTTCCTAACAAATGGGGCAATGTCATTCTTTCTGATGGAGGCATAGAATTCCATTGTGTATATATACCGCATTTTCTTCATCCATTCATCTACTGATGGGCATCTGGGTTGGTTCCATATCATAGCTATGGTAAATAATGCTGCAATAAACATAGTTGTGCTGGTAGCTTTAGTGTGGTCTTGTTTGCAAACCTTTGGGTAAATGCCCAAAGTGGGATTGCCGTGTCATAGGGGAGCTCTATGTGAAGTCTTTTGAGGAACCTCCATACTGCTTTCAAAAGTGGTTGAACAAGTTTACATTCCCACCAACAATGAAGTAAGGTTCCCTTTTGTCCACATCCCCTCCAGCATCTGTTGTTGTTACAGTTCTTGATTTTTGCCATTCTAACTGGAGTGAGGTGGTATCTCAATATTGTTTTGATTTGCGTTTCTTTTATGGCTAAGGATGTTGAGCATTCCTTCATGTGTCTATTGGCCATCCTTCTTTCTTCTTCAGAGAAGTTTCTCTTTAAGTCTTTCACACACTTGTTTATTGGGCAGTTGTTTCTTTGAGGATTTGTTGTTGGGGGATTTAATTTTTTGAGTTCCAAGTATGTTTTAGATATGAGACCCTTGTCCCTTGTATGGCTAGTGAAGATCTCCCAATCCATGGGCTTTCTATTGATCTTGTTAGCTATGTCCTTTGCCATGCAGAAGCTCTGCAACTTTATGCAATCCCATTTGTCCAAACTTTCTTTGATTTGTTGCCTTTCGAGTCTCTATTCAGAAAATTTCGGCCTGAGCCAAGGAGACCTAGGGTTTCTCCTATTCCATCCTGTAATTTTTTCAGAGTGTCTGCTTTGACTTCGAGGTCTTTGATCCATTTGGAGTTGATTCTGGTGCAGGGTGTTATATAAGGATCTAGCTTTAGTTTTCTACAAGTAGTTAAACAATTTTGCCAGCACCATTTACTGAAGAGGCTGTCTTTGTTCCATTCTATTTTTTTAGCTCCCTCATCCAAGATTAGATGGCTAAAGGTATGTAGGTTCATTTCTGGGTTTTCAACTCTATTCCTTTGGTCCTGAGGTCTGTTCTTATGCCAATACCAAGCTGTTTTGATTACTATGGCTTTATAGCAGAGTTTGAAATTTGGTATTGATATTCCTCCAGCAGTGTTCTTTCCGTTGAGGAGCGTTTTTGCTATTCAGGGTCTTTTATTGTTCCATATGAATTTTTAGATTGCCTCTCCTATTTCCTTGAAGAATGAGGTTGGAATTTTGATAGGTATCGCGTTGCCTTGGGAACTATTGTCATTTTCACGATGTTAATCTTTCCAATCCAGGAGCATGGGAGGTTTTGCCATTTTTTAAGTTCTGTGTTGATTTTCTTTTTCAAGATTTTAAAGTTTTCATCATAGAGGTCCTTCCCTTCTTGGGTTAAGTTTATTCCTAGGTATTTTATTTTTTGTGGGGCTATTACAAATGGAGTTGCTTTCCTAATTTCAGCCACACTTTTCTCATTGTTGGCATACAGAAAAGCCATTGATTTTGGGGGGTTAATTTTATACCCTGCTACTTTGTCAAAGTTTTGAATCAGCTTGAGTAATTTGGGAGTGGAGTCTATGGGATTCCACTTCAAGTTTCTATGTGGTGAATAGGAGATAATAGTCTCATGGGACCTTTTTTGTCTGGGTTAGTTTTGTACCCAGATCATTAGATCTCAGCTTCCTGAGTAGGCAGGATGACAGATCTCAGCTACTACCCCTAGACTGTAACACTCTGTTGCAAAGGGGTCCTTGGCTCCACGTGGTAGGGAGCTACCCATGATCCCCACTGGTAAGTGTCAGTGGCTAGGCCCTGAGTTCAAGGTTCATGATCAAGAAACAGAAATCAAAACAATTGTCTGCAGGAGACAACTCACTAGATTTAGGTACATACATAAATTTGGCACTGACATGAGGACATATCTGAGCTACAAGTTTCTCATCTGCACAATCATCTTACTTGTGGAGCTCTTACAAGAATCAGATGAAAAAAATGAAAAAATGCACCCCATGAAGGACTCAGCACACAACAAGGCATGAAAGACTCATCACATAGCTCTAACCACATAATGTCATTAGAATTAGGGTGCTTTCATCAGTATCACCATTCTTTCAGAAACATACCACAAATAGTCCAAATTTAGGTTTTAGAGGGGTGAGTTTTTTGGGGAGTGGAGTCAGCCACGGGGATTACACTGAAATGTTGGGGTTACTGTCCTAAGGTCTTTTGATCAGTCTAGAACTCTACCACTTTAAGCCACAGCTCAGAGTTTCGCAGACTTCCTGCCAGGGCTGGGTTTTAAACCACCAGTGTCAAATCTCAGCTCTGGAGTATCTTGGATGACAGGATGTGCAAGCCAGCAGCATCTAATCCATGTAACTGGGTTGCAGTGGTTTACCTCTGGCTAATTCAGATTAGATGGCAAATGTCAACACTAGACTCCCAGCTTTCTCTGTGAAGAGGTATTTGCAGCCCTATCCTTATATAGTTGCAGTCAGAACATTCTATCTTTTCCTTTTTATTTGTTTTGGTGCCAGTCCTGGGTCTTGAGTAAGGGTCTAGACACAGTCTCTAAGCCTTTATGCTCAAAGCTATTGCTCGAGTGTTTGAGCTACAGCACAACTTCGGGATTTTTCTATTTTTTTAGTGAGGAATCAAACCAAGGGCGTTATACTTACTAGGCGAGCACTCTACCACTGAGCCCCTGTATTGACAAGTATGTAAACAGATAAGTGTGTAGATTGGTAGACAGACAGACAGACAGACAGACAGACAGACAGACAGACAGACAGACAGACAGATAGATAGATAGATAGATAGATAGATAGATAGATAGATAGATAGATAGATAGATAGATAGATAGATAGATAGATAGATAGATAGATGTTGATATATTTAACGAGAGATATCTGTAAATTATGAAATTGCATATAAGATATTTCTACCAAATGTTGCCAATTAAATTATTCCTTCCTTTTTTAAGTATCATGATTGAATACATAATAAAGTATTAATTGAAAATTAGTCAATGTAGTATAATTGTTGTGTATAATTTTATAATATAATCTTACACTAACTACTAATGTAATTGTTACATTTACAACATTCTATTTGTACAGATGTCTATTGGAAAGCGTTTCTTTTTAATAATTTTAATTTTAATTTTTTATTTGTTTTTTTGGGGGGTCCAGTCCTGGGGTCTGAACTCTGGGCCTGGTCGCTGTATCTCAGCTCTTCAGCTCAAGGTTAGCGCTCTACCACTTGAGCCACAGCACCACTTCCAGATTTTTTCTTTTTGCTTATGTGGTGCTGAGGAATCGAACCCATGCCTCTAGCATGGAAGGCAAGTGCTCTACCACTGAGCCACCCTTCCCAGTTCTGGAAAGCGTTTCTTAGAATCTCCCCCAGCCATTCAGTAGTGGGAGTCCAGGGATTCAAACTTCAGGCCCAAGTTGCTGATTTCTGCTTGGCTTCCCTAATAGCCCACCAAACATCAGCAATATAAGGTCATGTATATTATCTGGGCATTGTTATTTAGACCCCGGATGGTACAATACAAAGGAAAAAAAATAAAACCAACTGATTGAACTTTTCAGTTTTATCCTTTTCCTTTTTATTTATTTTTTTTTGCCAGCCCTGAGATTTGAACTCAGGACCTAAGCTCCCAGGATCGGCTTTGGCAGAGATGCCAAGACTTGAGCTCAAGCCCAGTGCTTGGCCTAAAAGCAAATAATAATAATAATGATAACAATAGCAATAAAAATAACAATAATAATAATAATATTAAGGCCCTGGCTTGGAATTTGCACCATTTCACTGGCAGTCCTGGCATTTAAAATCAAGGTCTGGGTAACTCTGTGGAACTATGTGTTAAGGGGAAGATCACCGTTGTTGAAGACAAGAAGTTCAGAAAAGTTCCAAGGGCCTGAATTGAAGTCCCAGTACTGGAAAAAATAATACTCATATATGAGATCTATTTACATACATGAGTTTATTCCATATGACATTTATTACTCTTATTTATTTAGTATTATTACACATAAAACATTTACTTTATTACATCATATCATATATACTGACAGCCGGGATTTCACAGGGAAGGAAAAAAATGTGTCAAAATTGGCTTCTTACTCCATGAATACATTATTGGCCATGCTGTGATTTTAACTCAGCCCACCAGCCTGCAGAAAACTGAGCTGCCAGGAAGTTCTGAGGACCTGGGATGAATCCACAGAAGTGTCATATATATATACACACACACTGACAGGGGGAATGTGAGGATATTATTAAATTATATATTTTTACAAATTATTAGTTATTAAATTATGCTTCCATTTAATGAAGTATCATCATCTAATACTTATAAAATCATTAATAAAAAAATCAGTCAATATCCTTAATCATACCATGGTGCTAGAATGGAAGATATAAATTCAATAATTTTTGTGTGGCATTCTAAAATAGAGTCATGAATTAAATGCAAAATTAATTATTATTTTTATAACATTCCATTAGCATTCACGTGAATAGGAATGAGTTAGTGAGGATCTCCCTCCATTTGTGAGTGGCCATCCTAGCATTAGAATTCCAGGCCTGGGACGTTTACTTCGAATGCAAGCCATTGGAATGACACTGTGAAGATTTCAGGTTGTCACGAAAAAAAGAACAAGAAGAAAAGGAAGCCAGGTGTCAGTGGCTCTTGCCTATAATCCTAGATCCTCAGGAGGCTGAGATGCCAATTTGGATTCAGACTGGGTAGGAAAGACTGCGATATTCATATTTCTAAGAGATCAAATGAAATCAAAACAAAATAATAACAAAAAAATCCTGAGTGGCCCCGTGACTCAAGTTTCAGAGCACTACCCTTGAGCAAAAAGGGCTCGGGGACAGGGCCTGGATGATGGGCGTTCAGCAGGTTGCCCATGCCCAGCCCCCCAAACTGGGCAAGCTGGAACAATCCCTCAGAGAGTACTAAGTCTGAGCACACAGCTTGAACAAGCATCCTTCACTGCAGTTTAAGAACTGAAGCCTGGAAAGCATTGTGTGGGCTGGTGTGTGCAACTGGTAGTTACAACGAGTGAACTATGTCCTGGACTTGTCAAAGGAAACCACAATTCTTAGGCTGTAGGAGTTGTTGAAGGTTGTGGCTCCATATCCTCTATCCTTCTGTAGGATATGAGCCTAGGCCTCTGGGGATTGGTACCATAATTCATTCATCTTTCCTCCTTGCCGAGTCTCAGGCTGCTCCCAAATCCTGGGAAAGATAGAAAATAGCCAGAAATTTCTGTGCCAAAAGGGGTAATCTAATAAATCTCACGGTCAAAACTCCCTTTAGAAGTAAGCCTTGGGTTTCGAATGTGGCTTACTGGTAGAGTGCTTACTTAGCACACATGAAGCCCTGTGTCTATTCCTCCCTACCACAGAAACAGAAAAAGCCAAAAGTGACACTGTGGCTTAAGCACTAAAAGTGCTAACCTTGAGCAAAAGAAGCTCAGCAACATGCCCAGACTCTGTGTTGAAGCCCCAAGACTGGCCAAAAAAAAAGTGAGCATGGTAAGACATTTTCTAATGGGACTTAGAAGAGGGCCGAGGTTATGGGTAACAGGTAGAGGGCAGGTGCTGTTGGCTCACCCCTGTAACCTTAGCTACAAAGGAGGCTGAGATCTGAGGATCCCAAATGCAAGCAGGAAAATCTATATGAGACTCTTTTCTCCAATTAAACTCCCAAAAAGCCAGAAGTAGAGCTGTGGTTCAAGTAATAGATTGCTAGTCTTGAGCACAAAAGATAAGGGATATCATCCAAGCCCTGAATTCAAACCCCGGGACTAGCACACGCACACACACACACACACACACACACACACACACACACACACACACACACACACACACACACAAACATAAACACACCAAGATAGAGAATTTGACAGTCAGCCTGCACAAATTCCACCTCTATAAACTCAGTATTTAAAAAAAAAAAAAAAGGGGGAGGAGGGAAGGAAAGACTTGTTCCAGGAGATGATATAATCAGCGCCAAAATTCCACAGGAGTTCTAAGATGGGGAACAGGACAGAGAGCCTCAGGCACAAGGTACAGCATAGGCAAAGGTATTGAGGTGTGGTGTAGAGCAGATGGTGTGGATGGAATGAAGCTTCTGTGGTTTCAGACAAGTCTGGCCGAACACTGAAGGCTGGGTCAAGTTTTGTACTTGAGTCACAGGTAGGGAAGAGGGTGGGGTCCCAGAATGAGGCCCAGGGAAAGATTAGCTTGACTTTTCACCAAAGACCCTAGCCAATTTCTGTGGCTGGAAGCCTATTTTTCACAGCACCTCACCCTCAGGCCCTCTTTGAATGGAGGAGTCAGGGCAAATGCAGGGAAGAACTCTTGTTTAGAAAACCTTCTAGCTCAATCCCACCAGTGGCTCACCCCCTGTAAATCCTTGCTACTCAGGAGATTGAGATCAGAGATCGTGGGTCAAAGCTACCTCAGGGGAGGAAAGTTAGTGAGACTTTCTTGCCCATGAACTAACAAAAGCCAAAAATGGAGCTGTGGCTCAAGTGGTAGAATGTCCACATTGAGAGAAACGTTAAGAGACTACAGGTCAGACCCTGAGTTCAGGCCCCATTACTGGCACCTAAAAAATAAAGAAAAGCTTTCAGGAGCTCCTAGTCCACTGTGGTGAAAGTCCAGATGAGCTAAGCATCGGTGGCTTATGCTGGCCCTCATAGTTCCTAAGGAGGCTGAGATATGAGGATTGCCATTCAAAGCCAGCCTGGGCAGAAATGTCTGGGAGACTCTGATCTCCAATGATCCACCAGAAAACCAGAAGCAGTGATGTGGCTGAAGTGCTAAGCTGAAGAGCTGAGAGACGGTGCCCAGGCCCAGAGTTAGAGCCCCAGGACCAATATCTGGCCTGCTTTTACCTCATTCTGTGGCTCTAGGCAGAGTACTTTCCAGTGAGCCTCTGATGGTCTTCAATGTCTATGTGTCCTACAAGTCTAGAGAGCAGCCTCCTTGAAGGCATTTGCCTACAGAGCGGGACAGAGTACAAGATAAGGATCAAGCCGTGTGGCATGGAGGTCATCAGCCACGTCACCAGAAGGAAATATGTCATGAGTGTAGTGTGGATCTGAGCACTAAATCGACGTCTCAGACCACGGTTCTGGGCCAGAAGGGGTAGACCAGATAATGCCGGCTCACAAGGGAATCACAAGAATGTGAATTTTTCATGCACACCTTGGGAAGGTTTTGAATTGAGTTTATGAAAGACTTGTAGGCTGAGGAATCCAAAGAAGCCTGGCTGCTGCTGCTTGTAGCAGTCAATATATCCCAGGAGTCCCAGGGCTCAGAACCCTGCTTAACTCACCAGTGCTCAGTGGCAGATGAAGGTCTGCAATCATGGGAAAACTTCAAAGGAGCATCCATAGTGTCTTTCCCTTGATTCTATGTTCCCGTGCTGGGATGGAGGGGCAAGTTCCATGGAACTTACTGCCATAGCCCAGACCCCTCAGCACAAGAAGGTCTTAAGGAGAAACACCTGATGTAGCTTGAGAGTTTACTATGATTATGCCTCAGGACTGCCCCCAGTTATAGCTCAGCTTATTATTATTACCTTCCTGTGTGTGTGTGTGTGTGTGTGTGTGCACGTGCACACGCACGTGAGCACACGTGCATGAGTGCATGTTGGTAGTAGGGCTTGAATTCAGGGCCCGTGCTCTGCCCCTCAGTTTTTTCATTCAAGGATAGCACTTTACCACTTCAGCCACAGCTTTTCTTCCAGCCTTCAGGTGGTTCTTGGGAGAGGGGAGTCTCACAGACATTTCTTGTTGGGCTGTATCTGAATGTCAGTCCTCTGATCTCAGCCTGCTGAGGGAGCTAGGAATATGAGAGCATGAGCAATAAGCATCTGGCCACTCTTTCCTTCTTGGATAAAACAGAATATCTATTTCCTAGCCGAGCACCAATCTGCGGCTATCCCTCCTTCCCCTTCCCCTAACCCTCTGGGCTTCAGAGGAAACATACTCTCCCCTGAGGACAAAGAAATAGGATGCACTGACAGGTTTGAGCATTATGTTCTCCACACAGTCAGGGGCTGCTGGGAGCTGATGTAGAAATCAGAGATCTAGGCCAGGGCAAGTAGACAGCTGTTAGAACAGAAAGTATGAAAAGACATCCATGCAGCTGCATGGCAGTGGCTCATGCCTATAATCCTAACTACTCAAGGTTGACACTGGAGGATCAATCAAGATTCAAAGCTAGCTTGGGCATACTCTTATCTCCAAAGTATCACCAAAAAGCTGGGAGGAAGAAATACTGTAATTCAAATGTTAGAGCACCAAACTTGTGCAAACAGGATAAAGGTTACCACCTAGGCTCTTCAAACCTTGGTAAACACACACACACACACACACACACACACACACACACACACACACACACACACACACACACCATATGAATGCAAAATCAGAGATTTCTACACTCTTACCTTTGGGTATTCTCTGCCTGTTCCCCACTAATCTGGTGGTTGTTGGCCTAGGAGGTCGATGCATCCAACACCACCAGACATCTATAATTGTGGGGACCAGAATGGCTATAACGTCAGCATTCCTCAATCCCAGCTCCTTTATTGGGTCATGGTCTATCCAGACCCTATGGGGTTCCTTTTACAGACTCACCAAGATCTTTAAAAAGGCATCACATGCTGGGCACTGGTGGCTCACGCCTGTCATCCTAGTTACTCAGGAAGGTGAAATCTGGCTTCCAATCCAGCTTAGGCAGGAAAGTGTGTGAGACTCTTATCCTCGAAGAACCATCAGAAAACAAGAAGTGTCCTTGTAGCTCAAGTGGTAGAGTGCAAGCCTTGAGAAAAAGAGCTCAGGGACAACGCATATGGACAACAACAACAAGGAGAGGCATTGCATGTTGGCTTTGGGATTGGCATGGGCCAACTATAGGAAATTTCAAGTTTGCCAACATAAAGCAGTACCTCCTTTAGTCCCGTGCTCCTCAATCTTGTGCACCCCCTGGACTTGGCCGTGCTTCAGGTCAGGATGTCTCTGGCTTCGCCGGAAGGCTGTAAGGAGGAAGATCCCAGACCAATTGCCCCGGCTCCTTCCTCCCTGCTCACACTGCTGCTTCTGCTCTTTGCCATAGACCTTCTTCTTGAAATCCATCCATGAGATCATTGACACCAACACAGTGGTGAGTGGTGGGTCCAGCCTAACTCGGGGAAGTCAGAGGTGGAAGTCAGCCTGGGACTAGGAGATTCTACTATGGGTGTGGGCTGAGGCCAGGGCTGACATTTATTTCATTCTGATCCTTGCAGGGGTAGGGAAACAGTATAGACACAATATTGAGTCAGGTAAGATGGGAATCTGTAGGACCACTTGTGTGGGGGAGGCTGTGGGACTCAGGGGGCCACTGTTCTTGGTACTCCTCTCTCAGACGTCCCTCTCCCTCTCTCATCCCTCAATAGTAAATGAGAAACTTTAAATAAGGGTGTCAAAGAGGGGGCAGGGAAGTATTTTCTTGTGAACCAGACTTGTGTTTCATATTCATCCTAGCCCCTAATTCCTATTTATCTAAGGATTGGCCATATGGGTTTGGGGGCGGATGATCATCCTAGCTGAGAATGTGGCTCAGTGATAGAGTGGTCGCCTAGCAAGCCTGAAGCCTTGGGTTCGATTCCATAAAGAAAAAGCTGGAAGGGGAGGTGGGGCTCAACTTGTAGATCTCCAGTCTTGATCAAATAGAGCTCAAGGACAGTGGCCAGGCCCTCAGTTCAAGCCCCATAAATGGAAGAACAAATCATTGTGGAGGCTTTATTTTCCCTTTGGAAACAGTTTATTCTTTGTGAAAAGCATAACATGGGCCTCTTCCCTGGCCACCAATGGGCCATTAGATGTCCCTGGAATTTGTGCCTCCTCCCAGCAGCCTCTGTTCTACTCATCCTGCAGTTTACCCTTCCTATCACCAGGCAAATGGAGGCCTAGAGAAGCCCACCTGGCCACCTAGTTCTGGTGGCTGCTGAGGATTTTGGGACTCAGTATGTCACATAGGGAGTCATCATCCCCTTCTGTCTACAGAAAAAAGGGACAGAGCACTGCAAGCCTGAGCGCACCAGCTGTGGGCAGTTCTGGATGTGGGGATCTGCAGCAGGACATACTTTGTGAGGGAGTCCTGTACGGGGCAGGGAACCCTGACCTCTCCTCTTGCAGTTTCCACACTATCCTGAAGTTGCAATTCTTCAATACTTTTCTGCGCTTCCCACATTTTGCCCATCCAGGAGCCTTAGGCCTCTGAAACAGCTGCACAGTTGGGGAGCTCAGCCTGTGTCGGCATCTGGAACCTCGTGTAGGAGGGACAGCAGCTCCTGCAGCTATCTACTCTTCATCTTCTCCAGGGACAGCCGGCACATGCACTTGGCTTTCTCCTGACACAGCTGATCCGGAATGAACAACTGTCCTTTTCAAGCCAGGAGGGATTCCTGGGTGGTGCAGATATGTGCTGACAGCTGGTTGCATCGATGGTGGAGCTGATCTGCAAGACTCTGGAAGTCCACCTCATCAGGCAGGTTGTGGATGAAGCAGATTTTCTTCTCAGATGCCCACATGTCCCACTTCCCATTCTCTCACAAGTTATGGTGGCAGCTCACGGGGCCGGGGACCTGTGGTTCCAGCTCTATTCGGCACTGAGCTGTCCAGGGTAGGGGGAATGTGAGCAGTAGTCCGGCAGGAGTTTCCCCCTGTGGATCTCAGGGTTCACAGATTCCCCTTCCCCAGGGAAAGCCAGGAAGCTCAGCTGGGCCTGCAGGTGCTCCTCCTGTGGACTGGTCACTTCCAGGCACTTGAAACTGTCCTGCCACTTTGGGGGCACCACCTAGTCCCGCCATTTGGTCAGACCCTGCAAATGTTTCAGCTGCTCCAACAGCTGAGTCTGCTTCTGCAGATGCTACTGCAGGACCTACTACTTGGAGCACAACTGCTCATTGGAAGTGATGTGCTGTTACACAGGTGGCTCTGAGCTCCTGCAGCTGGCCAGGGACTGCTCCTGTTGCTCCTGCAGCTCCTGAGCCGTTTGGCTCTCTATCTCTCTTTCTCAGCCACCTCTTTCCCTTCCTCTATCTTCTCCTCTGAGCAGTCCAGCTGTTCCCGCAGATGTTTCTTCACCTGCTGCTCTGAGTCCATGATGCTGGTGAGATCCTCCTTCTCACTGCTCACCCTGTGGAGAGCATCCTGCAGCAAGGCCAGCTGTTCCTCCAGCTGTGGGTTGCACACACATGCACATCGTGGGGTCTCAGGTATCTCCTGCCTATCATTGGTTTTCTCCTCTAGTCTTCCCAGTTGCTCCCTCTGCTCCGCAATCTGGAGATGGAGCCTCTGGTTTTCCTGGACCTAGATGTGAAATTGTTCCTACAGGTTTTTCAACCCTATCTGCATGCGGTAGGCCTAGGCCTGCAGTTGGTGCTCCTCCTGAGATGGACGCTTAGGGTTCCATGGTTCTGCCAGCTTAGTTCTCAGTTCCCCCAGCTATTCTCTAGGTGCAGCACCTACCTTGATCCTCACTCCTTCTGATCTATCAGTTGGTTTACCTGCTCGGTCAGCCACCAGGCTCCCTCCTTCTGCACGGACCTCTCAATGCTCAGGTTCTGCGAGAAGGTTTCTGTCTCCAGATTCGCTGCGGTCACCATGCAGCTCAGGTTGTCCTGTAATCTCTTTAGTACATCATGCATCTGCAGCACTTGTTGGAACTTGCAGATTCTGTTTTTCCTGTTGGTCCTCTAGGTCCAGAGTGCTTCCAGCTTCTCCTAAAACTTTGTGTTCACTTGCTCCAGGCCATAGAAGCTTCTGGTCTTCTCCTTGAGCTGAAGTGTTACAATATTCAGCTGTTTGAACAACATTTCAGTCTCCTTCTGTAAGTAGTAACCACAGAAGCCACCATCTCCAGCTCCCCCATGTGCTGCTCTATGGCCTATAGGCAGCTGGTGAGAACTTCTTGCTCCATTTGTCTGTCATCGGCCGTAAGCTGCATGTGGACTGCTGCCAATTGTAAATTACTTTCTGCTGAAACCAACCTCTGTATGGGTAGCTTGTGGATGTCTAGCTCTGTTTTCAGTGCTTTGTGCACTTGGGCTACCTTCTCCTTCTCTTTCTCTTGTCAATCATGCAGGTCGGTTTTTTCCTGCTTCAGTGGTTGGATCTTGTCACAGAGCACCTGGTTTCTTCTTTTGCTGCAGTACAGGGCAGGCACCACATGTTTGTAGCACCTCTGCAGATTCTTGGTGGTATCGGGACCCTTTTCACAATGGACCCTGGTTGCTGTGACTGTGTCCAAAGGCAGGGGAGTCCTGTGGTAGGCATCACCTTTGGCCAGACCCTCCGTTGAATCACCCTCTCCAGTGGTGTTTGTCTTTGGGATCCTTACCTTTTTTGTATTCTTTGTTTTCTTGAATGTTGAATGTCTGACGAGAGGATTCTTCTGCTGGTGTTCTGGCAGTAGTTTGTTGCCCACAGCTCTGTCTCAGAGTCTTGTTGTTGGAGACATCTGAGCGCTGGGATGGGAAAGATGGGCTGGCCACATTCCCAGGCTCTGGGAAATCCTCTATTCTCCCACTCATTGGCTAGGTCATCAATTTCCTATTGAACTCCAAATTCGCCTTGAGTCTCTTGCTTACCACTCAGTTTACTCTACCTTCCTCAACTGCTGATAGTGGTTTCAACCAACAGATGCCGGATGGCAGCACAGATTGATGTGTATGTCTGTTTATTGCCAGTCCTGGACATTGAACTCAGGATCTAGGCACAGTCCATGAGCTGCTTTTGCTCAAAGCTGACCTTTACCACTGAAGGCACATGGCTCTACTTCTGGCTTTGTTGACAATGAAGTTGGACAGAGGTTTCAAGTACTTTCCAGTCTAGAGTGACTTTGGCCTTGTAAGTATCATGGAGGACTGCTGAGAGCCAATAGTGCCTGCTTAATCATTGGTCTTGCTGGTGTTCTTGGACAGACTGGTGAGTTACCTATCTTCGGGGTTAAGTGGTGGGAGCTGGAGCCCACAATTCAAATCCTGGTTCTGCCACCTCCAAATGGCAGGAAATCCTAAGAAACTCATTTTTATCCATATGAATACCCGTGGAATGTGATGTATGTCATGATTGAATGGGCAGTTCTTGAATGATTCTAGGACAAAATTATATACAATTATATTCTAGGATACTGATTGATTTTAATCAATACTTTATGAAGCGTTTAAAAATTGCATTCATTAAAAGGAGAAATAATGAAATACCTAAGAATTGGTTGTCACATAGCATAGAGATGCCATTTTTTTCTGCCAGGACTGGGATTGCAACTGATAGTCTGTGTAATTATGTTGCACTGTGTAGCAAGGGGAAGCTTGCTTTCTTGAAGTCAAGAAATTCAAGTCTGTTCCTTAGTCCTGAAATCGATCCCCACCCCCTAGAAAACCTCCTATTTGTGTACATTTTAAATATATGATTTATATTTACATACATATATTGATTCGATATTGCATTCAGTGTAGTTATTCATTTTACCTTTTATTTTGTTCATGTAGTAACCATTTATTTTATTGACTATTATGGCACATAGAATATTGATTACATTGATTACATAGGATATAGGTCTGCATATGTATTCCACTTCATACCTGACATGTAGGACTTTCACAGAAAAGGAAAACATGTGTCACCATCTGCTTCTTACTCCACAATTCATTGTTTGGGAGTGCTGGAATCTAAACTCATGGCCTATAGGGCCAAATTCCTGAATGATAGCATGTCAACATACCATCCTGGGGCAAACTGAGCTGAGAGGCATTTCCCAGGACGTGAGATTGAGCCCCTGGGGTTGACAAAATAAGAACAGATTGGCATGCACATGGTAGTATGCTAATATATATATATATATATACATATATATATATAAAATGTGCCAGAGATGTCTATCCATTATTCAGTTATATAGACTATATTCCTAACAATTCTTGGGTATTTATTATGCCTCCACATATTTAATATTATTGTTTTCATCCTAATAAACTATTAAGTAAATCAGTGTACTGAAATTATTGTGTCCCTGTAAGAAATAGTTGTCTTTTAATGCTAAATTTTAAATAATATCAATCAGCCTACTGAAATCATGATGTCTAAATTTATACGAGTATCATTCATGAGCAACTCATTCAACCATGACACAACATTCAATCATTATTCTAATAAATGGGAACGAGTCTCTTAGGATCTCCCACAATTTCTAAGTGACATGAGTGGGATTCAACTCTAGGCTTATATTGCCCTGCAGGACTATGTCTTCCCCAGTACCCTGCCAGCCTTCAGGACTACAAGGTGAAGTACCTTTTGGAGCTGTGTCATTCAGACCCAAATGGTCATGGTACAAAATGTTAAAACTTCATCCCACCACTTCTTCTCTGTGCGTTCCCACCCCCAAGGCCTGGAGGTCTAGGATCCCAGGATCGCCTGTGGTTCCAGTGGTTGTACCCCAGACTAGGGTGATGGAAGCTGAGGAAGAGTTGCCGTACATGAGTTCAAGACCTGTCTTCGCAAAACAACAACAACAACAACAACAACAAAATTATCTCCCTGGCTTGCAATTGGTGCTGTTTTTTCTGCTAGGGTTTGGATTTGAACTCAGGGTCTGGGTAACTTTGCAACACTGTGGACAAAGGGGAAGCTCACCGTGCTTGAGGACAAGAAAGTCAGGCCTAGTCCCTAGGCTTGAATTCAAGCCCCAGCTCTGGGAAACATACTATTAATGTACATTGTAATGATAGAATTTGTACTTACAGATGTTCAGTACATATCCTGTTTGTTGTGGTTATTTATTGTATTTCTATTTTATTCATTTATTTACCATTTACTTTATTCACTGTGGTAGCACTCATTCCATTTATTATTTTGATGACATCCTATCACATAGTATCTAGATTTGTAGATGTGTTCTCCATCATGTCTGACACCCAGGATGCTCTGAGCAAAGGAAAACAGGTGTCACACTCGGCTTCTTACTCCACAATCCAATTGATAGCAGTGCTGGGATCTGAACTCAGGGCCTAGCAGACCCAATTCATGAATGGGTGTGACAAAATGGCAACCTCTAGCCCAGGAAACTGCCAGGCAGTTCCCAGACCCTGACATCGAGCCACAGGGGTGGACAAAATAGCCATACATGGATAGGCAGGTGGTAGCATACCAATAAATATATATTTGTATAGAGTGCCAGAGACATCTGCCTAGGATTCAATGATATCAAATACGTTCCTACCAACTCTTAGGTAGTTATTATGTGCCATTGAAGGAATTGGATTCTTTTCCTGCTTAGTAAATTATTCAATAATATCAGTCAGCATCATAGGATCATTGTGTCTAATTTTAGACTAGACCAATCCATGGAGAAACTTCTCAATCATGAGTTTGCTCACATTCCATCTGTATTCTGATGCATAGGAATGAGTCTTTTGGGAAATCCCCTGATTGGTTGGTGTCAGGACCAGCACTTGAACTCAGGGCCAACATAGCTTCAAGGGCCTATGGCTTCCCTGATAGCCCACTAGCCTTCGCCAATGCAAGGTGAAGTACCCTTTGTAGGCATGTTATTCAGACCCAGGATAATCACCATGGAAAGGAAACCATTGTTAAAAATCCATCCCACGGCTTTTTCCCTCTGTGTGTGTGAGTGACTCTGTGTGTGTGTGTGTGTGTGTTTGTGTGTGTGTGTGTGTGTGTGTGTGTGTGTTTTCCTGCAAGACTTCAGGGCCTAGGATCCCAAGATTGGCTATGGTACCATGGCAGCCCACCACCCTGAGGTGATTGAAGCTGAGGCCAGTGTAGTCCTAAATTCATTATTTAAACATAGGATCTATATTGACATACATGTGCGGACAGCATCTTGCATTCGTTGCATTTCTTCTCCTTAATTTGTGTCTAATTCATGGAGGTATTGTGTATTTTACTGAGTATGGTGACAGTTGTAACTGTGGTGACATATATGACAACCTGTTCCCATGGTTATAGGGTTGCCTATGCATTCATTCTCCATCCTAGCTGAGACCCAGGACTTTCACAAAGAGGAAATCAGGTGCAACGACTGGCTTCTGACATCAGGATGAATCTTTTGTCAGTGCTGGGATTTGAACTCAGGTCTGGGTAACTGTTGTACTGTGGGGGAAGGGGAGGCACACCATCATTAAAGACTAGATTGTCAGGCCTGGTCCAGGGCCTGATTTGAAGCCCCAGCACTGGACAAAATAAGAAGCCCAGCTCTTTTAAACATAGGCTCTCTATTTACATACAGGTGTGGTATGCATCTTGCATTCAGTATAGTTATTCTTTTTATTTTTGTGTCTTTTTCAAGGATATATTGTGTATTTTATTGAGCATAGAATGACCTATAAAACTGCTGACATTGATGACAACCTATTCCCACAGGTCTAGAGTTGCCTATGCTTTCTTGATTCTTGCTGTGACCCAGCACTTGCACAGTACAGGGAAACAGGTGCAAGGATTGGCTTCTCACATCAGGATAACCCTTTTGGTAGTGCTGGGATTTGAACTTGGGGTCTAGGAAGCCCAACAGCCAAATAGGTCCACATTAGCCCAACAGCTTGTGAGCCACTAAGGAGCTAGGCCATACCCAGGACCTGAGACCGAGCCCCAGAGTGGGGATGGGGCACAATATTCATCCATTCATAAGCTGAAGTCAGTATGCTAATTAACTATTTGAATAGAGTAGGAGATGTAGTGAGCTGTGTTCGTATCCTATCTATCATTTGAGTACCGATTCTTGGATCTTTCCCAATGCCTCCAATTCCTGAATGTGATTCTTATTGTCACACTTCATGAACTCTTAATTAAAAATAATTGTTGTGCCATACATCTTTCCTATCATTTCCTATGAAAATCATACATGAACTAAACTCTTCCCCAGGCCTGACTTCAAGCACCTCATAATATTTATAGACATGTTAAATATATGATTTATACTTACATCAATATATTCAGTCTGAATCTTGTTTTTGGAGTGATACATTATATTTTATCATTTATTTAGCATTTATTTTATGGACCGTGAGTGCACCAATAACATTTATTACATTTATTCCCATCTATTCCATAGCATGTCGCTTTGCAGACATATTATGTACTTGTACAGAAAAGGAAAACAGGTGTCACCCTTGACGTCTTACACCAGGAAGAAAATTTTGGTAATGATGGGACCTGATGTGAAGGCCTGAGAGGCCCAATTCATGAATGGGTGAGTGTCAGCACCGCAGCCTCTAGCCCATTCAGATGCCAAGTGGATCTCAGGACCTGGGAGCAAGCCCCAGGTTTGGCCAAAATTACAGTAACTTTCTATGATGATGGTGGTGTAAAAGTACATATAAATTTATTTGTTTATTTATTTATGTATGTATTTATTTATTTATTTTGGGGTTCCGTCGTGGGGTCTGAACTCTGGGCCTGGGCGCTGTTCCTTAGCTCTTCAGCTCAAGGCTAGCACTCTACCACTTGAGTCACAGTGCCACTTCCGGCTTTTTTATTTTGCTTATGTGGTACTGAAGAATTGAACCCAGGGCCTCAGGCATGCAAAGCAAGCACTCTACCACTGAACCACTTTCCCAGCCCAAATACAAATTTAGATATTTAGGTACTGCCAGAGGTGTCTATCTAGCATTCAATGACATATATTACCTTCCTATTGATTCTCATGTATTTAATGAGGACTCCATTTAATCAATAGTATACTTTTAATGCATAATAAACTATGAATTAAATTCAATCCCTGTCCAGTGATTATTGGGTCTAATTTTATGCAGGACTGATTGACGGACTACTCTTCCAACCATGACATTAATCACATTCCTCTGGTGTTCCTATGGACAAACAATAGTTTCTTAGGCACTTCAGCAGCTTGTAAGTGTCACGACTGGGATTCGAACTCAGGGCCTAGTGTCCACATTGGCCTATGGCTTCACTGATAGTGCCAGCCTTCAGAAATGCCAGGTGACCTAGAGGTTGCAGCCATGTCATTCACACCCAGGATGGTCAACGTGCAAGGAAGGAAAACAGAAACTGTTGAATGTCTGTGGTTTGTGGCTTTTTTTCGATGTTTTCATTTTGTTTTCCTGTGAGCCACTGAGGCCTAGGACCCCAGGCTGGGCTGTGAGTCCAGAGGCTGCACCATCCCAGCCTAGGGTGATGCAAACTGAGGCAGATTTGCGCAACCTAAGTTCAAGCCCCGTGCTTGGCAAAAATTAATTAATTAATTAACAACACTACTGGAGCTCCCTGTCATGTATTTTGTGCCATTTTGTTGTCTACCAGGCCAGGGATGTCACCTTGGGATCTGGTTAACTCTGATGCACTTGGGGCAGGGGATGGGAGAAAAGGGAAGCTCTCCTCCCTTGAATACAAGGAATTGAGGCCTGTTCCCTAAGCCTGAATTCAAGCCCCAGCCTTGGAGAACATAACATTTATATACATTTTTATTAAATCATTTATACTTACATCCATTAATTCAGTCTATATCTTATGTGTTGGAATGATTCATCATATTTTATTATATATTTATTTGTTTACCATTTATTTTATGGACTGTGAGTGCACCTATAACATTTATTACACTTATTCAAATATATTCCATAGCATGTAGCTTTGCAGACATATTGTAAACATCATACCTGACACCCAGCACTTGCAGAGGAAAGGAAAGCAGGTATCACATTTGCAATCTTACTCCAGGAAGACATTTGTAGCAATTCTGGGACCTGAACTGAGGGCCTGCAGGCCCAATCCACGAATGGGTGAGTGTCAGCACGGCAACCTCTAGCATATTCAGATGCCAGGTGTCTCCCAGGGCCTAGGATGGAGACACAGGTTTGGCCAAAATAGTCATACCTTTCTATGCAGACGGTGGTATACAAATAAATATATATTTAGATAGTTGGATACTGCCAGTGATGTCTATCTAGTATTCAATGACGTATACTACCTTCCTAGGGATTCTCAGGTATTTAGTGAGGACTCCATTTAATCAATAGTATTCTTTTAGGGGATTGGAAGGTAGCTCATTGGTAGAGTGCTTATCTTGCATGCAAGAGTCCCGGATTCAACTCCTCAGCAACACATGGTCAAAAAATGCAGAGAATGGCACTGTGTCTCAAATGGCACCACCCTAACCCTGAGCTCAAAAACTGAGGGACAACGCCCAGGCCCAGAGTTCAGCCCCCACTAGTGACAACACACACACACACACACACACACACACACACACACACACACACACACACAATGTATCCTTTTAATGCATAGTAAACTATAAATTAAAATCAATCCACATCTTGTGAATAGTGGATTTAATTTTTGCTAGACTAGTTGACAAACTACTCATACAACCATGATATTGACCATATTCCTCTGGTGTTCCAATGGACAGGCAATAGTTTCTTAGGCTCTCCAGTCCTTTGTAAATGTCATGACCGGAATTCAAACTCAGGGCCTACGTGCACAGAAGCCTATGGCTTCGCTGATAACCAGCTGACAGCAATGCCATGTGACGTACAGGTTGCAGTTGTGTCATTTGGACCCGGGAAGGTCACCATGCAAGGAAGGAAAACCGAGAAACCACTAACTATTTGCAATTCATGGCTATTTTTCCTTGCCATTTTCACTTTTTTTTTCCTGTCGGCCCCTGGAGCCTAGGATCCCAGGATGGGCTGTGGGTCCAGAGGCTGCACCAACCCAGGCTAGGGTGATGGAAGCTGAGGCAGAGTTGCCACGACCTAACTTCAAGCTCTGTGCTTGGCTAAATAAATAACTTATATATATATATATATATATATATATATATATATATATATATATATATATATGTTAAATAATAAAAAACTAAAATAAATAGAAAATAAAATAAAATAAATTTTAAAATTTAAAAATATTAAAAATACTAATGGGGCTCCCAGGCTTGGAATGCGTGCTCATTTTTTTTTCTGCCATTCCTGGGATTTGAATTTGGAGTCTAGGAAACTCAAATCACTGTGGGCAATGGGGAAACTCACCCTCTTTGAATACAAGCAATTAAGGCCTGTTCCCTAGGCCTGAATTCAATCCCCAGCCCTGTAAATTAATTTTCATCCACATTTGAAATTATTAATATCTACATACTTATGTTTACTGCATATTGCTTTTTGTATTATTTAGTCATATTTATTGACTATTATTACACTTATAACACATATTAAATTTACTACATTTTATGAAAATTATACAGATTTGCATATGTATTATATCTTACTTCAGACCTAGGACATTCACAGAAATACTATAGTAGATGATCCCATACTTAGAAAAACAGAAAGAATACACCAACCAAAGTCTAATTTATCCGTAGGCACCACAGTGGCTCACATCTGTAAGCTACTCAGGAGGCTGAAACTGGAAGATGAAATTTCAAAGACAATGAATGCAGAAAAGCCTGAGAGATATCATCTCCAATTAACTGGCAAATGCCAGGCTACAGGCATAGCTGAAGTGGTAGAAAATCAGCTATGAACAATGAAGCCAAGAACGAGAAAGCTGACTTCAAATGTGAGGAGAGGAGGTAGGGGGTCCAAAGGGAAAAAAATCCTTCAAAAACAGAACAAAACGCCAATACACAAATCCCACATAATTTAAGGTACCAACCAAACTGAAAAAAATGAAGCTTGTGCAGTTGAATAACTTTCCATGAGCACATAAACTCTTAGGTGCATTTCTAAGCTACTTTTTAAAAAATATATATGTATATATATTAATAATGCATGTATATATATATATATATATATATATATATATATATATATATATATAAATTAAATAAGAAACCAGCCAATGAATAAATACTTCTGAATTAGTGCCTTAACCATGGCATTATAAATTATTTATACTAAAAGTGTATTCCAAGTTTCTTTATCACAATCAATCTTTAAGAAATTTATTCATGTGCCTGGCACCGGTGACTCATGCCTATAATCCTAGCTACTCAGGAAGCTGTGATCTGAGGTTGGTGGTTCAAAGTCAGTCCAGGCAGGAAAGTCCGAGAGACTCTTTTTTTTTTTTTTAATTTAATTTAATTTTATTTGTGAACATACTGTACAGAGGAGTTACAGTTACATGGGCAGGATAATGCGTACATTTCTTACCAAGCATTGCAGCCTCCTCCTTTGTTTACCCTTCACATCCCTTCCCAGCCTCCCCCCTCCCCCCCTAATCCCAATCCTTCTCCTTCCCCCCCTTCCCCCCCTTCCCCCCCCTCACCAACGTTGTAAAGCTCGTTTTGGACATGACAACTTGTACTTCTCATTGTTGCAACAGGTCCACCTGTATCCTTAAACAACTGGTTTTTCCCCATCTCCTCCACAAGTTATACTGACATCAAATATAGTGAAAGCAGGGGTTATACTGTAGGGGAGGGACATACAAAGCAACAAAGAGATAATCTTATAAATGTGTTAGAAACACATGCATGAAAGAAAAAAACATTAAAATACACATCTAAGGGTTCATTTTCCTGACATCACATTATCTGACCTTTTCCGCTTGACTCATACATATACTAGATATTACAAATAAGGGAAACCATGCCGAGAGACTCTTATCTCCAATCAACCACTAGAAAACCGAGGTGGCACTGTGGATCAAGTAGTAGATCACTCGCCTTGAGCTGAAGAGAACAGGGATAACCCCTGAGTTCAAGCCCCAGGACCAAAAAGTAAATTAAAAAAGAAGTTTTTTCATGCATATCATAAAATTCTAACATTCTGAGCTTTAGGAAACTTTTCTGCCAGGGTCTTATGCTCTTTAGGTAAGTACTCCACGACTGAGATACATCACAGTCCCATTGTTTTTGTTTTTCATTTTACAATCCAGTTTCTTCCCAAAATGCTAAGAAATACCTACTGTCCTCACAGAAGTGAGGTTTTATTCAGAAACCCAACATTTGGTGCTATGAGTACTCCCCTAGTGTATTTCGTGGTAGGCACTGAGGAAAACTTATATGACACAAATGCAGAGAGTTTGTAATTGTAGAAATAACTGTAAATAGAAATAAATTCACCTTAAATATGTATTTTAATGTTTTTTTTTTCTTTCATGCATGTGTTTCTAACACATTTATAAGATTATTTCTTTGTTGGTTTGTATGTCCCTCCCCCACAGTGTAACCCCCGCTTTCACTATATTTGATGTCAGTATAACTTGTGGAGGAGATGGGGACAAACAAGTCGTTTAAGGATTCAGGTGGATCTGTTGCAACAATGAGAAGTACAAAATGTCATGTCAAAAAAGAGCTTTACAATGTCGGTGTGTGGGGGAGGGGAAGGATTGGGTGGGGGGGGAGGGGGGAGGCTGGGGAGGGAGGTGAAGGGTAAACAAAGGAGGAGGCTGCAATGCTTGGTAAGAAATGGATGCATTATCCTGCCCATGTAATTGTAACCCCTCTGTACAGTATGCTCTCAAATAAAATAAAATTAAATTAAAAAAAAAAAGAAATAAATTCAACTGTCCCTACATTCTAGGGAGAAATGATGTCCTTATTTTCATTCTCACTCTTCAGGTCAAAATAGAAATACCAATGTGCTATGCTGAAATGTAAAAGTTTAAACCCCTTTTTTGAAAAATTCTCATGTTATAAAATCAGTATGTATCAAATAAAGACGAAGTGAACTTAAAAAAATATTAAAAATGCTAATGAAGCTCCCTGGCTTGGAAGGTGTGGCATTTTTTTTGTTTGCAAGTCCTGGAATTTGAACCCGGGGTATGGATAACTCTCTTGCACTGTGGGGAAAGGGGAAGCTCACCATGCTTGAAGACCAGTAAGTCAGGCCTGTTCCCTAGGCCTGAATTCAAGCCCCAGAGCTGGAAAACGTACTCCTTATATACATTTTAAATATAGGATTAAACTTCCATACAGATGTTCAGTGTATATTTATGTGTGGTGTGGTTATTCATTGTACTTTTTTATATTTTTCATTAATTTACCATTTATTTTATTGTCTGTGATGAATCCTAACTATGTATTATATTTTTTACATCCTATCAGATACCATCTAGATTTGTAGATGTGTTCTCCATTTTGCCTGACACCCAGGACTCTCCCAGAAAAGGAAAACAGGGTCACACGTGGCTTCATACTCCAAGATTAAATATTTAGCTGTGCTAGGATCTGAACTCAGGGCCTAGCAGGTACAATTCATGAATGGGTGAGTGTGAGCACAACAGCCTCTAGCCAATGAAGCTGTGAGGTGGTTCCCAAGTGCTGAGATTGTGACCCAGGATTACCCAAAACAGCAATACAAGGATAGGCAGACAGTATTATAGAAATAAAGATATGTTGGTTAAAAGCACCATAGCCGCCTATGTACGATTGAATGACATACACTACATTCTTACCAATTCTTAGGTATTTATTATACCATAATTTATTATACCATATTTATTATGCCATAGTGTTCTTTTCATTCTTAATAAAGCATGAAATTAAGATCAATTATTGTCCTAGGATTATTGCATCCAATTTTAGGCTCGACCAATGCAGAAACTTCTCTTTCAATTGGTATTCCTATGCATAGGAATGAGTGTCTTGTGATATTCTGCCATTGGTAGTTTTCAGGACCTTGATTTGAATGCAGGGCCTATGTTGACAGATTGGCCTATGGCTTCCCTGCTAGCCCGCCAGACTTTAACAATGGCAGATCAGGACCACTTTGCACCCGTGGCACCCAGGATGGTCACCATTCAAAGAAAAAAAATATTAACCCCCATCCTTCTGCAGCTTGCCACTTTTTGTGCTAGCTCACTTTTTTTTTCTTTCTGCAAACGCTCTGGGACTAGGATTCCAGGATTGGGTATGGATCCCGAGGCTGCACCCAGCCTAGGGTGATCGAAGCTGAGGCAGAGTTGCCACGAAATGAGCTCAAGCCCCATGATTTGCCAAGAAAAAAGACAAAAGACAAAAATTATTTGATTATTTAACTAAATTTAAAAATAATAGAGCTCCCTGGTTTTGAATTTCTGCCAGTATTTTTTCCTAGACTGGGATTTGAACTCAGGAACTTTTAGCAATGTGAGGGAAAGTGCAGATTTGCTACTACTTGAGTTCAAACCCCGTGCTAAGACAAAACTAAAAAATTAAGATACTGAGCTTGGCAGGGGGAGTAATTGTGGAGATGGGAGATAAGGGATGATAGGGGAAAACAAAGGAGGAAGCAACAATGCTCAATAGGAAATATACTCATGACCTTGCTCATGTAACTGTGACCACTCTGTACAACATTTTTACAATAAAAAACATACAAAAAAAGAAACAATGTAGTATTCTGAGAAGCACTTTTGGGTTAAGGGAAGGATGTCTGAATATATATACAAAATTCTACACTGCTTTTTATTTAATGTTCAGTATGGAACTGAATAAACTGCTTCCATTAAAAAATTAAGTCACTGTCTTGGAACTGGGGCCAGTATTTTTACCATGGGTAGGATTTGATTCACCGTCCAGGTAAACTCTATTATACCATGGGTGAAGGAAAAATTTACTGTCACTGAGGAAAATAAATTCAGGCTAGAGTTCCCATGGCCTGAATGAAGGCCCTGCAATGGAAAAGATTTTTCTATACATAAGTAATATATGATATATACTTACATATGTATGTTTATTACATGTTATGATTCTCAATATTGATTTTTTATTTTTTATTTTTTATTTGATTCATTCTTTTAATGTATATTTTATTTATATAATCATTCCCATTTACATTTTGCACATCTATTATAAAATTATACACAATAATTTAGGACAATGACTCATTTATCATTAAAACTTTTTGTGTTGAAACATGATACATAATGAAATGGAGACATTTCTCACAGTCTTCTCACATTTAGAGTCTCTCCCAAGAATGAGCTTTGTTTTATTTATCTTTGGACACCTTCCTATAGAGATGTCTTTAGATGATTTATACAGAGAAGCCTTTTTTAAAATTTTTATGTATATTTAATTGTGAAAATACTGTAGAGTGGTTACAATTACATGGGCAAGATAATGAGTACATTTCTTATCAAGCATTGTAGCCTCCTCCTTTGTTTCCCCTTCCCATCCATTCCCAGCTTCCCCCCACCCCACCCCCCACCTAATCGCATGCCCACAAAAGTTGTAAAGTTCGTTTTCGACATGAAAACTTGTACTTCTCATTGCTGCAACGGGTCCACCTGTATCTTTATTTAAACAACTTGTTTTTCCCCTTCCCCTCCACAAATTATACCGACATCAAATACAGTGAAAGCAGGGGTTATACTTTGGGGAGTGACATACAAAGCAAAAACAAAAAAATCTTATAAATGCGTTAGAAACAAAAGCATGAAAGAAAAAAATTAAATACATATCTTAGGTTCATTTTCCTAACATCACCTTATCTGACCCTTTCTGCTTGACTCGTACATATTTTAGATATTGCAAATAAGGGAAACCATGGGACCTATGCTTCTTTGTGCCTGGCTTACTACACTTAATATAATTTTTTCCAAGTCTTTCCATTTCCTAACAAATGTGGCAATGTCATTCCTTCCGATGGAGGAATAGAATTCCATTGTGTATATATACCACATTTTCTTGATACATTCATCTACTGAGGGGCATGTGGGTTGGTTCCATATCATAGCTATAATAAAGAATGCTCCAATAAACATAGTTATGCTGGTAGCTTTAGTGTGGTCTTGTTTGTAAACATTTGGGTAAATGCCCAAATGTGGGATTGCTGGGTCATAGGGGAGCTTTATGTGGAGTATTTTGAAGAACCTCCATACTACTTTCCAAAGTGGTTGAACAAGTTTACAGTACCACCAACAAAGAAGTAAGGTTCCCTTCTGTCCACATCCCCTCCAGCATCTGTTGTTGTTAGGGTTCTTGACTTTGGCATTCTAACTGTGGTGAGGTGGTATCTTGATGTTGTTTTGATTTGCATTTCTTTATTGCTAGGGTGGTTGAGCATTTCTTCATGTGTTTATTGGCCATCCTTCTTTCTTCTTCAGAGAAGTTTCTCTTTAAGTCTTTAGCCCAATTATTTATTGGGCAGTTGATTCTTCGGGGATTTTTTGTTGGGGGATTTAATTTTTTGAGTTCCAAGTATATTTTAGATATGAGACCCTTGTCCATTGTATGGCTAGTGCAGATCTTCTCCCAATCCATAGGCTTTCTATTGATCTTGCTAGCTATGTCCTTTGCCATGCAGAAATTCTACAACTTCATGGAATGCCATTTGTCCAACTTTTCTTTGATTTGTTGTGTTTCCGGGTCTCTATTAAGTAAATTTCGGCCTGCGCCAAGGAGACCTAGAGTTTCTCCTATTCCATCCCGTAATGTTTTCAGATTGTCTGCTTTGACTTCGAGGTCTTTGATCCATTTGTAGTTGATTCTGTTTCAGGGTGATATATAAGGGTCTAGCTTTCGTTTTCTACAAGTAGTTAATCAATTTAGCCAGCACCATTTCCTGAAGAGGCTGTCTTTCTTCCATTCTATTTTTTTAGCTCCCTTATCGAAGATTAGATGGCTATAGGTCTGTAGGTTCATTTCTGGGTTTTCAATTCTATTCCATTGGTCCTGAGGTCTGTTCTTGTGCCAGTTTTGATTACTGTTTTGATTACTATGTCTTTATTGTAGAGTTTGAAATTTGGTATTGAATTCCTTCAACAGTGTTCTTTCCGTCGAGGAGCGTTTTTGATATTCGGGGTCTTTTATTGTTCCATATGAATTTTTGGATTGCCTCTTCTATTTCCTTGATGAATGAGGTTGGAATTTTGATAAGTATCACATTGAATTTGGAGATAACCTTGGGAAGTATTGTTAATCTTTCCAATCCAGGAGCATGGGAGTTTTTTCCATTTTCTAAGATCTGTTTTGATTTCCTTACTCAAGTTTTTAAAGTTTTCATCATAGAGGTCCTTCACTTCTTTGGTTAAGTTAATTCCTAGGTATTTTATTTTTTGTGGCGCTAGTAGAAAAGGAGTTGTTTTCCTAATTTCAGCCACACTTTTCTCATTGTTGGCATACAGAAAAGCCATTAGTTTTGGGGGGTTAATTTTATACCCTGCTACTTTGCCAAAGTTTTGAATCAGCTTGAGTAATTTGGGAGTGGAGTCTATGGGATTCTTTACATACAATATCAGGTCATCTGTAAGATGGAAAGTTTTATTACTTCTTTCCCTATTTGGATCCTTTTTATGTTTGCATCTTGTCTTACTACTGCTATAGCTAGCCATTCTAATACTAGGTTGAAGAGAAGTGGAGAGAGTGGACATCCTTGTCTTGTTCCTGCGTTAAGGGGAAATGGCTTTAGTTTTTCACCATTAATTATGATGCTGGCGGTAGGTTTGTCATATACCGCCATTATTGTATTTAGGAATGTTCCAAGGATTCCTAATTTTTCCGAAACCTTCATCATAAAGGGGAGTTGGATCTTGTCAAATGCTTTTTCTGCATCTATTGAGAAAACCATGTGATTCTTATCCTTGCTCCTGTTAATGTGATGAATATTAATTGATTTGCATATATTGAACCAGCTTTGCATCCCTGAAATGAATCCTGTTTGATCATAGTGTATGATTTCTTGGATGAATTGTTGAAGTCGATTGGCCAATATTTTGTTGAGAAATTTTGGATCAATCTTCTTCAAAGTAATGGGTCTATAGTTCTCCCTGCCTGGTATTGGGATGAGTGTTATGATGGCTTCATAAAATGTGTTCGGTAGTGAATTTTCTCTTTCAATTTCATTGAAGACTTGGAGGAGTATTGTTGTGAGCTCTGCTTTGAAGGCCTTGTAGAATTCCGCTGTAAAACCATCTTGTCCTTGACTTTTCTTAGATGGGAGTTCTCTTATTGCTGTTTCTATTTCAATGCTTGATATAGGCCTGTTAAGATGGTTTAGTTCATCTTGGTTTAGTTTTGGCATGTCAATATTTGCTAGTAAAAGGTCCATTTCTGCCAAGTTCTCAAACTTATTAGCATAAAGTTTTGAGAAGTATTCCCTTAAAATGTTCTGAATCTTCGTTGTTTCTGAGGTGATGTTTCCCTTCTCATCTCTGAGTTTATTTATTTGGGTGTATTCTCTTCTTTTTATGATAAGATTTGCTAAGGGTCTGTCAATTTTTCGAAGAACCAACTCTCTGTTTTGTTGATTCTTTCTATACTTTTTTTGGATTCTAATTCATTTAATTCTGATTTAATTTTAATTATTTCTTTCCATCTACTGGATTGGGGTTTATGTTGCTGCTCTTTCTCCAGGAGGTTCAGGTGCCTCATTAAATTGTTGGTTTCAGATCTCTCCAATTTGTTGATGTAGGAACTCAGAGCTATAAACTTGCCTCTGAATACTGCCTTTGCTGTGTCCCAGAGGAGCTGGTAATTTGTGTGCTCATTTTTGTTGAATAGCATGAACATATGAGTTTCATTTATAATCTCTTCCATGACTCACTCGTGACTCAGTAGTGTGTAGTTCAGCCTCCATGTGTTCCCGGACTTTCTTTGGTGGCTTTAGGTGTTGAGTTCTTATTTTATTCCCTTGTAATTTGAGAGAATGCAAGGTATAATTTCAATGTTTCTGAATTTAGACAAGTTTGCTTTGTGGCCTAAAATGTGGTGTATTTCAGAAAATGTTCCATGTGCTGCTGAGAAAAACGTGTATTCTGATGTTGCTGTGTGAAATGTTCGGTAGATGTCTGTTAAATCTAGTTGATCTATGCCGTTGTTTAGATCTGCGGTTTCTCTGTTGAGTTTTTGCCGAGTTGAACTATCTAGTGGGGAGAGTGGTGTGTTAAAATCCCCAACAATTAATCTCTTTGGATCTATGTGGGATTTGAGGGAAAGTAGTGTTTCTTGGATATATTTGGGTGCTCCGTTGTTTGGTGAATAGATATTTAGAATTGTAATATCCTCCTGAAGGAGAGATCCCTTAATTACTATGTAGTAACCATCTTTATCTCTTCTCACAAAATTTAATTTGAAGCCTATTTTATCTGATATTAAAATTGCAACTTCCGCCAGTTTATAGGGGCTGTTTGCTTTTTAGATTTTGTTCCAGTCTTTAATATGGTAATTATGTTTGTTTTTACAGGCAAGATGTGACTCCTAAAGGCAGCAGATAAAAGGATCTTGCTTTTTAATCCAACTAGACAGTCTATGTTGCTTAATTGGAGAAATAAGTCCGTTAGTGTTGAGAGATAAGACTGAGAGGTATTTGGGAGTTCTGCCATGTTATCCACCTACTTGGGGGCTGCGAAAACTGGGTTCTTCCTATGGTTCTTGGATTCTCAGTTTGGGTGCAGTTTCTTGGCCTTTATTGTGATCTTGTTGGTTTTCTATGTGTAGGACATCTTTAAGAATCTTTTGTAAGGCTAGTTTGGTGGAGATGTATTGTTTCAATTTTTCATTGCTATGGAAGGTTTTTATTTCCCCTTCAGTTATGAAGGAGAGTTTAGCTGGGTACAGTATTCTTGGTTGATAGTTGTTTGTTTTTAGGGCAGGGCATACATCACTCCAGGCTCTTCTTGCTTTGATTGTCTCTGCTGAGAAATCTGAGGTGATACTAATTAGTTTCCCATTATAGAACATTAATCTTTTCTCTTTGAAAGCTTTAAGGATCTTTTCCTTGGTCTGAATTGATCCTGTGTGGATTATAATGTGATGGTTGGATGTCCTATTCTGGTCTGGTCTAATTGGAGTTCTAAAGCTTCTTGTATCCGAATAGGCCTATCTTTTTGCACGTTTGGGAAGTTCTCTGCTAGGATCCTGTTAAACAAATTTCCTAGACCATTAACTTATGTTTCTTGGATGCTCCTCTACACCCATTATCCTTAGATTAGACCTTCTGATGGTGTCTTCCAAGTTTTGGATAGATCTATCATATTTCTTGGACTTGTCTTAGATGGTTGTACGTTCTTTCTCTATAATATCTAGGCTATCTTCATTCCACGAGACTCATTCTTCTGCATGGTCTAAACTGCTGTCAAGACTTTCTACTTTGTATTTTATTTCTCTTCCTTCTAATTTGTCAGCTTTGATGGCTTCAAATTCTTTGTTGAAGCTTTGCTTTAGATCTTGTATGAACTTCTTTACATCCTTAATTTGGTGTTCATTCTTTATTCTCAGATCACTTAGTTGATTGGTTATGGTTTCCTTGGACTCCCATTCCTTCTGTTGGGTTCCATTCAGCATTCCCTTTGTGGTCTCCCTGACTTCCTTCAGCTCTTTTTTAATGGATTCCATGAATGCCTTTAGTGATCTTTGTGTATTCTCATCCTGCTCTCTCAATTCCTGTATTACTCTTTGCTTAGCCTCCTCATGTTTATGCCATCCCTGTAGTTCTCTTTGAGTGTTCTCAGCCTGCTCACGCCATTCCTGCCTTTCTCTTTGAGTACTCTCAAGCTGCTTACGCAAATCCTGAATCAATTTTTGAGTAGCTTCCTCACACTCATGATATTCCTCTAAAAGCATTGGATTGCCTCCTCTCTCTCCCTATCACGCTCATAGAGAGTCCTTTGTAGGTTTTCAATCTTTTCTTGCATTGACCTTTTTTTTTTTTGCGTCCATTGACCTTTTGTTTGCCTCCTCTCTCTCCTTATCATGCTCATACATAATCCTTTGTGTGTTTGCCAGCAGTGTTTTTTGAGATATTTGGGAAGTCTCTTCTGGGTTATTCATTATCTGTTCTGTCCCCTGATTATCATGATTGGGAGTTGAGATACCCAGTCTTGCCATTTTTCTTATGTTTTTCCAGCTTACTCTACCCATGAAAATCACACCAGTTTTGTTCTAGAACACTAACTTAAGACAAGCATCAATCAAAGTCTGTATTTGCACAGTCAATAGTCTGCAGATACAATCTAGTTCAACAGATACATCTATTCAATATCAAACAACTATATATTAATGGGCTACGAAACACAAAGAAAACTTTGGTAAACCAGAAATGATTAGGTTTAGAGAGAGATGTGGGTAAAAAATAGGAATAGTGTTATGTGGGAAGGCACAGGGAGAGTTAACTAAGTCCTAATCTCAAAGCAGGAAATAGGTTGGATAGGATGAAAGTAGGGAGAGAGAAAAAAAAGAAGAAAGAGCAAGGGAAAAAAAGAGACCAGAAAAAATAGAAAAGTAAAAATTAAAAATATTATGCTGAAAAAAACTAAATATTCAGAGAACAATGTTTATATAATGAGAGAAGGAGAGGGATATAAAGATGTGAAAAACTTAAAATAAAAATTCTTATAATATGATATATATATAAAGAGGTAGTACTGCTATTAAGGAATTTAAGTCTAAGAGGTTTTGAATTGAGTAATAAATTTGTTTATTAACTGTGTACACAGTAGGGGATAAGGTCTAATAATCAACTACGAGTTTATCTGAGGATGTGCAGAACAACAATTAAGTCAGATAAAGAAGAACGAAAGAGAAGAAAAGGTGAAAAAGATAAGAAAGAAAGAAAAAAGATCAGTAGTTCAGTAGAGCTAAAAAAACCCAAAAACAATTTTTAAAAAAGAAAAAAAAGAAAACAAAACGCACATACACATATTCCCCTATAATAAAAATTATAAGAGGAAAAAAAGTTACTAGAAAACAACTTTTTTCAAAAAAGGTACAAATTAAAAATAAAAAAAGGTTTAGAAAAAATTTTTTATAAAAGGTACAAAAAAAAGAAAAAAAGTTGTTTGATATTTTTGGGGAGGGTTGGGAAAAATCCTGTATCTCCCTATGTCCATAACCAGCCTCTTGTTGGAGTCTCAGATCTGCTTGTGGTGTTTGATTTTCCTGTGGCTTGGTTGGTTTCTTAAGTCAGTTTGTTTGAACAGGAAGAAAAATGCTCTGCTTTACCCAGGATTTAGTGATCCTTCTCCCAGGTTAGTTCAATGGGAGGGAGATCTGCTTTTAGTATCACAAAAGAGGGAGATGGCTTTTTCCTCAAGTTTGGAGATGATGTAATGAGGCTAGGTTCTGGGTAGAGTTGAGGCCTTTCAGCAAACAGTAGCTTTTCCCGGGGGCTAGTTTGTGAGAAACTTACAGTGCCCAGCCTGTAGCCACTCTCGGGGATTATGTTTACTGAATTTCAATTGATTATCAAGGCTGCCAAGGGAGGGGCAGCCTCTGGCTCTGATTACCCAGTGAAGAAAGCCATTCCTGGGGCTAGCGCCCGAGCTGGGTAACTTTTCCCTGGGTGGAGCTGAGTCTGGCTGGTCAGTTAGGTTCTTGTTACCTGCTAAATGACTCTAGTTTTCTTCCAAGGCCTGAGTTGGAGCTAGCATTTCCGCCGAGCTTTGTCAGTATCCAAGATGGAGATCTCCAGTACTGGGGAGGGAAGGTGTGGCCTTCCCTCCTCTGCTCCCTGATGGGTAGCCTTTTCTTGAGGACAGGCAAGTTGTGGGTAAAATTGTAAGGGGAGGATAGAAATGTAGCTTAGTGGTAAAGAGCTCACTCAACATGCATGAATACCAGGGTTTGGATCCTCAGTGCCACATACTCAGAAAAAGCAAGAGGCAGTGGAGTGGTTCAAATGGTAGAGTGCTAGCCTGGAGAAGAACAATCCCCAGGACTATCAAAAACAATAGGCCAGATGCCAGTGGCTCACACCTGGAAAACTACCTTCTCATGAGGCTGAGATTTGAAGACCACAGTTCAAAGACAGCCCAGGCAAGAAAAACCTGTTAGACTCTTATCTCCAATGAACCACTAAAAAATCCCATGTGGAGTTATGGCTCAAGTGGTAGAGAGTTAGCCTTGACTGAATTGCTCAGGGACAGTGCCCAGGGTTGATACAAGACACACAACTATTTGCTAATTACAAAAACATTCTCTGGAAAATCAACGCTGATATACACCAGAATTGGAGTCAGACCTCCAGGCTTAAGTGTAGCAGGTCCACATGCCAAGCCTCACAGACTCTAGCATTGTAACCTTGTGTCCACAGGGTTCTGAAAGGTCCAATGTTGAAAGGCTTAATATGCTCCCCAAGCCCTTTGTGATAAGCAGTTTACTTGTATGTATTGTCAATGTTATTACATGTCTGAACCTAGCACAGCACCAATAGCTCTTGCCCATCACCCTAGCTCAGGAGGCTGAGGTCTCAGGATCACACTGAAGCCAGACAGGGCAGGAAAGTCTATGACACTTTCACTTCCACATCTGAAAGGTCAGATGTTAAAGAGCCTCTTGTTTTTCCCTTGGTGATGAAAAGTTGCTCTAAATTTCTTAGTGTTCTTGACCCACTGACCCATCTTGGGTTCAAATGAAGTTCTCAGGATCCAAGCACTGGCACAGTTAGCTGGAAGAACTCCAGTGTAACACTGTATTTGAAGGACAGAAAACAGTTTCAAAAGCCAGGCTAGTTGAAGAGAACAAGGAGGCAGAACATACAAACTCAACAGGGAATTGAGCTGCAAAACCACTTCATTCATTCCAGGCACAGCCAGCAATGGGGGGAAACCTGAAACATTTGTTAGAGTTACACCATGGCAGGCTTTTCTCAGCTTCAGTTTTCAGGAGATTCCAGTCCACTGTAGAGAAAGGCCATTATCAGCTGGGTGCTAGTGGCTCATGCCTGTCATCCTAGCTACTCAAGCCTGAGACCTGAGAATCAAGCAAAATTAAAAGCTAGCCTGGGCAGACTCTTATGTCCAATAAATCACCAAAAAGCTGGTAACCAGAGCTACTGTAGTGCAAGTGTACAGAACCAACCCTGTGAAAACAAGCTAAAGGATACCACCTAATGTCTGAGTTCAAGTCCCGGTAAACACACACACACACACACACACACACACACACACACACACTAACATCCTTAACAGGCTTATACCAGCAATCCTAGCTACTTAAGAAGCTGAGATTTTAGGATGGCAGCTTGAAGCCAGAACAGGCAGGAAAGTCCATGAGACTCTTATCTCCACTAAACTACTAAAAAAAGATGAAAGTTGAGCTCTGTTTCAAGTGGTTGAATGTTAGCTTTGAGCAAAGGAAGCTCAGGGACATTGCCTAGTCCCTGATTTCCAGCTCTAAGTTTTTTTAAAAGACATCCTTTGCCATCCCCAAAGGCCATAAATCCTGATTTTGGTCATCTTAGACCTCACTTCCACTCCTGCCACTTCGACAGTACTGACACTAGTGGCCGGTGTGTGGCCAACACTGGGTTAAGAAGTGAAAGTACACAAGGGCTTGCATAGCCAGGGCAACACTAATACCCAAAAACAATGTGGTATTAGCCATACCAGTCTCTCATCTCCCAGTTCTTGGCCCTGGAATCTAAAAATGTGCCTCTGTATTCTGAGTACCTGGAATTATCTAGAAGGACCTGAGAGGCCCAGCTGGGGCTGGAAGATAGACTGTCCTGAGATAAAGTACATTTACATTTCCTAGACACTGACCTATACTTCCAAGCCACCTTGGCCTCACATCCCATGTAGCCCTAGATCCTCCTTGCTTGGGCAGCCTTCAGTCAGCTGTCAAGCTCGAGTTGGCCAAAACCACCAAAATCCCCATTCCCCACTCCACTGTCAGGCTGCTGAGAGGGATATGCAGTCAGAGGCTCAGTTGAGGAAAAGGATAGGACATTGCATGACTGAGGCACTCCCCCTCAGGCAGAGGAGACCCTATGCCAGCTGGCATCACTGACCCAGAATCCCCTGGAGGCAGCCAAATATTGGGACAGCCAGACGTGTGCCCCAGAGAAAAGTTGGAATACAGGCCTGTGGCAATGTAGGACTCATTGAAGACCCTCATAAGTGGCTAACGGCAAGGTCGGTGTGAAGGAGGGGCACCATCTGAGGTCAGAAATAGGCAGACCAGCAACCAGGAAGGGGTCAGAAAAAGGAGGAAAATTACACACACACACACACACACAAACACACACACACACACACACACACACACACACACACACACAGATATTCCAAACCCTTTGCAGTTCCTGAGAACAAAACCATGAACTCCCTCTATTAGGATCACATTCAACCCATGAGAAGATGCCACTATCATACTCAGACTAACTGTAGACACAGCAATGAGCCTCTCATATCTGGAATGTCTCATAACCCAGCATAGAATTTCCTAGCGTACACACAGCAATGTCGAAAACTCAGCCAACCTAATTTGTTTATTGTTGGTCAAGAGGTTTGAACTCTGGGTGAGGGCACTGTCCTTCAGCTCTTCAGCTGAAGATGAGCACTGTACAATTTGAGCCACAGTGCCATTTCCTGTTTTCTGGTGGCTCATTGGATATCAAGACCCACAGACTTTCCTGCCCAATCTGGCTTTGAACCGTGGTCTTTATATCTCAGCTTTATGAGTAGCTAGGATGACAGCTAGCATCCAAATCCATCCTTCATTAGGGAGAATACAAACACAACAATCCTACCCCTGCACCCATTTTCCCACTCTCTGCCTGCCATAGGCCTCGACCGCTTGAGTTCTTGGTAAGGCACCATCCAATTTACCGTGGCTTCAAACTGGTACAAACTTGGGGAGTTCTTAGAAGTGAGGCCAGCACTTGGTCTCTCAATCACATCACCCTCCCATACACACCTCCACATCTTTGCAGCGAAGATATTTTACTTTCTTTCATTTTTTCGATACTGACCATGAACCCTGGGCCTGGGGGCTGTCCCTGAGCTCTTCAGCTCTAGGCAAGCACTCTCTACTACTTGAGCCACAGGACCCCTTCCAGTTTTCTGGTGGTTTGTTGGAGATAAGAGTCTCAGGGTCTTTCCTCCCCAGCCTGGCTTTGAACTGTGATCCTCAGATCTCACCTCCTGAGTACCTAGGATGACAGCCATGAGCTACTGGCACCCAGCAAAACATACTTTTCAATTCCTGTCATCCTATTCTCTCAGGAGACTGAGATCTGAGGACTGCATTTGGATGCCACCCTTGGCAGCAAAGTGCATGAGTACTCTTTATCTCCAATTAAACACCCAAAAACCTGGAAGTGGTTTAACCTGTGGCTTAAGTAGTAGAGGACTCGCCTTGAGCTGAAGAGCTGAGGGATAGCGCCCAAGCCCAGAGTTCAAGCCCCATGCCTGACCAAAAAAAATTTCAGTTTTCACTAACAAGTAGGAGCAAAAATGTGAGATTGAATAATAACTAGAGCATTATCATTATATTTATTTCTCAGTGATCATTCTTGTAATGACTAATGAGAGTTTTCCAGACAGGTTTAGCTTGAGAGTTAGTGTTAAGTAATGGATTAGATGGTAAGTAAATCTGACATTGTTTTAGGGTACAGGAGTTCAGGGAAAGGTAGGATCATTGGAAACTACAGTATTTTTCCTGATAAGAGAATTTGAGGACAAATAATATAATACTTCATGTAAGGGAACAAGATAACTTTAGAGGTAGAGTCAGAAAATTTGTGGGAATTAGGGCAAATTGAAACATATTTACAGAGTGCAAACTGGAGTATCCATTAGAATGATTAAAAACTAGAGTCTTTTTCTTAAACATGAGAATTGGACTATCATTAGAGTGAAAGTTAGGTTTCAGTTCCAGCTGGAGTTAGAGTTAGAGTTAGCCTTAGGGAAATGGAAAGTTTAGGGTCAAACTGAAAGTAAATATTCGAATAACAAGTCTAGTTAGAATTAGGATGAATATGAAATAAGAAACTGCTAATAATATTAAGATTAGGGTATGATTAGTGTGAGGTTTAGCCTCAATATTCCTGTTAGGGTTCTGGTTACAAAAATGGCAAGATAATGAGTAAAACTAGAAACTATTTTTAGAAAGATGAGTTGAATCAAATTTAGGATGAATAAATGTATGGCTTTTAGAATCCAAAGGCTATTAGTTCAAGGGTTAGGGTTACTGTTCTAGTTCAGGTTAGACTTAGGCTTAGGGAAGGGTAAGCTTTACGGTGAAACTGAGTTTTCTGCTAACATTTTCAAGTAAAGTAAGTTTGAAATTTAACAAGAACTACAGCGTTTTCCTAAGTTTCTTATTCAAGGTTGAATAGGGTTAAATTTAGAGTTAGGTTTCTAGTAAGGTTTATATATAGTTAGGGTTAGGTACTAAAGTAGATTTTAAATAAACCGGCAACTCTTTTTTGGAGATATAAGAGTTCAGTAAACGTTAAGATCAGTGAAAACTGTGATAGTTTTCATTTGAGGTAAATGATTCATAATAGGGAACGATTTCAGAGTCCAAGTCAGGGAATCTGTAAGATTTGGAGCAAACTGCAAATCATTTCAAAGACAATGAGTATCTGCTAGAATGTGTCTAAACTCGAGTATTTTCCAATAATTTTAGGATTGGGTTATTATTATCATCAAGATTACTCTTAGGGTTCTGTCCAAGATTAGAGATAGGATTAGGGAAATGGAAGTTTGAGAAATTGAGTGACTTATTTTCTTTGTGATGTATATTCACTATTCTAAGGATTGAAGTCAAGGCTTGGGTTTTGCCCCTGAGCTTTTTGCTGTAGGCTAGCATTCTACCACTTGAGCCATGAGTCCACTTCCAGCTTTCTTTGACAGTGAATTGGAGATGAGAGTCTCTCAGATGTTCCTATCTAAGCTGACATTGAACTGAGATCCCCGGATCTCTGCCTTCTGATTTAAGTTAGGATTAATGCATGAGCTACTAGTGACCTGGAAAGTGCCTGAATTATACTGATTGTTTATACTTTTGTTCGAGATTGAGACTTGAATTCATTATCTGACCACTTTGCTCACTAAGTAGCACTCTGCACTTGAGCCATATCTTCAAAAATGATTATTTTAAATAGCTTGAAATCAGTAAGTTTCCTTCAAATGATATGTATCATTAGTGTTGTTCTAAAACTTATCCTAACCAAAAAAGTTTTATTGACCCTAGAGATTATCTGAGCAGATTCTCATGCTTTGCTTCTAATTGCATAACATTTTAGGGACCTTATTTTTTAATTATTATTTTAAGTAGCAAAGCAGTTATCATTAAACAACACAGTTTATGCATACAATATACGTTGATTAATGCCAACCCTTTCAACATTCTCATTCATCCCTCCCCTATATACACTTCCTTCACTCTTCTTAATTTTGTAGGATATTTACTGGATTCCTCTCTGCATTTTCCCCCTTTTTTCTTATTCAATCTTCTACCTTTTACCACTTCACTCCTCTTTTGAGTAACCACTTCCATATGATCTAGCAATTCTTCTCCTGGGCATTTCGCGAAAGAATACAAACCAGGATATAGTAACGGTTTCAGCACAACCATGCTTATTGAATCAGCCCAGATACTCCTCAAGAGAGAAATGAACAAGTAAATGTAATACACACACACACACACACACACACACACACACACACACACACACACACAAACACAGGAAATTCTACTTACCCATCAGAAAGAATATTGTACCATTTGTATCTCTCATTTCTCACTTCATCTGCCTGGTATCTCATTGTCATCGTATTGTCCCTGTACTGCAGTAACTGACACATGCAAACTGATGTACAAGATAATCAGGGTTATGGGTTAACCATAGATTCCTGAGTATGAGTTCTCTGCTCATTCTCTTTGTCTATGCATGCCTTTGAGTAGTGATTGTACAGATTCATTTGTACCATTTGCTACACAGAAAAGAGATGAACCATACATATATATGTATGTATATATATATATGATTATACACACACACACACACACACACACACACACACACACACACACACACACACACATATATATATATATATATACATACATGGATATATGCACACATATGGATGCATATTAAATACTTGAGTACATTTTATGTTTTCAAGAATTATGGAGCTAACAAAAATCACATGCATTTTCCTACCTTTTCAATTTTTTCAAAACCTAAAGCACTCTGTCTCTTTTGAATACCTAATTTTTAAGATAATTTCACCATCTCTGATCTGTCAGTGGCCTTGAAATTAGATGTTCAAATAGTTCAAAGTTATTTAGGCTTTTTGTGTAAGAAAGGAATATTGCTAGTGTTCTATTCAGGGGTTCTCTGCTTGCTAGACAGGACTTTGTATAGCACCAAACATCTCAACTACTTTTGCCATACTTGTATTCCATTTTATTTACTGGAGGTCTTGAACTTTTGCCCTGGTCGGATCTTAGATTGACTGAGACTTTGCTACCTATGCCTCAAAACATAATTAACTAGGATTACAGATGTGAACCACATCTCATTTGTTGAGATGGCTGTCTTGGCAGTTATTTCTTTGGCCTGCCTCAGACCAAGAGCCCTGTCATTTCTGCTTTTCAATAAGCTGGGATTACAGATGGGGCTACTATACTTGGTGTACATGACACTTTCTGTTTATTATTTTTTTTTTGTCGGTCGTGTGGCTTGAACTCTGGGTTTGGGCGCTGTACCTGCACTCTTCAGCTCAAGGGGCGTGCTACCGCTTGAGCCACAGCACCAGCATCGGTTTTCTAGTGGTTTTATTGGAGATAAGAGTCTCACAGACTTTCCTTCTCAGGCTGGCTTTGAACCGTGATCCTCATATCTCAGCATCCTGAGTAGCTAGGATTACAGGAGTCAGCCACATGTGTCTGGCACACCTTCTGTTTTTTAAAAGAGGCTTTCATTGTAAAAATGCTGTGTAGAGGGGTTATAGTTCCATGAGCAAGTTAATGAGTACATTTTCTATCAAGCATTCTTACCTTCTCCTTTGTTTTTCCCCTACTCTCCTCTCCCACCTCCACAAATACACTCCTCTACTCCCTTCCCTTCTTCCCCGCCCATATTGTAAAGATCCTTTTTCAACATAGTGTCTTGTTCATTTCATTGTTACAATGAGTCAGCCTGTATCACTATTTATCTATTTTGTGTTTTACTTCCCCTCCCCAAGCTAGAGAAGGGTGTATACAAGATGCACGGCACCAACATTAAATATAGTGAAAACAAGGGTTAAGCCATGGGTGAGGAACATTAAAAAGAAAAAAGAAACACATGGTAGATTATAAACCCTATCTTGGGGTTCATTTCGCTTAACATCATCTTATCTGGTCGTATGTACATAGCTTTTGAACTTTTATGCTTGTCCCAGACATATAATTGTTATTTCAAATAAGGGAAACTATAGGACCAATGTTTCTTTGGTTTTGGCTTACTTCATTTGATATAATGTTTTATAAGACCTCACTTAGAGCTCCCCTATGATCCAGCAGTCCCCATTTTTGGGCATTTACCCAAATGATCACAAACAAGACCATACTAAGCTACCGGAACAACTATGTTTATTGCAGCATTCTTTACCATAGCTAAGATATGCAAACAACCCAGATGCCCCTCAGTAGTTGAATGGATCAAGAAAATGTGATACACACACACACACACACACACACACACACACACACACACACACACACAATGGAATTCTATTCCTCCATCAGAGAGAATGACATCGCCCCATTTGCTAGGAAATGGAAAGATGCAGAAACAATTAAGTGAAATAAGCCAGGCTCAAATAACCATAGGTCCCGTGGTTAATCTTACTTGGAGTAACTAATACATGGTACCATATAACCATATAAGAGGATGTTATGGGAAATGAACCCCAAGAAAGGGACATAAATGATTTTCATTCCATGAGATTCTTCTCTCTCTATAATCTCCCAAATAAAGTTGGAAGGGGAGCTGTCATTCAAATACAGAGCACCACACTTGAGGGAAAAAGCCTAAATGACAAGGTAAGGTCCTAAGTTTAAACCATAATATCAGCCCTCAAAAAAGATGATTTCTTTTCCTTGAGATTTTTATTACATTGATCGGGGAAAATAACCGACGTTGTATTCATGTTTAGCATTACTATTAAAATCATGTTATATTTATTTGTTATTCTTTATTTCCTTAAATTTTAATTACACTAATATCCAGTAATGATAAGAGATGATTACTGTTTCACAACTTTTTATGTCAGTTGAATATATGGATGAGAGGTGCATACAAGGAGTTTGGACTGAAAATAGATATTTGCAAGGTCTTCCATAAGAATTGATAGTTGAAGGAGCTGTGGGCAAGGAAAGATAAGTTATGATTCTGAAAAGCACACAATTTTTGAAGACAAAAAAAGGAAAATATGTAGCTTTTGGTAAGAACTTTGTAACCCACCTACACATTTAATTCCTTATTTTTAGTGGAAGATATTTCAGTTAACTTTATTTTACAAAGTTAAACACGATTGACATAAAATACTAACTGACCTCTGTCTCAGGTCAGCAATTATTCTAGGCAGGTGCAAGGGGCTTATGCCTGTAATCCTAGCTACTCAGAGAGCTGAAACCTCTAGATCTTAGTACAAAGCCTGTCTGGGGAAGAAAATTGGTGAGACTTTTCTGTGGCACTGTGGCTCAAAGTGGCAGCACTTGTCTTGAGTAATAAAGCTCAGAGACAGAACCCAGGCCCTGAGGTCAAGCTCTCTGAAATTATTCTTAAAATACTTGTTCTCAGTTTTTCTTTAACTTGTCTGGAAGAATGTTTTAAACTTATGGATTTTTTATTTCATGTTGTCATAATTTATTTTTAAGATGTTCAGAGAAAAATTATTTATAGTAAGAACTGGTTTGTATTGCTTTGCATTACGTTTTGCTTCTACACCGATAGATCAGCTTGAAAGTAGATGGCCAAACCCCTCCTCCCCCCACCAAAGTTGTAGTTAATTTTCAGACATAATGACTTGTATATCTCATTGTTGCAATGTGTCCACCTGTATCCCTAGTTAAACGACTTGTTTTTGCCCTTCACCTCCACAATTTGTACCAACATCAAATACAGTGAAAGCAGGGGGGAGAGACATAAAATGCAATATAGGAATCATCTTATAAATATGTTAGAAACAATTGCATGAAAGAAAAAAATTGAATATTTATCTTGGGGTTCATTCCTCTAGCATCAATTTATCTGACCTTTTCTGCTTGACTCAGCATATACTAGTTATTGCAAATAAGGGGAGCCATGGGACCTATGTTTCTTTGGGTCTGGTTTACTTCACTTAATATAATTTTTTTCCAAGTCTTTCCATTTCCTAACAAATGGGGCATTGTTTTTCTTTCTGATGGAAGCATAGAATTCCATTGTGTATGTATACCACATTTTCTTGATCCATTCATCTACTGAGGGGCATCTGGGTTGGTTCCATATCATAGCTATGGTAAATAATTCTGCAATAAACATAGGTGTGCTGCTGGTAGCTTTAGTATGTTCTTGTTTGTGATCATGTGGGTAAATGCCCAAAAGTGGGTTTGCTGGGTCACAGGGGAGCTCTATGTGGAGTCATTTGAGGAACCTCCATACTGCTTTCCACAGTGGTTGAACAAGTTTACACTCCCACCAACCATGTAGGAAGGTTCCCTTCTGTCCACATCCCCTCCAGCATCTGTTGTTATTAGAGTTCTTTATTTTGCCATTCTAACTGTGGTGAGGTGGTTCCTCAATGTTGTTTTTATTTGCAATTCTTTTATGGTTAGAGAGTTTGAGCATTTCTTCATGTTTTTATTGGCCATCCTTCTTTCCTCTTCAGAGAAGTTTCTCTTTAAGTCTTTAGCCCACTTATTTAATGGGCAGTTGTTCCTTTGAAGATTTGTTATTGAGTGATTTAAATTTTTGAGTTTCAGGTATATTTTAGATATGAGACCCTTGTATGTTGTATGCCTAGTGCAGTTCTTCTCCCAATCCATGGGCTTTCTAGTAATCTTGCTAGCTATGTCCTTTGCCATGCAGAAGCTCTGCAATTGCATGCAATCCCATTTGTCCCATTTGTCTTTGACTTTTTTTTTTGTATTTCTGGGTCTCTATTAAGAAAATTTCTGCCTGTGCCAAGGAGACCAAGGGTTTCTCCTATTCCATCCTGTAATGTTTTCAGAGTAAGACTTCAAACTTTTAAAGTTTGAAGATCTTTGATTATGTTGAATGGATGTGAGTAGATTGAGCTGTTGCATACATTCGTGTGTGTGTGTGTGTGTGTGTGTGTGTGTGTGTGTGTGTGTGTGTCTGTGTGTGTCTGTGTGTGTGTGTGTAAGGAGGGTTATGTGTATCATGGAAATTAAGGATAAGGAACTTGATTCCTTTTTTTTTTTTTTCTTTTTTTTTTTTTGGTCCGGTCATGGGGCCTGAACTCTGGGCTTAGACACTGTTCCTTAGCTCTTCAGCTCAAGGCTAGCGCTCTATCACTTGATCCACAGCGCCACTTCCGGCTTTTTTCTTTTTGCTTATGTGGTGCTGAGGAATCGAACCATTGGCCTCAGACATGCAAGGCAAGCGCTCTGCCACTGAGCCACCTTCCCAGCTCCCGGTTCCTTTTTCTGAGATATACATTATGGTATTTCTTTGTTGGTGTTGGGCTCTGATTGCTTGCCTTTGCCTGATGTGTACAATCCAGCTCAATTTTTCAATTAAAGTTTCTTAATTATTATTGAACATATAATTCTCTGATATTGCTTTGTCTTTAATCTGCCATCTAGGATCTTCTTATCCTCTTAAATATGAACATTCAATATGAATTTTACCTCCTGACTAATTTTCCCCTTTAATTTGCATTTTGAAGTAAGAAATATAATACCTTTGATCTCTGTATTCATGAAGAAAAACCATTTTGAATTCATTGTTTAATGTAATAACACCTAGACAGATTTGTTAGCACCAAGACCTTAAAGTATCTTTTGTAGTTTTAGTTTAAAATAACCCTTCTCCGTGTTATTAGCATGGGTAGTCAAAGAATTCCCACAATGCCTCACAACTTTTATCTTTCACTTTGTCTATGCTTCCTTGTCATTGCTAAATTGTTCTGGATGCCTGTATTAGCTACCCCAACCCTTGCAAAGCTGTTGCTGCTACCCAATTTCTGCTACTGCAACTCAGCAATTACAGTCACAATTACCCTTTCCCTGGTATCCTATTCTCTGCTACTCATTTTGCTACCCATAATTCTTAACACCATGGTTCCAGCCACCTGATCCCTGACACCCCTATCTCTGGTACCACATTCCCAAACAAAGAAAGGCAAGAGTAGGCACAGACAGTCGAATTGGGTATGCCTCTTGCAGGCAAAATGGGATGTTATTCCTCAGGTATTTAACATAAGGAACTAACTAGTGGTGGGAAGAAAAGAGGTTACTCAGAGGGGACTAAAATCCAAGGATATCAACTTATAACTTGTTGCTAGGAAAAGCAGGCCCTAAGGTGAAAGTTAATGAGAAAAGAAAATTTGACAAAAATATTGGGGATGATATAAATAAAGATTTTAGCTTAATCTCTTATACCAGTGATCTGAATTATTTTATGACATAGATATGTAACTGCTTGTCATTTTAAAAAGTATATGAAGATGCACATTTATGTGGTACTTATATTGATTTATGGAATTGTTGCATATGATCACGTTAATGATACTCAATAGTTTATGCTTTATGATATGCTCATGAGTCTGCCTTTGGCAATATGAATTGAGCTCTCTAGAAATAAATGGGATTTCATTGTCAAATACTACAAGGACATTACTGAGGCTAATACCAAAAAGAAAGCTGGAACAAGAAAACTGAACAAATCTACAAGTTTGAAGGGAAGGGATCAGTGGTATGGGCTATGATAAAAAAGAAATTCTTTACCACGTAATATTGGAAGAATAGAATGTGTCTTTTTGAATCACTAGCTTTTTTAACATTCTTAGAAAGCAAAACATGATTTTTGATTCTTGCTTTTTGGGACCTCTTTAATGAGTGGTTAAACAAAAAATTATCGAAATGACTGAAAATCCACTGACATGAATTATTAGATTAACATTATTCTGAAAGTTGCCTTGAGATGCAGGGAGACTGGATTCTTTTTCTTTTAAATTAATGGAATAATCTTCTTTTTGAATGGTTGGACAGTCCATGACACTTGTTCCAAAACAAGGAAAGATACTGGAGGGAATAAAAGAGGAAGGAGAGTCAAGGCTGCTGAAATTAACGTATTTCCCATTTGGACTTTAATGGTTTGTTACTACAGTGAATTAGAATTTCATCTTAAGATAATAATTTCAAAATGGATGTGCTAAAGAATAGCTTTGAAATGTAATATTTAATTCTGTTGGATTACTTGAAGACAAAGGTTTACAGAAAACTTTAAATTCCAGAAAAACTGTAATGTACCAATAAAAACCTAGAAGAAATACAATTTAAAAATTCACCTGTTCAAAGCAAATCCTGGCATGAAAGTCTGTGAGTCAATTATCTCCAAACAGGAAGTGGCACTGTGGCTCAATTGGGAGAGGCCTCCCCTTGAGCTGAAGAACTCTGGGATATGTTAAAACCCAAGCCCTGAGTTCAAGGCCCATGACTGACAAAAAGAAATTTTAAAGAATTAAATCAGTAGGGCTGGATGAAGACTTGTGGTACAGTGCTTGTCTTGCATGCATGAGGTCTTGGGTTCAATTCCTCAGCACCACATAAGGAGAAAAAACTGGAAGTGGCACTGTGGCTAAAGTGGTAGTGAGCTAACAATGAGCTGAACAGCTCCGGGACAGGACCCAGACCCAGAGTTCAGGCCCCCCTACCAACATCATCAATAACAACAACAAAAAATTAAAGCATTAAACAACCTGAAGATGTTGTCCAGAATAATGAATGCAGCATTATCTGTTGATATGACTTAGTGACTTGAAACCAAGTTTACCAGGGGAGATGGTGGGCATTTTGTGTGTGTATCAAAACCTGCAAAATTATTTTGTACTTTCTGAGGGAGGGAGAAAGGAGCAAATGAGGGGGGGGGGAATGAGGTGTTTGGTGGACTTGCCTTTTGATTCACTGATTGTTTTCTGGAGTCAAATTCAGAGAAATTCTGCTTGCAATCCTAGTTGCATGGGCAATGAGGAAACCATGTCCTGGAAGTTGTTTTGTCCTTTCCTTGGCCTGGTTCCAACCGACACTGCAGGACCAAGATGCCTTGAAGACCACTGATCAATTGGGCAGGTGGACCTAACCACAGCCAGAATACGTATAAAATGCAATTCCGAGGGCAGCACTGGAAATTTACAGCGGGCAGATATTTTTAAATATATTTTTATTGTAAAAATACTGTACAGAGGCCTCAGAATTACAGGACTAGATAATGAGTACATTTCCTATACAGCATTGTTACCTCCTCCTTTGTTTTTCCCCTACCATCTTTTCCCTCCCCACATCTTCAACTCCTCCCTCCTCGACCCCTGCCTGACATTGTAAATTCATTTTCGACACAGTGTGCTGTACAACTCATTGTCACAATGGTCAACCTGCATCCCCATATAAGCATTCTGCTATATCCCTTCCACTGCCCAAAATACATACATACATATATATATATATATATATGTATATATATATATATATATATATATATACATATATATATATATATATATATGGTGCAGAACACTGGAATCAAATACAGTGAAAACAGGGGTTTATCGTGGGGGAATAAAGTACAAAAGGATCACATAGTACATTATAAGCATACTAAAAACAAAAGAAAGAAAGGAAAAACCACTTGTGTCTCTGACGTGGAGTACATTTCACTTAAGATCATCTTTTATGGTCATATGTACCTAGTTTTGATCTTCTCTACTTGTCCTAGACATGTAGTAATCCTTGCAAACAAAGGTAAAACAAGGTAAACCATGGGTCTTATGTTTCTTTTGGTCTGGCTTATTTCACTTAATATAATTTTTACCAAGTCTTTCCATTTCCTAACAAATGGGGCAATGTCATTCTTTCTGATGGAAGCATAGAATTCCAGTGTGTGTGTGTGTGTGTGTGTGTGTGTGTGTGTGTGTTTGTGTATGTGTGTGTGTGTGTGTGTGTGTGTGTGTGTGTGTGTGTGTGTGTGTACCACATTTTCTTGAACCATTCATATACTGAGGGGCATTGGGGTTGGTTCCATATGATAGCTATGGTGACTAATACTGCAATAAACATGGTTGTGCTGGTAGTTTTGTGATCATTTGGGTAAGTGTGTAAAAGTCAGGTTGCTGGGTCATTGGGGAGCTCTAGGTGGAGTCTTTTGAAGAAATTCCATACTGCTTTCCAAAGTGATTAAACAAGTTTACACAGCTACAAATAATGCAGTAGGGTTCCCTTTTAGATACATCCCCACCAGCATCTGTCATTATTACATTTCTTGATTTTAGCCATTCTAACTGGAGTGAGGTGCAATCTCAATGTTTTGATTTGCATTTCTTTTATGACTAGAAAAATTGAGTATTTCTTCATGTGTCTAATGGACACTTTTTATTTCCTCTTCAAAGAAGTCTCTCTAAGTCTTCAGCCCACTTAGTTATTGGGCAGCTGTTCCTTTGAGGATTTGTTTTTGGGGGATTTATGATTTTGAGTCCTAAGTACATTTTAGATATAAGAATTTGTCTGTTTTATGACTAATGAAGAACTTCTCCCAGTAAGTGGGCTCTTTATTGATCTTGCTATCTATGAACTTTACCTTGTAGAAGCTCTGCTGTTTCATGCAATCCCATTCTCCAACCTTTCTTTGATTTGATTTGTTTCTGGTTCTCTATTAAGAAATTTTTGGCCTCTGCTAAAAAGCCCTAGAGTTTCTCTTATCCTTCATGTAATGTTTTCACGGTGTCTACTTTTATTTTGAGGTCTTTGATCCATTTTGATTTGATTATCACGCAGGGTAATATAGGTAGATAGATAGACAGACAGACAGATAGATAGATAGATAGATAGATAGATAGATAGATAGATAGATAGATAGATAGATAGATAGATAGATAGAACGAACTAGCATTAGTTTTCTACAGGTGTTTAACCAATTTTACCAGCCCCATTTACTGTCTTTCTTCCATTCTATATTTTTAGCTGTCTTTCTTCCATTCTATATTTTTAGCTCCCTTTTCAAAGATTAGGTGGCTATAGGTCAGTGGGTTTATTTCTGAGATTTCAGTCCTATTTCATTGGTCCACAGGACTGTTCTTGTGCCAGTACCAAGCTGTTTGAATTACAATTGCTTTTCAGTATAGTTTGAAATTTGGAACTGATATTGCTCCAGTGCTGTTCTTTCTGCTAAGAATTGGTGAACCTACAGCCAGCATTATAATTAATGGTGAAAAGTTAAAGCCATTTCTCATTAATTCAGGAAAGAGATAAGGATGTCTGCTCTCCCCACTCCTCTTCAAATTAGTATTAGAATGCTAGCTGGGGCAATAAGACAAGATTCAAACTTGAAGGGAATCTAAGTAGGGAAAGATGAAGTAAAACATCCAAGATGACCAATGGAATAGAATTGAAAACCCAGAAATGAACCTAGAGTCCCATAGGCATCTAATTGTCGATAAGGGAGCTAAAAAAATAGAATATAAGAAAGACAGCCTGTTCAGTAAATGGTGCTGGCAAAATTGGTTAACTACTTGTAGAAAACTAAAGCTAGATCCTTATTTATCACCCTGCACCAAAATCAACTCAAATGGATTAAAGACCTCGGAGTCAAAGCAGACACTCTAAAAATATTACAGGAATAGGAGAAACCCTAGGTCTCCTTGGCACAGGCCAAAATTTTCTTAATAGAGACCCGGAAACACAAAAAATCAAAAAATGTTTGGACAAATTGTATTGCATGCAATTGCAGAGCTTCTGCCTGGCAAATGACATAGCTTGCAAGATCACTAAAAAGCCCACTGATTAGGAGAAGATATTCACTAGCCATACAACATAAAGGGCCTCATATCTAAAATATACCTGGAACTTAAAAAATTAAATCCCCCAACAACAAATCTTCAAAGAATCAACTGCCCAATAAATAAGTGGGCTAAAGACTTAAAGAGAAATTTCTCTGAAGAGTAAAGAAGGATGGCCAATAAACACATGAAGAAATGCTCGAATTCTCAAGCCATGAAATAAATGCAAATCAAAACAGCATTGAAATACCACCTCACCCCAGTTAAAATGGCTATAAAAAAGAACTCTAATAACAACAGATGCTGAAGGGGATGTGGACAGATGGGAACCTTACTGCACTGTTGGTGGCAGTGTAAACTTTTTCAACCACTTTGGAAAGAAATATGGAGGTTCCTAAAAAGACTCCACATAGACCTCTCCTATGACCCAGCAATCCCATTTTCTGGCATTTACCCAAATATTCACAAACAAGACCACTCTAAAGCTTCCAGCACGACTATGTTTATTGCATCATTATTTACCATAGCTAAGATATGGAACCAACCCAGATGCCCCTCAGTAGATGAGTGGATCAAGAAAATGTGGTATATATACACAATGGAATTCTATGCCTCTACCAGAAAGAATGACATTGCTCCATTTGTTAGGAAATGGAAAGACTTGGAAAAAATTATATTAATGAAGTAAGCCAGGCCCAAAGAAACATAGGTCCCATGGTCTCCCTTATTTACAGTAACTTGTATATGTCTGAGTCAAGCAGAATAGGTCAGATAAGTTGATGTTAGGGAAATGAACCCAAAGATATGTATGCAAATGTTTTTTTCCTTTCATGGGATTGTTTCTAACACGTTTATAAGATTATTTCTTTCTTGCTTTGTATTCCCTCCCCACGGTATAACCCCTGCTTTCACTGTATTTGATGTTGGTATAATTTGTGGAGGGAAAGGGAAAAAACAAGTCGTTTAAATAGGGATACAGGTGGACCCATTGCAACAATGAGATGTACAAGTTGTTATATCGAAAACAAACTTTACAACTTTGGTGGTGGGGAGGAGGACTGGGTGGGGTAAGAGAGGAGAATGGGAAGAGATGGGAAGGGGAAACAAAATAGGAAGTTACAACGCTTCAGAAGAAATGTACTCATTATCTTGCCCAGGTAATTTCAATCCCTCTGTACAATTTTTTCCCAATAAAAAAATAATAAATTTAAAAATAGAAAAAAACATGAAAATGACATGATCTTGTATTTAATGGACCCCATGGACTCCACTCCCAAGTTATGTGAGCTGATCAGAAACTTTGGCCAACTTGAAGAATATAATTTTGTTTCAATAAAACCAATCAAGAAAGGAATAAAAAATAAACAAGAAAGGAATACACAGTTGGAAATTTGGGCTAATTTTGTCATTATGCTTTGAGAAGTCAAGTTTCCTATTAAAATGCAACTCATATATTATCCTCAGTCGTGTTTTAAATGTTGTCTTAATTAAAGAACATTTCTAAATTCAAGAGAGGTCATGATTCCCAACCAAAAATTTGAAAAAGTAAGTATCATTCTGTTAGAGTGCCAAGAAATGATGAAAGATTACAAAATTTTAAGCCTGATGAAATAGGAAAGTACATTTAATGTAGGACTGTGTAGACCTGGCTAAATTAGAATTTAGATTTAAAATAGATATTTTTTGTTTGTAATTTAATATTCTATAGGATACTACGAAATTCTCTTCAAGTAAAAGATTTAATTTACAAATTCACTAATGATTCTGGCATTCTAATTGACTAGAATATTCTTTCGGCTGGGAAGGTGGCTCAGTGGTAGAGCGCTTGCCTTGCATGCCTGAGGCCCTGGGTTTGATTCCTCAGTACCACATAAGCAAAAAGAAAAAAAGCCAGAAGTGGCGCTGTGGCTCAAATGGTGGAGCACTAGCCTTGAGCTGAAGAGCTGAGGGACAGTGCCCAGGCCCAGCATTCAGGCCCCACGACTGGACCTCCCCCCCAAAAAAATAGACTATCCTTTCAAGTGAAGTATAATAAGAACTTAGTTAATAGATAATTCCAACAGTTCATGTTTAAGAAGATAATGTGAATAATCTAGACAAATTGTCAACAAATTGATTATATTAATTTATAAATATAGAAAAGGAGCAATCTTTTGAGACTTTGGTGTAACATGGTATGAAGAGAGTAATTATATGACATCTTTTCTTTCTACCTATACATAACACAGGAAGAAATTTCCTTAATTATGTACCTCTGTATACAATGAGAAACATGCTAGGTTTGCGGTTTGTTTTTATTTTGTTTTTGTTGCTTGGTTTGTCCTAGGGCTTAATCTCTGGGCTTGGGCACGGTCCCTGAACCTGTTTCTGCTCCAAACTACTGCTCTACCACTTGAACCTCAGTGCCACTTGGGTCTGGCTTTTCCTTATGAGTTTATTGGAGGTAAGAATCTAAAGAACCTTCCTGCCGGGGTGGGCTTTGCACCATAATCTTCAAATCTTAATATTAAGATATACAGATCTCCTGAATATCTATGATAGATAATATATATAATAAAATAAAATAAAAATAAATAATATTTACAAGAGTACTGAGCTCAAGAATACCATTGCAGGGAAAATGATGTAGCAAAGTGTAGTGTAGCATTCTTTCCACAATAAGAAGGGCATCACATTAGCAGATGTGTAGTATTTTTTCACAATATTGATAAAGTAGTCATGATGTGAATTTAGGGAATTTTAAGGTGCACCTTAAAAGTTGGAAATTGTTGGGCTAGGATGAATTTATGGCATAAAAAATTGGGATTGATTGTCATAGAAATAATAGCTTACTCTGATGAACAAATGTTTACTCTTAAGGAATTAATTATTATAGATACTTCATAGTTTTATCCTCAACGGAACATGTCTATTTTTTCTGTTGACTTTTAAATATGTAATACCTCATTGGAAACTGCATCTATTGCTGAATTAATTAAAATGCAAACAGGTACTGATTTGAATGTCTCTGGTATGGCATGTTCAGAATTTGAAAATGAGTAGTTAATAGTCATAGGAATGTTGAGGAACTGATATATTCTGTCCTCTTAATAATTAGTCAGTTTTCAACGTTAGGAGTTTCCATAGAATTGAACTGTTTTCTGTTTTAATATGAGAAAATACTAAAATAATGTTTTTTTTCAAATAATAGCAAGTATATTCTGAAAATATTGTATAGTTTGATAACATTCACGTTGAAGTCCCTCTGATAAAGAAAGAGGTAATTTAATTGGCAGGCAAAATGTTCATTTTTTAAAAGGTAATGCACGTAGAATAATATTTACTATACCGATAAAGTGAAATTATATTTTTTTTTTAAATTTTATTTTATTTTATTTGAGAACATACTGTACAGAGGGGTTACAATTACATGGGCAGGATAATGCATACATTTCTTACCAAGCATTGCATCCTCCTCCTTTGTTTACCCTTCACCTCCTTTCCCAGCCTCCCCCCTCCCTCCCATCCAATCATACCCCCCCTCCCCCCCCCCCCACCGACATTGTAAAGCTGGTTTTGACATGACATTTTGTACTTCTCATTGTTGCAACAGGTCCACCTGAATCCTTAAACGACTTGTTTGTCCCCGTCTCCTCCACATGTTATACTGACATCAAATATAGTGAAAGCAGGGGTTACACTGTGGGGGAGGGACATACAAAGCAACAAAGAAATAATCTTATAAATGCATTAGAAACACATGCATGAAAGAAACAAAAACATTAAAATACATATTTAAGGTTTTGTTTTCCTAACATCACATTATCTGACTTTTTCTGCTTGACTCATACCTATACTAGATATTGCAAATAAGGGAAACCATGGGACCTATGTTTCTTTGGGCCTGGCTTACTTCACTTAATATAATTTTTTCCAAGCCTTTCCATTTCCTAACAAATGGGGAAATGTCATTATTTCTGATGGAGGCATAGAATTCCATTGTGTATATATACCACATCTTCTTGATCCATTCATCTACTGAGGGGCATCTGGGTTGGTTCCATGTCTTAGCTATGGTAAATAATGCTGCAATAAACATAGTTGTGCTGGTAGCTTTAGTGTGGCCTTGTTTGTGATCATTTGGGTAAATGCCCAAAAGTGGGATTGCTGGGTCGTTGGGGAGCTCTATGTGGAGTCTTTTGAGGAACCTCCATACTGCTTTCCAAAGTGGTTGAACAAGTTTACATTCCCACCAACAATGAAGTAAGGTTCCTTTCTGTCCACATCCCCTCCAGCATCTGTTGTTGTTAGAGTTCTTGATTTTTGCTGTTCTAACTGGAGTGAGGTGATATCTCAATGTTGTTTTGATTTGCATTTCTTTTATGGCTAGGGATGTTGAACATTTCTTCCTGTGTCTATTGGCCATCCTTCTTTCTTCTTCAGAGAAGCTTCTCTTTAAGTCTTTCGCCCACTTACTTATTGGGCAGTTGTTTCTTTGAGGATTTGTTGTTGGGTGGTTTAATTTTTTGAGTTCCAAGTATATTTTAGATATGAGACCCTTGTCCGTTGTATGGCTAGTAAAGATCTTCTCCCAGTCCGTGGGCTTTCTATTGATCTTGCTAGCTATGTCATTTGCCCTGCAGAAGCTCTGCAACCTTATACAATCCCATTTGTCCAGCCTTTCTTTGATTTGTTGTGTTTCCGGGTCTCTATTCAGAAAATTTCGGCCTGAGCCAAGGAGACCCAGGGTTTCTCCTATTCCATCCTGTAATGTTTTCAGAGTGTCTGCTTTGAGTTCAAGGTCTTTGATCCATTTGGAGTTGATTCTGGTGCAGGGTGATATATAAGGATCTAGCTTTAGTTTTCTACATGTAGTTAACCAGTTTTGCCAGCACCATTTACTGAAGAGGCTGTCTGTCTTCCATTCTATTGTTTTAGCTCCCTTATCGAAGATTAGATGGCTATAGGTCTGTAGGTTCATTTCTGGGTTTTCAATTCTATTCCATTGGTCCTGAGGTCTGTTCTTATGCCAATACCAAGCTGTTTTGATTACTATGGCTTTATAGTAGAGTTTGAAATTTGGTATTGATATTCCTCCAGCAGTATTCTTTCCGTTGAGGAGCGTTTTTGCTATTCGGGGTCTTTTATTGTTCCATATGAATTTTTGGATTGCCTCTTCTATTTCCTTGAAGAATGAGGGTGGAATTTTGATAGGTATTGCGTTGAATTTGTAGATAGCCTTGGGCAGTATTGCCATTTTCACGATGTTAATCTTTCCAATCCAGGAGCATGGGAGGTTTTGCCATTTTTTAAGTTCTGTGTTGATTTCCTTTTTCAAGATTTTAAAGTTTTCATCATAGAGGTCCTTCACTTCTTTAGTTAAGTTAATTCCTAGGTATTTTATTTTTTGTGAGGCTATTACAAATGGAGTTGCTTTCCTAATTTCAGCCACACTTTTCTCATTGTTGGCATACAGAAAAGCCATTGATTTTTGGGGGTTAATTTTATAACCTGCTACTTTGCCAAAGTTTTGAATCAGCTTGAGTAATTTGGGAGTGGAGTCTATGGGATTCTTTAAATACAAGATCATGTCATCTGCAAAGAGGGAGAGTTTTATTTCTTCTTTCCCTATTTGGATCCCCTTTATGTCTGCATCTTGTCTTATTGCTGTAGCTAGGCATTCTAATACTAGATTGAAGAGAAGTGGAGAGAGTGGGCATCCTTGTCTTGTTCCTGAGTTAAGAGGAAATGGCTTTAGTTTTTCACCATTGAGTATAATGCTGGCTGTAGGTTTGTCATATACAGCCTTTATTGTATTGAGGAATGTTCCATGGATTCCTAATTTTTCCAAAACCTTCATCATAAAGGGGTGTTGGATCTTGTCAAATGCTTTTTCTGCGTCTATTGAGATAACCATGTGGTTCTTATTCTTGCTCCTGTTGATGTGATGAATAATATTAATTGATTTGCGTATATTGAACCAGCTTTGCATCCCTGAAATGAATCCTGTTTGATCGTGGTGTATGATTTTTTGGATGAATTGTTGAAGTCGATTGGCCAAAATTTTGTTGAGAAGTTTCGCATCAATGTTCATCAAAGAAATGGGTCTATAGTTCTCTTTCTTTGATGAGTCCCTACCTGGTTTTGGGATGAGGGTTATGATGGCTTCATAGAATGTGTTCGGTAGTGAGCTTTCTCTTTCAATTTCATTGAAGAGTTGGAGGAGAATTGGTGTGAGCTCTGCTTTGAAGGCCTTGTAAAATTCCGCTGTAAAACCATCTGGTCCTGGACTTTTCTTAGCTGGGAGGTCTCTTATTGCTGTTTCTATTTCAATGCTTGATATGGGCCTGTTAAGATAGTTTACCTCATCTTGGTTTAGTTTTGGCATGTCAATATTTGCTAGGAAGAGGTCCATTTCTGTCAAGTTCTCAAACTTATTAGCATAAAGTTTTGAGAAGTATTCCCTTATAATGTTCTGAATCTTGCTTGTTTCCGTGGTGATGTTTCCATTCTCATCTCTGAGTTTATTAATTTGGGTGTGTTCTCTTCTTTTTCTGATAAGATTTGCTATGGGTCTGTCAATTTTGTTAAGTTTTTCGAAGAACCAACTCTTTGTTTTGTTGATTCTTTCTATAGTTTTTTTGGATTCTAATTCATTTAATTCTGATTTAATTTTGATTATTTCTTTCCGTCTACTGGATTGGGGTTTATCTTGCTGCTCTTTTTCAAGGAGGTTTAGATGTGTCATTAAATTGTTAGTTTCAGATCTCTCCAATTTGTTGATGTAGGAGCTCAGAGCTATAAACTTGCCTCTGAGTACTGCCTTTGCTGTGTCCCAGAGGAGCTGGTATTTTGTGTGTTCATTTTTGTTGAATAGCATGAACATTTGAATTTCCTTTCTAATCTCTTCCATGACCCACTCATGATTCAGCAGTGTGTTGTTCAGCCTCCATGTGATACCGGACTTTCTTTGGTGGCTTTTGGTGTTGAGTTCTAACTTTATTCCCTTGTGGTCAGAGAGAATGCAAGGTATAACTTCAATGTTTCTGAATTTAGACAAGTTTGCTTTGTGGCCTAAAATGTGGTCTATTTTAGAAAACGTTCCATGTGCTGCTGAGAAAAACGTGTATTCTGATGCTGCTGGGTGAAATGTTCGGTAAATGTCTGTTAAGTCTAGTTGATCTATGCAGCTGTTTAGATCTGCGGTTTCTCTGTTGAGTTTTTGCCGAGTTGATCTATCTAGTGGGGAGAGTGGTGTGTTAAAATCCCCAACGATTAATGTCTTTGGATCTATATGGGATTTGAGGGAAAGTAGTGTTTCTTTGATAAATTTGGGTGCTCCATTGTTTGGCGAATAGATATTTAGAATTGTAATATCCTCCTGAAGGAGAGATCCTTTAATTAGTATGTAGCGACCTTCTTTATCTCTTTTCATGAATTTTAATTTGAAGTCTATTTTATCTGATATTAGGATTGCAACTCCCACCTGTTTATGCGGTCCGTTTGCTTGGTAGATTTTGTTCCAGCCTTTAACATTGAAAATGTGTTTGTTTTTATGGGCAAGATGTGACTCCTGCAGGCAGCAGATAGAAGGGTCTTGTTTTTTAATCCAACTAGACAGTCTATGTCGCTTAATTGGAGAGTTCAGTCCGTTAACATTAAGAGATAGGACTGAGAGGTATTTGGGAGTTCCTGCCATGTTATCTACCTTCTTGGGGGCTGCGAAAACTGGGTTCTTCCTATGGTTCTTGGATTCTCAGTTTGGGTGCAGTTTCTTGGCCTTTATTGCGGTCTTGTTGGTTTTCTATGTGTAGGACATCTTTAAGAATCTTTTGTAGGGCTGGTTTGGTGGAGATGTATTGTTTCAATTTTTCTTTGCTATGGAAGGTTTTAATTTGGCCTTCAGTTATGAAGGAGAGTTTAGCTGGGTACAGTATTCTTGGTTGATAGTTGTTTGTTTTTAGGGCATGGCATACATCATTCCAGGCTCTTCTTGCTTTGATTGTCTCTGCTGAGAAATCTGAGGTGATTCTAATTGGTTTCCCTTTATAAGTGATTACCCTTTTCTCCCTGACAGCTTTAAGGATATTTTCCTTGTTCTGAGTTGATCCTGTGTGGATTATAATGTGACGGTGGGATGTCCTATTCTGGTCTGGTCTATTTGGGGTTCTAAAGGCTTCTTGTATCTGGACAGGCCTATCTTTTTGCATGTTTGGGAAGTTCTCTGCTAGGATCCTGTTAAACAGATTTCCTAGACCATTAACTTCTGTTTCTAGGTGTTCCTCTACACCCATTATCCTTAGATTAGGCCTTCTGATGGTGTCTTCCAGGTGTTGGATAGATCTATCATATTTCTTGGACTTGTCTTGGATGGTTGTATGTTCTTTCTCTATAATATCTAGGCTGTCTTCAATCCCTGAGATTCGATCTTCTGCATGGTCTAACCTGCTGTCAAGACTCTCTACTTTGTTTTTTATCTCTTTTCCTTCTAGTTGGTCAGCTTTGATGGCTTCAAGTTCTTTGTTGAAGCTCTGTTTTAGGTCTTGTATGAATTTCTTTACTTCCTTAATTTGGTGTTCAGTGTTTGTCCTCAAATCACTTAGTTGATTGGTTATGGTTTCTTTGGGCTCCCATTCCTTCTGTTGGGTTCCATTCAGCATTCCCTTTGTGGTCTCCCTGACTTCCTTCAGCTCTTTGTTAATGGATTCCATGAATGCCTTTAGTGATCTTTGTGTGTTCTCTACCTGGTCTCTCAATTCCTGTATTACTCTTTGATTAGCTTCCTCCCGTTCGTGGGATTCCTGCAGATCTCTTTGAGTGTTCTCAGCCTGCTCACGCCATTCCTCCCTTTCTCTTTGAGTATTCTCAAGTTGTTCACGCAAATCCTGTATCAGTTTTTGAGTAGCTTCCTCACGCTTATGATATTCCTGTATAAACTTCTGGGATGCCTCCTCTCTCTCCCTATCACGCTCATACAGAGTCCTTTGTACGTTGTCAAACTTTTCATTTATCATGTTTGCCACCAGTGTTTGTAGAGCTGTTTGGGAACTCTCCTCTGGATTATTCATTATCTGTTCTAACCCCTGATTATCAGGATTGGGAATTGAGATACCCGAATTTGCCATTTTTCTTGTGTTTTTCCGGCTTACTCTGCCCATTTGAGATGAAGATAGCACCAGTTTTGTGCTAGAACACTATCTTAAGGCAACCATCAACCAAAGTTTGCATTTGTACAGTCAATAGTCTACAGATACAATCTAGTTCAACAGATACATCTATTCGACATCAAACAACTATATGTTAAAGAACTTCGAACCGCAGAGAAGAATTTGGAAAGCCAGAAATTATTAGGGTTAGGAAGAGATGTGGGTAAAAAATAGGAATAGATTGGTGTGGGGAGGCACAGGGAGAGTTAACTATGTCCTAATCACAATGCAGGAAATAGGTTGGGTAGGATGTAAGTAGAGAGAGAGAGAAAAAGAAGAAAGGGGAAGGGGAATGAAAAGAGACCAGAAAAAAAATAGAAACGTAAAAATTAATGTTATTTTAGAGATTAAAAGACCATCTATTTATAGAGGAATATGAATATGTTGAGAGAAAGGGAGGGACATAGAGGAGATGAGAAAAACTTTAAAAAAATGCTTAAAATATTGTATAGGTATAAAGTACTGCTATTAGTGAATTTAAGTCTCAGAGGTTTTGAATTGAGTAATAAGTTTGTGGATTAAGTGTGTACACAATGGGGGATAGGGTCTACTGGTTAACTACGGGTTTATCTGAGGATGTGCAGGACAAGAGTTAAGTCACATAAAGATGAACAAAGAGGAAAAGATGGAAAGGATAGGAAAGTGAGAAGAAAAGATCAGAAGTTCAGTAGAGCTAGAAAAAAAAACAAAAAGATAATTAAGAATGAAAGAAAAAGAGAAAGAAGACAAGACAAGAAAAGAAAACACACATTCACGTATTCCTAAAATAAAAATTATAAGAGGAGAAAAAAAAAAGTTAATGGAAAACAATTATTTTTTCAGAAGAGGCAAAAATTAAAGATTAATAAAAGTTTTAGAAAAGCAAAAAAATTTTTTTATATATATATAAGGTAACAAAAAACGAAAAAAAAACAAAACAAGAAAAAGAAAAAAAGAAAAGAAGAAGAAGAAAAAAAAAGTTCTTTGATTTTTTTTTTTTTTTTTTTTTGGGAGGGGTGGGAAGAGTCCTGTATCTCCCTTTTGTCTGTAACCAGAGTCTGGTTGGAGTCTCTGGTCAGCTTGAGGTCCTGTGGCTTGATTGGTTTCTTAAGTCAGTTTGTTGGAACAGGCAGGAAAATGCTCTGCTTTACCCAAGATTTTGAGATCCCCCTTCCAGGTTAGTTTACTGGGAGGGTGATCTGCTTTGAGAATCACAAAAGAGGGGGATGCAGTGATGAGGCTAGGTTCTGGGTAGAGTTGAGGCCTTTCAACGAACAGTAGCTTTTCCCTGGGGCTATTTTGTGAAAAAAAACTCACAGCACCCGGCCTGGAGCCATTCTCAGGGTTTCTGTTTTTCAATTGATTGTGGTGGCTGCTAGAGGGAGGGGCAGCCTCTGGCTCTGGTCACCCAGCGAGGAGAGCCACTCCAGTGGCTGGGGCCTGAGCTGGGCGACCCCTCCCTGGATGGAACTGAGTCTGTGAGGTCACCTCGCCGCCAAGTTCCTGTGACCTGCCAAATGACTAGCTCTATTCCAAGGCCTGAGCTGGAGCTAGCCGCTCCTCCAAGCTTTGTCGGTATCCAAGATGGAGATCACCGGTGCTGGGGGGGGAGGGGTGGCCTTCCCTCCTCTGCTCCCAGAGGAGTGAGGAAGTGGGGCTTCTACTCACGTGGAGTCTTGGATCTCGGGTCGTCTCTGGTCTGCAAAGTGCAGGATGAAGTTGTCCGCTCCTTGTCGGTTCTTGCTGGTGTTGAGTAGAATCCGCTCGTCCGCTGCGTCTGGCTCCTTCGTCCCGGACTGCGTCTCAGGTATGCCTCCGCGGCGGTGGTCGCCGCTGCGACCCTGCCGCCGCAGCAGCAGCTGCTCAGATGTGTCTGCTTGGCTTCCCCTCTCTTGACTAACTCTCTGTCCTGTGATGGCACACTTGGTGTGATTCTCTGGCTTGGGACTGTTCACTGGAACTCTGAAACTGTTTTCTATGCAAGAGCTTGTTCAGATTCCAGCTTCTCCTCCGCCATCTTCCCGGAACTCTCCGTGAAATTATATTTTATGTAGCTCATTTTTAACTTAATTTTATTGTCAAGATGATATATAGAAGGGGTTGCAGTAATTATAAGGTACTGGATACATAACGTCAAAATTTTTACCCCCTCCCTTATTTTTCTCACATTCTTCATTCACCCCAATACTCCTCACAAGTTGTAATGTAAATTTCCAACATGTTGTCCTGTGAGTATGTCTATTGCATTGGTTTGCCTTTTGTCCTTTGTCTCGCCATTTTATTGTTCTGCTTCCCTTGCCAAATGAAGATAAATGTATATACAATACACAGGATACTGAAATCAAATACAACAATGGACAAACCATAGAGGAAAACAAAAGTAAAAAGAAATCACATGGTACATTAAAAACAAAAACCACAAAGAAAAACTTCTCTTTCCATATCTAGGAGTTTATTTTGCTCAGCATCATTTTATGTGGTCATATACACATAGCTATTGAGCCATTCTGCTCATCTGCTAGGACTATCCTAGATATTTCCTGGTTATTACAAATGGGGGAAACCATGGAATCTGTTTCTTTGTGTCTTGCTTATTTTTCTTAGTAGGATCTTTCCATTCTTTCCATTTCCTTATGAATTGGAAGCATAGAATTCCTCTGTATATATATAAACCACATTTTGTCAATTCGTTCATCTACTGAGTGGTATATAAGTTTAAATCATGATAGCATGTAAGAATCACTTAAGGCCATTCAAAAATGACAGATGCCAACTCCCCAGATATACTAATATCATGATTTCCAAGTAAGATAGTATTTTATGGTGGTACAAGTGTTGAGATATCTGAATGAGTCTAATATATATCTTGCACTGAATTTGGCAGGAATATATCCAATATCATATAGGATAAAAATGGTAGTGACAGAATATTTCCCTTGAGAAAGATATAGGATGCTGCCATAAGTATGAAGTAGTTCAGATAATTTTGAAGAATTTAGAAATGCAAGCTCAGTTATATCTCTTTAAATAATAATTATGTAAGTGGAAGGGCAAAAGAAAGGTAAGAGAAGAAAATAACTGACAGCAGATAATTGTCCAAAGTTAGAGTATAAAAAGACATAATCGATAACTTCCAAGTTAAAGAGAGACCAATATAATACGTCCCACTTAATTCAGGTATATGCAGAATATTTACTTGGCTTTTTCATACTCTAATGCTCCAAAATAAATGAAGACTTATAAGAAAATTTATGTGATTGCCATTGCTTCAACTTGAACACTAACTATGATCAGCCCTCTTTTTCTCACTTTGCACGTGGAAAATAGTCCCTAAGTTGATGATGTTGTCGCTGATTAGAGTCACAGTTAGGGGCTTCTACTTGTACAATTATCCCAGAATAGTTTAAAGCAGTTTTCTGCCCAAGATATCCAACTACATTGTCTGAACCTGTACTTTGAACACACCCTCACACCTGAGCACATTATTTGAAATTATACTTCAGCTTTTCTTGGCACATTCTACTTCGTTCCTTTGTCTTTTTTGCACATTCCTTTTGAGTTCATAGTTGCTCTATTTACATTTCATCTGTACAGACTGCTAAGAACATTGTTCAACTACCACTTCTTATTTGCACACACCCAGTCTATGTATGAAGATACTTTGTCCATGTTAAGCAATAGGGTAATAGTCACTCTCTGAGGAGAAAAGTTCCACAATATAACCCTATGCCCACATTAGAGGATGTAGAATTTAAAGCATTTTGAGACAAACAGTGATATTAGAATTGACAGGCTCCTTAGGGACATTTTCCTTGAGTTCATTAGTTTACCCAGGAGAAATATACATATATCTAAACTTATTTGCAGAATGATATACATCATAGTGAAACAAACATCTTAAAATATAATTAAAATTAAAATTAAAAAAAAAAACTTCATGAACCCAAGTGCCGCTAACTCACCCTTATATTACGAGATATTCTGGGTGCTGAGATCTTAGAATTGTTTTCGAAACTAGCCCAGACAGAAAAGTACTTGTTAGATTCTTATCTCCAATTAACCACTAAAAACAGGAATTAGCTCTTTTCCTCTAGTTCTGGAGTGCTGTCTTTGAGCATAAAAATATTTAGGGACAATGTCCAGGCCTTGCAAACAACACCCACAACAACAAATTTTATCACATTAATTTCACAAAAGCATCTTTTAACTGCTGTGAACATTTCTTAGAAACATGAATACATACCCCTGGAAAATGTTAAGTAAAAAAGTATAGAATATTTACGTCTATGTTAAAGACATGACTATTTAGATTGTTTAAGATAGTTAGGTAATGATTAGAAGTTAAGAATTATGATAGGTAGGTCATATATTGGGACTGTTTTTTTTTATTCTATTTTATAATAGTAATAAAAGGATATTTATAATGATTCTATAAAATTACTCTTGCTTGGTATTTGAATTATCATAAGTGATAAATATTTTAAATGATTTCCAAAGTAAAGGAGTTTCAATTCTTTTGTAAATTCAAAACAATTAAGAAAAGGATTTCAAGGCTGATTCACTCTAAGTCTCTATTTGTTTTCTTGCTCTAGTTTTCATATGTTAGTAGAAATTAAAATTCCAAAAATTTAATGGATATTGGCAGTCAGGAACATCTTCACATACACTAATATTGGAGTCCCTTAAGTGGAATTGTTTTATTTCATTTGTTACTTTCACAAATAAATCAAGATGATTGTGTATTTTGTTCTTTTTACTGCTTTTGGCTACCTTGAGAATATGTTTTTCCTAACAAAGTAGAGATAAGCAATTCGAATGAACAAGTAACATATGACTTTCATAAAATACAGATGCATAGATTTGTGTTTTCTGTCATTTGCTAAAAGTTTCTTCCAGAAAAATTTCTCAATTACCTAGAAGTTTTTCCCCTTCCCCTCCACAAATTATACCGACATCAAATACAGTGAAAGCAGGGGTGATACTGTGGGGAAGGGACATACAAAGCAACAAAGAAATAATCTTATAAATGTGTTAGAAACAATCGCATGAAAGAAAAAGAAACATTTGAATATATATCTTAGGGTCCATTTCCCTAAACATCACCTTATCTGACCTTTTCTGCTTGACTCAGACATATACTAGATATTGCAAATAAGGTTAATTATGAGGAAAAATGGAGATACAGGTGAACCCAATGCAACAATGAGATGTACAAGTCATTATGTCGAAAAATGAACTTTACAACAGTCTTGGTGGGGGTAGCTGGGAGGATAGGGTGGGGCGGCGGCGGAGGATGGGAAGGGATGGGAAGGGGTAACAAACGAGGAGGCTACAATGCTTGATAAGAAATGTACTCATTATCTTGCCCATTTAATTGTAACCCCTCTGTACAGTATTTTCACATTAAAAAATAAAAATAATAAAAAAATTACTTAGAAGTGATGCATAATTCCTAGTTATTCCAGTTATCACATATACTTTTGGATTGAGTTATCTCTGTATGAACTCAAACGGACAAAATACCCTCAAAATAAACAGAAATCACATCTTTGTTTTAAATGCAGTAGTTTACAAAGAGTTTTTAGCCAGCACCAAAATCATCTTTTTAGCAATTCTGCATTTTGTGTGAAGAAGTTTTAACAAGTTTTTTTTTTCCTGACATGCAATTCACTTACAATATATTATCTCCTTTTATTGTATACATTTTAGTGCTTTGGAAGTGAATTGTATCTTCATAGGTTTTCAAACCCTAAGTGTCACAAAGTTGCATTTCTTCAAATAGAAATGTTGTAAATTTTAGAACAGACATTAAAATAGATATAAAATTCAGTTACAGGAATTTGTCCAGCATACATCCTCTATAGTGTGCCTTTTCAAAAAATTTTTTGGGGGGATCATTTCTAGGGTCTCACACATACCATTCAAGTTCACTGTCAATTAACTATATTCTCTGCCCAAAAACGTTTTTTACTTCTGTTTAATACATTCATAGAAATGTAATGCCTATATCCTATACAATACTCTTTCACCCTTTTAAGACTTGAAAACTTGTTTGCTAAAATGATTGCAGTATTATACAAATCGATCACTCTGAGAAGTATATCGATTTCTCCACAAATGCATTGCTATATTTTGGGTCTTCTTTTTATATTATGGTCATACTAGTGAGTTTTCTTTTTATAATTTCTTAGACACTAAAGAGGAGCTTATTTCATATGTTCTTCATATAGACTATTAATTTACATATGTTTTTTAAAGAAATATCTTATTCAGGAAAAATGTATATAGAATTAGAAGATATAAAAATATTTAAGTTTCAGAATCATTGTAGCATTAACATTGTAGCATTAACAAATATGTGCCCTCTATCTGTTGGATATGGTTTCATTTCTGTTATAGTGTCCCTTGAGTTCTGAAAGGGTATCACGAGATATAATCCACTTCTTGCTTTTCTTTAGCCGCTAATGTTTTCCATGTCAAATTTTTAGAAACGTTTACTGATCAATGTCATGAATTTTTACATTTCTGTTTTATAGGTTTTTACATCTCACATGTAGCTTGATAATCATTCTTTATAAGGCTTGAGGTAGGCCAGGTGCCGGTGGCTCCTGTCTGTATTCCTAGGTACTCAGGAGGCTGAGATCTGAGGATCATGGTTTAAAGCCATCCTGGGCAAGAAACTCCATGAGACTCTTATCTCCAATAAACCACTAGAAAAACGGAAGTTTTTGCATTTGCTCAAGCGGTAGAGTGTTCACCTTGAGCTGAAGAGCACATGGACAGCGCCCAAGCCCAGAGTTCAAACCCCATGACCTACATACAAAGAAACAAACAAAGGATTGAGGTAGTAGTCTAAGGTCATTCTTTAAATCTAGAGAGGCAATTGTGCCAACACAACCATTTAATATTCTGTTTTTTATTTCATAATGTCATAGCATCCTTTTCAAAACCTGTGGATCATAAAACTAAGAATTTATTTTTGACAAATCTGTTTCCTTCCTCTATGTGTCTGTTCTTATAGTAGACCTATGTTGTCTTCACTACTAAACATGGCAATACTATTCAAAGCTAGTATGAAGGTTCAAGCTACGCCATTTTACAAGATTGCTCTGACTGACCTGTATTCCTTGAATTTACATACGTGATTATTGAGCAGGTGGACCAATATTCTACAGAGATATGTAAATATTTGATAGTCACTCATATTTCGCACCTTGTGAAAATACAAACTCCTGATATTATATGTAAAAATGTCTTTAGAGACTGCTCAATGCAACTAAAATTAATTTAGGAATGAGTTAAGATTTAGATAGCAGTACAGCAAAATAAAGCTGAATGATAACTAATTGAGTTGTACTGAAGAAGACAGTGAGATGTGGAAGAATGGTGGACCACATTGGAGCAGTATGTCATTGGTATTGTTTCAAAAAACAGAAAGACTTCAGAGAAGAGAAGGAGAAAAATAAAGTGTCCTGAATCTAGTCCCTTTTTAATCCGCCTGATAGTTTGGACTGAAAGTCAGATAACATGGGAATAATAAAATAGAAAATAAAGCATTGTATAGAGCTGTTACAATGTAAAGAAGTTGTAATAGGAATATAATTAATTTCCAAAGAAATAAGAAAAAGTATAACAATAACAATTGCTAACGTGGATATATGATGGATGAAATATTATCATATGTAATTTTGAAAAAACATATTAGGAATGAAAATTTAAAAGTCTTCATTAAAAATACAATTTGTATTTTAACTAAATAGTATAGCTCAGTGGTAAAACATTGGCCTAACATATGTGAAGCAATTGTGTGATCTCCCAAGCATTACAAAGTACACACAAAGCACAGACACAAATAAACCACATAAACATACACACACACCACATACACACATTTGTTATTATCCTATTAAATATGTTAATGTCTGTATTGTAATTCAGGTAGACGTGCTGATGAAACAAGTAGTATCTTGTAAATTTAAGTAGTTAATGATGCAATCTTTAGACAGGCATATCTCCTTGGTTGTCTATTTGTAACAAGGAAACATTATTGTTCTGTAAATTGCTATTCATCGTATTTCTGTAAAATTCTGTTTAAGTTGGAAAAAACATTGTTTATTCAAAGCTCACATTTGTAATTTTTTGTCAATAGCTATTTTATTTTAAGTCTTTTTAATTTGAAATTTGATCATACTTTGAAGCCTTTATAGCTATGTCCAAAGGTGATGGCTTTTCAAGTACTTATTTATCAACTGAGTTAGCTTTGTGGAGCTAATGTATTCAAAGTAAGCCTTGCTTAAGAGCTACTTCTTAAATTTTCCAGCTTAAAATTTCCCAAATAAGGTGTTACTGGCACAAATGTCTCCCTGACCCTTTACCCTTGCTCCATGTAGGAACAGACCAACCAGAATATCTTACCCTGACAGCATAGCTTGTCTTACTGTAGCAAAACTAATCTTAGTTACAAGGGATTATAGATGAACAGTTCAGACAGAACTCTTCAGACTAGAAGGTATTTTTTCAAAATATAATTATTTATTATCCCTACCATTTTAAAAGTAGCTAAAGCCAAGAAGGTGAAAAAATTGTTCATACGCATGATTACCTAATGTCCTGGACTGTCTACCATCCAACCAGGCAGGAATTTACACCACTGATTTTCTATCACCAAATATGTTCCATAGCTCCAGGAGAAGTCCATATGTTTCTCCTCGTTATTAGGCCTTAAATTGGTAATGTTTTAATCACAGTGTTTCCTCTTGACTCTAAGCTGTACATCTCCGAATGGTAAAGCTTTAGATGTAATTCTACCAAACACTGAGGTAGAGGTAACGGAATAATATTTTAAAACAGTTGCCTTTGTTACCCTAACCACAACAGAACAATGCAAAACATTTACTTATATTATATTTACTTATATATTTTATATTTATATGTGCTGATTTTATATTTCACACAGTGAATCTTACAGAAATTAATTGATAATTTGACAAATGAATTGATATTCCAATAAATCCATTGGAATATAAATAATCAGGATTAGAATATATATTAGAATATAAAAAGTATCAATGCAATGTTTTCAGAATAAACTTGTGATACTTTCTAAGTCTTCTTGGTTTCTGAATTCACATGGTAAAACAAAAACAATGTTGTTTTCTTCTAATCTATAAGGAATTTACTCTGCTGCTCTGTTTATTGTTTTAACTCGCTGGTCCCAAACTATTAGTCTCAATATTTCTGAAGCATTCCTACTAATTATACCCAAAATTTGCTGATACGATGTCTAAAATGTATTATTCTTCTACAGGATCCATGGGTGGTAGGATCCCAGGTCCCACTTATCTGCATCATCAGATAACTTGGGCAAGAGTTCTCACCTAGGCCCATGCAACATGCCAGCAGAAAGTAATTGAAGACCCATCTCAATTTCTCTTTTCCTATATTTCAGGGCCCCAATTCCTTGAAAGGCAGGAATTATCAGTAAGCAGTTGTGAATGCCAGGCATCTTAAAATGCTGGATGAGATCACAAAATGTGAGAGTACAGTAATTGAAACTTTCAATTTTCAGATGACCATCCCATATGAGTGAAAAATACCACAAATGTCACAAGATTATTTGTAATACCCCTCTCCAAATGATTAATGAATGATTTCAGTCGAGCATCATCAGGCCAAAAAATAGTTCCTGGAACGATAGATCCATAATTATTCTACCAAGACTAGGAATACTTGTCATAGAGGTCAAATATAATTCAGAAAAACATTAATTGAGAAGATCCTCAGTGCTTCAAAACACTGGTACTTCAGTAAAACTTGGTTCTGTAGTATAAAAATGTTTGCATTCTCAAACAAATGATAACCTACATTTAATCTCCTGAAAGTATATTCCTTTTCAAATAAACTTTTTGAAATCACATTTGCCAAAATAACACTTTAGAAGTAGATAATATTTGGTGACGTTACATGTTTTTCAAGTGTAGGGAACAAGTTAAAATACAGTTGATTTATTTACTCAGCACTAATGCCAAACATGTTCAACCATTCATTAAAATGTAGAAATAGTACCTCCCACCATTTGTGTTTTTCAGTAGGTGCCTTCGAAAATTTGTTAAATAGATCAGCCTCCCATATTTCAAACCAAAACATTAGCTAATAAAGTAAAATTCATCACATATAAGTAAATTTTAAAAAGTCACAAATAGTTGACTTATCATAAGTTGTTTTATTTTTTTCATATCTGTCTAACATAGTAAGAAATATGCCTTTAATTCTTGAATATGGGTACTTATCAGAGATTTGACAAACCTAAAATCTGTCTTCTATTTCTATCATATTCCTCTACAGTAGTAAATTTTAGTTTTTTTCTTTTTCCAAAACTTATAGGTAGTAGAAAATATTATCCCATGTAAAATAAAATAATCACAAACCATTGTACAAATCCAGTTTAAAAACTGGTAGTTAGGAATACATTCTAAGCCATTTTTAAAATTTTTTAAAATTTCTTGTTGACTACAGATTAATCTTCCAAATGGAGGGGAACAAAATCATGTCTAGGTGCTTCATGACTACAGTCTTGCAAATTGTTACTTCAGATGAATGAATTATGGATATATAAGACAGTTTAACAGAATGACTATCAAGAAGTTGAAACCAGAGAGGAATAATATTGAAAGACATAGAATGAATGAAAATGGAACAAGGAGCAATTACAGCTAGAATACTCAATGTTTACATGTGAGAAAGGAAGTGGTTAGTTGGAAATAAATCTTGTAAAAGGGGTTGGTTGAGAGTGATAGAAAGAATGACTGATCCCGGAACATTGGACAATTAGATGGACATATTTAATTGTAACACACTTGCACAACCTTTGAAATTCAGTGAAAAAACACAACAAATAAAAAACAAAAACACACAAAAAGCACAACCAAACAGCAATCTCTATAGAGTATGATTATGACCTCTCAAAATTTTAAATAGTTAATGAAGGACAATCTTGGGAAAAGCATACCAAGCTGTTTGAAGTGGGCAGTTTTGGGTAGAAGAGAATTTTTAACAGATTTAAATAGACTATCTAAGATAATAAATCACCTACATCTGCTGCAAATATTTTCTTCTGTGAATTCTCTTGGTCTGAACTGGATACTCCAGTCCTGAGCCACACTTGATAGCTTGTGAAGATAGAATGGAAGAAACAAGATCAAGAACACATTACTCCACTGGAGAGAAACCAGTCCTTGATGTTTTCTCTCATTTCTCTTGACTACTTTTATTCATAATTTTAAGTCAAGTGATTTTGAATTATATTTTTCCTTCTTTGTTCTGGCAAAGTAATTGTTCAGAGTAATTTACTAATTATTATTTGCCATTTTAATCTATCATGCTGTTTACTTGTCCAAGTGAGTCCATTAAACTTCCCCTTTTCATTTGGGTGCCACAGAAACCCAGCATCAACGTTAATGAGGACAATCTCTAATGTAAAACTTTGTCTCCAAAATACCAGTCCAAGAAGCTGTGATCACAAATATTTAGCTATACTTTTTTATTTTTTCTTTTACCTTGAAAGTCTTCTTCTGTCTAAAGTGCCCTCAAAAATAAGTACTCCACCATTTTTGGGTTCAATCACTTTTAAACTCAAAGAAATATTTTGCTAACAAGATGCTCAAAGAAACCGAAGAATACTACACTTTTATATTCTCTCTTAAGACTCTCCTTAGATGCCATATCAGGATCAGTGAAGTTATTCTTTGCAAAATTACTTCAATAGATTATCTTTCTCTTGGTCTTGCATTTGCTCAGCAGGATGTATGGAAAAGAATAGAGTTAAATCATCCATACCTTGAATGACGGTGTCTGTTACAAAAGGACAATGCTCCTATGTCCTATTTCTCTGTCCTCCTCTTAGTTCTTGCCTTATTTCCAACTAAGCACAGATTCTTTACTTCAAGTCTAGTGAAGGTGAAGGACTATAAGACCTTCACCATTGCCACATACTCATGGTTTCTCTTTTAAAACTCTTTTATTTGGATGTGGAATTTATTTTTATGTCTTCATTCAATCAGTTCTAAATTGTAGTGAGCTAAAAAGGCTCTATAAAATCACTTTAGGTAGCAAAAATATTACAACAATCTGTATCAAAAAGTTTGGCCTCCCTCCATTGCTGAAGCCAATATGCTTAGATAAGGCTTCTAAGAACGTGTTTTCTTGCCTTTTCAATTTGCTCAATTCTTTTCTGATCCCAAAACTTTTTGGCTTATGTAATAAAAGAAGTCTTCACTATCTCATGTCAATAAGGATATTATATTGTGTGAGCTACTAAGAAATGTGAAATCATTGGTTTCAAGTATCCAATCAGATACTTTGTGGAAAGTATTACAAACAGAAAAGTGTAAACCCAATACCTTCTTTCATTGTTGAGGACACAATTTATCTTTTTCAGAGAATTACTGTTTGGTAATTAAAGTCAATTCACAAATTTTGATGTCTTTTTTTTAAGAACTTTTAATTTAAATTCCACTACAACCTCGTTTCACACAGTAAGAGTAGATTTCCTGGGTAAGGACAATTCTCAAGGGAACCTACAGGATTTATAGCAAGGTTTCTGAGGTTTGATTGTTTAGTGTGAAAATGAGCCATCTTCAATCACATTGCTCCCTCTCAGCAAAGTCTCCATGGATTACTTTGCATTAAAGCCTATTTTCCCAAGCAATTTTAAATTTTCATAATAGGCTAAATTGTCAAAAAATTTGAACAAATTAAAATTTACCTGTCATAATTTTAAAACTCTTTTGAAGTTCATTTATTAGAACCGCGAATTCACCAATGCTAACTCCACGTTACCATCAAAAACAGTTAAGATGTTGTTTTCATGATATAGTGTCCATGAAACCATTATTTTCCGATGGCTTTGTTGTGCGTTTATATATAACCATACAAGCTGATTCTGAGCAAAATGAACTCCAAGATATGGAAACAGAGAGTATTATATATGGTTGTTGTTTTTTATGTACTATGTGATTTCTGTTTTCTTTTGGGTGTTCCCCTAGGCTTTATAACCAGCTGTATTTGATTTTGGTAGCCCGTGTATTGTGTATATATTTACCTTAATTATGGAAGGGCAGAGGAACAACAAAATGGTGAGACAAAGGACAAATGCAAACCAATGCAATAGCAATACTCACAAGACAATATGTTGGAAATGTCCATTTCAACTTGTGATGGGTATTGGGGTGAAGGAAAACTGTGAAGAAAATGAGGGAGGGGGTAACAAGTTTGAAAAGTTATGTATTCACTACCTTAAAATTACTGTAACCCCACCATATATCACTTTGACAATAAAATTAAATTTAAAAAATAAGCTGCATGAAATAAAATTTCACTGTATTGGTATAGTAAATATTATTCTTTATGTAGTAATTTTTAAAAAATCAATACTGTTTGGCATCTAATTTGAATTAATTATCCCTTTTTAATCAGAGGACCATCAACTTGAATGCTATCTGACTAGAAAATATTTTCACAATATACTTAACAATATATTGAAAAAAGAATAAATATAGTATTTTCTCATACTAAAAGTGAAAACACTTTAATTCTATGGAAACTTATAACTTTTAAAAGTAAATAAGTTGTTAAGAAGATAGAATGTATGTGTTCTTCAACATTCCAATGACCAGTAACTACTCATTTTCAAAATCGGAAGATTCCATACCTGAGAGATTCAAAAGAGTACCGGCTTGCATGGTATGTAATTCTGCAATAGATGCATTTTCAAATGGGTTGTTACAGAATGAGAATCAACAGAAAAATAACCACATTCTGGTAGAGGATAAAACTATGTAGCATCGGTAATAATGAATTCTTCAAGAGTAAGCAATTGTTTATCACAGTAAGCTATTATTTTTATGTCCATCAATAGCAATATTTATGAGTCATCCTAGCCCAGCAGTTTCCAACTTTTAGGGTGCACCTCACCCTTCTCTTCATTCACATCATGAATAGCTTATCTCTATTGTGAAAAATTACAACTCTGCTAATGTGATGCCATACATGATCTGGACAGAAAACCACAATAAACTGGTCCCCCCCCCCATTGGTATTCTTTAGATCAGAACACTTGCAAATATTATTCCTATTTGTACCTTTTAATCTATCATATAAATTCTGGATGCTAAGATCTGAATATTACAGTTCAAAGCCCACCCAGTCATAAAGATTCCCTAGATTTTTATCTCCAATAAACTTCTCAGCAAAAGCCAGATGCAAGTGGCACTGAGGTTGAAGTGGTAGAGCACGAGCCTTCAGCATAAACAGGGTCAGAGAGAGTGTCCAGGCCCAGAGTACAAGCCCTAGGACAAACCAATAAAACAAAAACAAAAACAAACCCCAAACCTAAAATTTTCTCAGTGTATACAGTAGCAAATAATTAAGGAAATTGATTCCTGTGTTACGTACAGGTAGAAGAAAGAAGATTGTCACACGATTATTTTCTTCATTCTATGTTATAACAAAGACTCCAAAAATTGCTCTTATTCTAAATTTATAAATTAATATCATCAATTTTTGGCAACTCTGTCTACAACATTCACATTATCATTTTATACATGAATTGTTGGAATTATCTATTAACTAAGTTCTAATTATAACTCTCTTGAAAGAATATTCTAGGCAAATAGAATGCAAAATCATTTGTGAATTTGTCAATTAACGCTCTACATAAAAATAATTTTGTAGAATCCTATAGAATATAAAATTACAAACAAAACCAAAATATTTATTTAAATCTAAATTCTAATTTAGCAAGATCTTCAAAATCCTACATTAGGCCAACTTTGCTATTTTTCCAGGCTTAATCTTTTGTAACCCTTCATCATTTCTTTGGGATACAACAAAATGATGATAACTTACTTTTTCAAATTTTGGATGGGAATCATGAGTCATTTTGCATCTAGGAATGTTCTGTAATGAAGAGCGAATTTAAAACAGAAGTGCGGATTAAGTATGTGTTGCATTTGAACAGGAAATTTGACTTCTCAAAACATAATGACAAAATTAGTCCTAACGTCCAACTATGTATTCCTTTCTTTTTTGTTTTGTTTTATTAAGACAAAATTATACTACCTGGTCCAGGGAACGTATCACTATATAATTCCATTTTCTAATCTCTTGTCTTAATCTCAGTACTAGAATTCTAGGCTTGTATCACATTGCCCTGCCATAGATTCTTGGTTTATTTAATCTAGATATAGACTACCAATTCTGAACTTCTCCAGGGATATTATACACCATAGTGACTGCTCAGAATGTTTATCTACTATCTTCAAAGATGTTCTAACATTTGACACAGGACATTAATATTTTCATATGCACCTGCAGGATCTCTGATTCATTTCTCCATGGATCCGATCCCTTTAATAATGATTATTGACTCTCTTACTATCTCTGATCCCTACCAATGAAATATTTTCAAACTTATTTGAAGGAAATTCATTTGAGGACTTTCTATTATTAAAAATTATCACTTGATTCTAGTCTTATTCAAGACACATATTTATTGTTTTCTAAGTCTTCTACACATTCTGAGAGTTGTTTCATTTGTGTATTTGTGTGTGCACATATAAGTGCCTCTGTGTGTATGTGTATGTTTGTATGTATCTATGCAAAAGCCTCAAGCTCTTATTCAGCAATCTTTCTCATGACTGGTATTCCATCACCTGAGCCATTATTCCAATCCAGCTTTTGATTGCTTAATTTTATATACTGTTGCAAAGAGTGTTCTGCCCAGGTTGGATGAAAACTGAACTTCCAAGACTCCTTTACATTCTTAGGTTTTATTTCTCCAGAAGTATCAACTTTTAAAATACAAAGATTTTTTTGAGGGCAATGTCTAAGCTATAGCCCAGATTTTTAACTGGGCTCTGTTCCTCAGCTCTTCAGCTCAAGGCTAGCACTCTACCACTTGAGTCACAGCGCCACAGCTTTTTTCATTTTTGCTTAAGTGGTGCTGAGGAATCGAACTCAGGGCCTCATGCATGCGAGGCAAGATCTCTACCACTGAGCCACCTTCCCAGCCCCTAACACAAGAATTCTTATAAAGATAGATGAACACACACATTACATATCTTGAGTGCACACTGTTAGGAATGTGATCATAAGCTTGGTCATGGTGAGATATGAGGATTGAGGTTCAAAGCCAGCCCAGGTAGGAAAGTCCCAGAGACTCTTTTCTCCAATTAACTAAAAGTAAACTGGAAATGGCACTGTGGATCACGTGGGAGAGTATTAGCCTTGAGCTGAATAGAAGAGAGACAACTCGCAGGCCCACAGTTCAAGTGCCAAGACCACCGCCAACAAATATATATATATATATATATACATATATATATACATATATATATATACATATATACATATGTGTGTGTATGTGTGTGTATGTAAAGAAAAAAAAGAAATGTGATCTTAGCCACAAGTTCATTGCTAGCATAATCCCTGCTCTCACAAGATGTGCATTTTTTCCAGTTAATTCCATGCTCTTATATCTGACTTGCATTGAAAACAGAATGATTCTTCCATTCTACATTCTACAAAGTTGCATGATTAGCAAGCATGATTTAGAATGAATGTGGCCTCATACTTCATGTTCCACGTAGGAGTCTTGCTTTCTGTATATGACTCTCATAAATCTACATTCTGGACTTGGCTTTATTGTTTCAATGTTGCCTTATTTGTAGTCTTCTATGTTGTATTGAACCCTTATACTTAAACACAGAACTTCTCTTTCTCCTATTATTGCTATTGTTTGCCTTACTGTTAGCTCATGTACACTTGGGAAATAATGAATAGCACATACACTCACAAAAAGAATATTCTGAGAACCTTCTTCCTATTTAAAATTTGCCTCAATTTACAGAGAACTTACAAAGTCTGAACTCAATGTACTCATGTATAATGTATTTATAAACAATAAAAATTTCATATTTTCCCTTTACTAAGTTGTCACTATAATACGTGTTATGTCAGGTACAAAGGTGTCTTAGTGTTATTTCAGTGAAGCCAGAAAACATTCATTATACTTCAATAGCACCATCGATTGTTACTGGAAGTAACTGTTACTGGATGTGGAAACTGACCCCAGGAGTGGAATGGAACATAGAGGAATAACAAAGTTCAAGTTACCTTGAGCTTTCCTTTTTACTGTAAAAGAAAAGTATCCTAAGGCTTGAAGGAAACTCTGTCCCTGGCTTTTTCTAGTGTGTTCTTTACTTATATAAAATTTTTCTGTAAACTTCTTGTTGAGAGTGTTACAAAAAGAAATAATGTACCATTTGAAGGTCAGCATAGAACAAAAGGAAATAATGTTATTTTAAAAGTGTTCTCCTGAAAAGGAACAAAGACATGGAGGTTTTAATGTGTCTTGTGAATGGGTATTTCAACCCTGAGATGATTTTCATGATGCAGGAATCAGTTATCAGTTCCTTTGGTCTGGTCCTGAGTTCTCCAGCACAATAAGGATTCCAAAAAAGCAGGATCCAGTGAGTATGATTAGCAAAAGCAGCATCTTCTCTGACCAGTACTCCTTTAGGCGGGTCCCAAAGAAATATCTGGGAATTTTGTTTGCTTATTTGTTTAGTTTTTGCTAGTTCTGGGGCTTAAACCCAGAGGCTGGATCCTGTCCCTGAACAGTTGTCTTTCCTGCCCACTTGTCCCCAAAGCTAGTACTCTACTGTTTGAGCCAAAATTCCACTTCTGGTTTTTTGGTGTTCAATTTGTGATAAGAGTTTGACAGACTCTCCTGCCTGGTTTGGCTTTGAATTAAGATAATAAGAAAGCTAAGTGACATCAACTGTATACACTTCTCTTTTGAAACAAGAAATAATAGATGAAGTTTTTTGTAAAGCTAATATGTGACAATTTTTAAAGGAAGAGAATATGTCTAGCAAAGAAGCCATAACTTAAATAATTCAGCAAAAGTAGGTGCACTGAACCATTTTGAAATTATTTTTTTCTGCTTGGGAAGATTATTGATCTTGTCTTTCCTTTAGGAGAAACTTAAGGTAATATTTGCACTTTTTGTTGGTTGGGAGCTAGAACTCTGATCCTGGGGGCACTCTCTCAGCTCTTTAGCTCAAGTTGAGCGCTCTACCGCTTAAGCTACAGCACCACTTCCGGATTTCTGGTGGTTAATTGAAGATAATGGTCTCATGGACATTCCTGACCAGGCTGGCTTTGAACCACAATCCTCTGGTCTCCTGAATAGCTAGGATTAGAGGCCTGAACCACCAGCGCCCAGCTCATATTTGCATTTATGTGCACTGAATGACACTATGTAGACAAATAATGGAAATTTGGATCAAATGATGGCATTACAGCTTTTCAGAAAATTTGAGGTAACACTAAATATATCCTCCTTTCCCATGTTTTTTTTCATTAATGACTGATGAGCTATGGGACTCTTAATTTAGCATTCTCTGTCATCTGTGTAGATGTATTTAGTATCAGGAAATGTTCATAAAGAAATATAGAAAGACAGATTTTTAGAAAGCAAAAAAGATAAGGTAAGAAAAAACAGCACAGAAGATACATTTATTAAGAAGTAACATAAGAGATTTAGAATGCTAAAGGTAATGAGGAATAAGCCTAGTTGATAACTATTTGTTCAATAAGCAAAAATGGTTCTCTAAAACAGTTTCTGGTATACCTTAGTTACTGTCATTTATTCATTAACTCTGGAGTTATTCTTTCTCTTCTGTCACAACTGTTAATTTGCCTCTGCCATTTTGGTGCCATGAATGACCAAAAATATTTCCAAATTTCACTTAGACTACCCTTCTCATTGTGATTAGCAGTGACCATTCAAAAACCTGGAATCTTTGAATTTCCAGAATTAATCTTCACCTGACATCTAAGCAGATTCAAGCCATTAACTGCTTTGACCTAATGAACAAAACTTTTTTTCAACACAATATCCTAATATAAGTAAAGTTCATGAATTAGGGACTATTGTCAGATGTCAGTATGACAGGAGCAATTATATATTCCAAGTAAGGTTCGTTATTTGGCATTTACTAACTAAATGTTTTTTGGTTTTGTTTTGGTTTGGGATTTTTTTTTTTTGCTTTTTTGCTCAAGGCTATCAATGTAACACTTGAGGCACAGCACCACTTCCAGTGTTTTTCTGTTTATGTGGTACTGAGGAATTGAACTCAGGGTTTCATGCATGCTAGGCAATCACCATATCATGAAGCCACATTCCCAGATCCCTAAATGACTTCTTAAGTTGACATTACATTTTCATTCAGTATCTATGTACCATAATATTGGCCAGGTGCTAGAAAATAATTTAGAAAAGAATACAATAAGTCCAGTAAGTCTAGGTGGACAATGAATAACCTTCACAGTCTTGCAAGGGCACAGAGGGCTTACCTCATGGGAATCTATCAACATGCTGAATGAGACAGCTACTGACCAACAGCCCACCTCCAGAAAGAGTGGGCCATCTTGGGTTCCAGCCACCTGGGGACGTTGGGCCACCTCCTACAGCAGCCATTCTACCAGTTCCTGAGAGACAGAGAGAGAGAGAGAGAGAGAGAGAGAGAGAGAGAGAGAGAGAGAGAGAGAGAGAGAAATCAGAATTACACTTAAATCGGGTGCCATTGTCATAAAACTGTAATCCTAACTACACAGGAGGGTGAGATATGAGGAACATGGTTCATAGACACCCAGGCAGGAACGTCTGTGAGAATCTTATCTCCAAGGAACCACCAGAAAACTGGAAGTGGTACTGTGAGCTCAAGTGGTAGAGCACTAGCCTTGAGGTAAGGAGCTCCGGAACAGTGCCCAATCTTAGAGTTCAAGACCCACGACTTCCCACCACAAGAAGTGGACTGAATAGCACCCATTGTCCTAGTGAGCATGTTAAAGAAGTCAGGCCGAGCTTCCTGTGAACTTGAGGTCATAAGTAGGTCACCTGGCTTCTCTGTGCCTCGGTTCCCCAGCTGCAAAACTGAACAAAGTGAAGGATCCCCTTCCTCATGGGGATAGGGTAATAATGAAAGAGAGCCATGCTTTGGTTCATAAACCCAGACCTGTTGCACTATTAATAACAGGCCCCACCTGAACACTTTCTGGTATCTTCCTGTCATATGCTCACAGAATTGCCAAAACCTTATCTGAAGGTTGCTCCCTTTCTGCCTAGCTGATCTCCAGAGATCTGTCTGTATAAATCCCTTGTTTCCTCACAACTTTCCTGTGAGGAGACTGAGGTCCAATGTTGAGGCCCTACAAAGAGCTTCAAGTGTGGTCAAGAATCTGATGCTGTGGACTGAGTTTGGGATAATCCATCTAAACAGATGACTGAGCATGACACCACATGTCTACCATCCCAACTACAGAGGACCAGGCCTGGTGGAGCATATCTTTCACAGGAGGACCGCGATCCAACCCAGCCTGAAAATATATTTAGTTTCTATCTCAGAAATGTTCAAGACAGAAAGTTGCTCATCAGCGCCGGGAAGAGGAAACAAGAAAGGGTGTCATTGTGCCCCAGAGGGGTGTTTGACCCAGGGTAGGTTGGTGTTGGGGCGGCCACTCACCTTTGCTGCTGGGAGAAGCTGTTGGCAGCTGCTCCAATTGGGGCAGCAGCGATGGTGGCAGCAACGCGGTCACATAGGCCCAGAGCAGAAGACTAGGGGCAGGGACCAAGTCCGGGATTTAGGCCTGCTGGCAGCATGCCATTGCCTGAGGTTTGAAACCTGGAACCTTGTGAAGGGAGGGAAGGGGCCAGGTGGGGGTGGGAGCATCAATTTTCTATTATCCTCCAAAGTCACCTCGAGTCTCTTCCTCACCACTCAGCCAGGGCAACTTTCCTCAACTGCTGGTAATGGTGTAAACTAACAGAGGGAATCCCAGTGCTATCTGGCAGCATGGAATGTGGGCATGGCCACCATTCTTGTATCCCATTGGTCAGAAAGAAGAACGAAAAATGGGGATGTGGCCAGAATCCTGTGAAGCATGCAGCATGGGCGGAGTCAAGAACACAGAGGTTTTCCCAGCCCTTTTCCCAGGGAATTCTGTCCAATTCAGTTGGGGACAAGAGGGTGACCTGCTTTTGCTGGATAGCTACAGAGATTGTTGTGTATTTCTGTTTGCTACCAGTTCCAGACCTTGAACTCAGGGTCTGAGCACAGTCCATGAGCTGCTTTTGCTCAAGGCTCGTCCTCTACACGAGAGCCACAAGGCTTCTGGCTTTGTTGGCACTGAAGTTGGACAGGGGTCTCAAGGATTTTCCTACTTAGGGTGACTTTGACCATGATCCTCCTATCACAGCCTTGTAAGTATCAAGGACGACTGCTGAGAGCCACTGGTCTCTGCCTAATCACTGGTCTTGTTTATGTTCTTGGACAGACTGGTGAGTTTCCTATCCTCAGATTGAAGTGGTGGGAGCTTGAGCCCACAATTCGAATCCTGGTCCTGCCAACTTCAAATGGTAGGAGATCCTAAGAAACTTGTTCTTATCCATATGATTACCAATGGAATGTGATGTAAGTCATGATTGAATGAATAGTTCTTGAAACATTCTAGGATAAAATTATACACAATTATATTACACAACACTGATCAATTTTAGTTAATATTTTATTAAGCATTTAAAAAATCACATTCATTAAATGGAAGCATAATGAAATACCTAAGAATTGGGCCTCACATACTCTAAAGGTGACATTTTTTTTTCTACCAGGACTGGGATTGGAACTCATAGTCTGGGTAACTCTGTTGCACTGTGTAGGAAGGGGAAACTTGCCTTCTTGAAGTCAAGAAATTCAAGTCTGTTCCTTAGGCTTGAAATCGATCCCCAGCACTAGAAAACACCCTATTCATGTACAATTTACATATATGTTTTATAGTTATATACATATGTTGACTCCATATTGTGTTCAGTGTAGTTATTTTATTTTTTGTTTTATTCATGTATTGACCATTTATTTTATTGACTATTATAGCACATAGAACATTGACTACATAGGATACAGGTCTATATATGTATTCCATGACATATCTGACACCCAGAAGATTCACAGTAAAGGAAAACATGTGTCACCATCAGCTTCTTAATCCATGATTCATTTTTGGGAGCGCTGGCATCTGAACTCATGGCCTACAAGGCCATGTTCATGAATGGGTGAGCGTAAACACACCATCCTGGGGCAAATTGAGCTGACAGGTTGTTCCCAGGACCTTAGAAAGGGCCTCAGGGGATAACCAAATAAAAACAGATTGACATGCAGTTTGCAGTATGCTAATAAATATATATCTTTATAGAGTGCCAGAGATGTCTATACATTATTCATTTATATAGACTATATTCCTACCAATTCCTGGGTATTTATTATGCGTCCATGTTATTAATGTTACTGTTTTCATCCTTGAAATATTAATGAAAGCACTGGTGTCCTGAAATTCTTGTGTTCCTCTAAGTAATAATATTCTTTTAATGCTTCATAAATATTAAATAAAATCAACCAGCCTTCTGAAATGATGCTGTTTAATTTTATGGGATCATCATTCATGATCAACTCATTCAACTGAGACATTGACAAAATTCCCAGAAACTGGGAACCAGTTTCTTAGTACCTCTTACCATTGGTTGGTGTTGGGAAGGGGATTTGAAATGAGGGCCTTTGTTGCCAGGTGGGCCTATGGGTTTCCTGATATTCTGCCAGCCTTCAGCAATGCAACGTAAAGTAACCATTGCAACAGTGTCATTCAGACCCAGAAGGGTCACTGTGCAAAGGAAAAAAACATAAAAGGCCACATTTTTTCTGTGCATTATTTTCCCTGCAACACCTGGGGGTCAAGGACCCCAGAAACAACTGCATGTCCAGTGGCTGCACTCCATCCTAGGGTGATCGAAGCTGGAGCGGACTTGCCAAGACCTGGGTTCAAGCCCCGTGCTGAGAAAAAAAATTAGCTCCCTGGCTTGCGATTCACACAGTTTATTCTTACCGGCTTTGGATTTCAACTCAGGATCTGGGTAAATCTGCAACAATATGGATAAAGGGGAAGATCACCTTACATGAAGATTAAAAAGTCAGGACTGTTCACTACTGAATTCAAGACCCAGCCCTGGAAAACATTCTATTTATATATATTCTAAACATAGGATTTATATTTACCTATAGATGTTCAGTCCATACACGTTTGATGTGATTGTTACTTGTTCTTTTATTTTATTCATTTATTTACCATTGATTTTACAATGATGAAACCCATTCTGTTTATTACATTGATGACAACATATCACAGAACATCTAGATTTGTAGACATGTTCTCCATCATGCATGACCCCCAGGATTTTCAGAGAAAAGGAAAAAAAGGTTCACACTCTCCTTACTCCACGATCCACTTGTTGGTAGTGCTGGGATCTGAACTCAGGGTAGAGCAAAACCAAATGGCCAATCAGTCAAGGTGATCATACGAATCTGTGAGCAACTAAGGAGTGTGGCCATTCCCATAATCTGACATTGATCCCTAGGGTGGTCCACTATAGTAATAAATTCATAATTTAAACATAGGATATATATTGACATACATGTGTGGACAGCATCTTGTGTTCAGTGCAATTATTCTCCTTATTTTGTCTCTAATTCATGGAGGTATTGTGTATTTTAATAAATATGGTGACAGGTATAACTGTGCTGACATGGATGACAACCTGTTCCGATGGTTACAGGGTTGTCTATGCATTCTCCATCATATTTGAGACCCAGGACTTTCACAGGAGAGCATAAAAGGCACAACGACTGGCTTCTGACATCAGGATGAAACTTTTGTCAGTGCTGGGATTTGATCTCGGGTCTGGGTAACTCTGTTGCACTGTGGGGGAAGGGGAATCTCACCATCTTTGAAGACTAGAATGTCAGGACTGGTGCAGGGCCTGATTTGAAGCCCCAGCACTGAACAAAATAGCAAGCCCACCTTTTTAAACATAGGATTTCTCTTTACCTACAGGTGTGGTATGCATCTTGCATTCAGTGTAGTTATTCATTCTATTTTGTCTTATTCATGGATATATTGTGTATTTTATTGCATAAGTCACATGGATGACAACCTATTCCCATGGCTAAGAGTTGCCTATATAGCATTCTCCATCCTCAATGAGACCCAGGACATTCACAGGACAGGAAAACATGTGCCATGATAGGCTTCTCACATCAGAATGAATCTTTTGGTAGTGCAGGAATTTGAACTTAAAGCCTAGCAGGCCCAATTGGTGAATGGGTCATGGTGAGCACACCAGGCTATGAGCCACTAAGGAACTAGGCCATTCCTGGGACCTGAGATGGCCCCCTGGTGGGGGCCAATATAGTCACAAATTAATAAACAGTGGATATATATTTCCAAACATGGGTGGGAGGTATCTTGCGTTTGGTATAGTCATTCTATTTGTTTTGTGTCTTATTCATTGATGTATTGTGTATTTCCTTGAGTATAGGATGACAGATATAACTGTGGTGAACTGGATCACAACCTATTCCTATGAGTATAGAGTTGCGTATACATTCTCTTTCCTAGCTGTGACCCAGAACTTTCACAGTACAGGAAAACAGGTGCAATGACTGGCTTCTCACATCACAGTGAATTTTTGGCAGTGCTGGGATTCCAACTTTGGGCCAAGGAGGTAGAACTGCCCAATGGGTCCACGTGATCACACCAGACTGTGAGCCACTAAGGAGCTGGGCCATTCCCAGCAACTGAGATCGAGCCCCAGGGAGGCCAAAATAGTCCTCAATGATCATTGAAACATGGAATATATATTTACATCCGTGTGTGGACTGCATCGTGCATTGAGTGTAGTTATTCTCTTTATTTTGTATGCTATTCATGGGTGTATTGTGTATTTTCTTGAGTATATGATGACAGGTATAACCGGGCTGACATGGATAGCAACTAATTCCCATGGCCAGGAGGTGGCCCATGCATTCTCCATTCTAGCTGAGATCCAGGACTTGCACAGGAAAGAAAACGGGTGCAACGATTGACTTCTGACATCAAGATGAATATTTTGGCAGGGCGGGAAATCTGAACTCGGGACCTAGAAGGACCAAATGGCGAATGGGTCAACATGAGCACACAAGACTTTGGGACCTGCCATTGAGTCCCCCTCCCCCGAGGGTAGAGTGGGGAGCACAACAGTCATCCATTCATAAGCTGAAGGCAGTATGCAAATAAGTACACATTTGATTAGGATAGGGGAGATGGTAACCTGTGGTGGAATCCAAACGGTGTGACTAACGATTCTTGGATCTTTGCTGATGCCTCCATTTCATGACGGTGATGATTATTGTCATGGTTCCTCAACTTCTTTACAAATAATCGATACCCCAGGAGTCTTACCTATCATTTCCTACTTGTATCATGCATCATCAAGGATGAGATCGATCACATTCCATGACTCTTCCCAGGTCCAGAAATGAGTGTCTCAGGATCTCCCGCCATTCCCTCTTCATAGGGGGGCTGAATTCAAGCCTCAGGGCTGGAAAGATACTCCTTACATAATTTTTTTGTGGTCTACTCGTGGGCCTGAACGCTGGGCCCTGGCGCAGTCCCTCAGCTCTTCACCATAAGGCTAGCGCTCTACCTCTTGAGCCACAGCTCCACTGCCGGCTTTTTGTTCTGCTTATGTGGTGCTGAGGAATCGAGCCCAGGGCCTCATGCATGTAAGGCAAGAGCTCTACCACTGAGCCAGCTTCCCAGCCCTACTTATATATAATTTAAGGATAGGATTTATACTTTTGTACAGATCTTCAGTCCATATTGTGTTTGGTGTGGTTATTTATTATATTTCTTGGCTCATTCATTTATTTAGAATTTATTTTATAGACTCTGATGACACCTATACCATTTATTATATTGTTTACATCCCATCACATAACATCTAGAGTTTAGATGTGTTCTCCATCATTCCTAGCGTTGCCAGGATGTGAACTTAGTGCCTAGCACTAAGTTGGGTGATTGGGTGTTTGAGCATGGCAGCTTCTAGCCAATGAAGATGTCAGGTGGTTCCCAGGTTCTGAGATCCACCCCCAGATTTGGCCAAAACAGCGATACATGGATAGGCAGACGGAGGTACACAAATAAATATATATATTGGTAAAGAGTTCCATAGCCATCTATCTATGATAGAAGGACACTTTCTATGTTCTTACCAACTCTTAGGTATTTATTATACCGCCATTGAAGGAATATCATTCTTTTTTTATTTAATTTAATTGTGAAAATACTGTACAGAGGGGATATAATTACATGGGCAAGATAGTGAGTACATTTCTTATCAAGCATTGTAGCCTCCCCTTTTTTTTACCCTTCCCATACCTTCCCATGCTTCCCTCCCCCCAATGCTCCCCCCAAGTTGTAAAGCTCGTTTTTGACATGAAAACTTGTATTTCTCATTGTTTCACCTGTATCCTTATTTAAACGACTTGTTTTTCCCCTTCCACTCCACAAATTATACCAACATCAAATACAGTGAAAGCAGGGATTTTACTGTGGGGGAGGGACATACAAAGCAACAAAGAAATAATTTTATAATTGCGTTAGAAACAAATGCATGAAAGAAAAAAACATTTAAAATACATATCTTAGGGTTCATTTTCCTAACATCACCTCATCTGACCTTTTCTGCTTGACTCATACATATACTAGATATTGCAAATAAGGGAAATCATGGGACCTATGTTTCTTTGGGCTTGGCTTACTTCACTTAATATAATTTTTTCAAAGTCTTTCCATTTCCTAAAAAATGGAGCAATGTCATTCTTTCTGATGGAGGCATAGAATTCCATTGTGTATATATACCACTTTTTCTTCATCCATTCATCTACTGAGGGGCATCTAGGTTGGTCCCAGATCTTAGCTATGGTAAATAATGCTGCAATAAACATAGTTGTGCTGGTAGCTTTAGTGTGGTCTTGTTTGTAAACATTTCGGTAAATGCCCAAAAGTGGGACTGCTGGGTCATAGGGGAGCTCTATGTGGAGTCTTTTGAGGAACCCCCATACTACCTTCCAGAGTGGTTGGACAAGTTTACACTCCCACCAACAATGAAGTAAGGTTTCCTTCTGTCCACATCCCCTCCAGCATCTGTTGTTATTAGAGTTCTTGATTTTTACCATTCTAACTGGGGTGAGGTGGTATCTCAATGTTGTTTTGATTTGCATTTCTTTTATGCCTAGGGAGGTTGAGCATTTCTTCATGTGTTTATTGTCCATCCTTCTTTCTTCTTAAGAGAAGAAAGAAATAACATATCATATATGTATGTTAATTTCATATTATGGATTTTATTATTGATTTTGTGTGTTATTTTTTGATTCATTTATTGATTATTGTATTATTATACACAAAATATTATATTTTGCACATCTATTATAAAATTATACCTAATAATTTAGGACATTGACTCATTTTTCATTATATTAAGTGTTGAAACATGATATATAATTAAATGGAAACACTTGTCACAGTCTTCACAGGTTTAGAGTTTCTCTCAAGTATGAGCTTTGAGTTCAAGCACCAAGAATGGCAAAAAAAATTGAGCCTGGTGAGACATATTCTTCTGGGACTCAGAGGCAGGCAGAAGTTATAGATAAGGGGCAGGTGCTGGTGGCTCACCCCTGTAAGCTACTCAGTAGGAAGAGATCTCAGGATCCCAATTGCAAGCAGGAAAGTCAATTTAAGACACTTTTCTCCAATTAAACACACAAAAAGCCAGAAGTAGAGCTGTTGTTCAAGTAGTAGAGTGCTAGCCTGGAGCACAAAACCTCAGGAATAGGATAGCATCCAGGCCCTGAATTCAAACCCCAGGATTGGCACACACACACACACACACACACACACACATTCACACACACAAAGCCATCACGGGTCGCTCCTGTCTGTCATCCTAGTTACTCAGGAGGCTGAAGTCTGAGGATCACTTTTCAAAGCCATCCACACAGGAAAGTTTCTGAAGCTCCTATCTACACGGAACCACCAAGGAGCTAAATGTGGAGCTGTGCCTCAAGTGTCAGACCTCTAGCTTTGAGCACGAAATCTCAGGGATAGCATTTAGGCCTTGAGTTCAAGGCCCAGTTCTTCTACCTCCAAACACACACAGACACAGACACAGACAGACTGACAGATAGACAGGCAGACAGACACAGATACAGACACAGACACACACACACACACACACACACACACACACACACACACACACACACACACACACGTATAGCCCAAGGATTCAGCAGTCCCTGAGAACAGTAACATGAACTACCTCAATTAGGATCACATCCCACCCCTGAGAAGTTGGCAGTACCGACATCAGACCCACTGTACACAAAACATTGAGCCTCTCACATATCTGGAATGTCTTATAGACCAGCATGGCATTTCCTACCATACACAATGCTATGTGGAAAATTTAATCACCTCTTTTTTGTTGTTGTTGGTTTAGGGGATTGAACTCTGGGCTTTGGTGCTTGCCCTGAGCTCTTCAGCTTAAGGCAAGCACTCAATTGCTTTAGCCACAGCACTGCTTCTGGTTTTCTGGCAATTCCTTGGAGATAAGAGTCTGGGGGTCTTTCCTGACCAGGCTGGCTTGACCCATGATCCTCAGATCTCACCTCCTGAGTACCTAGGATAAAAGCCATGAGCTACTGGCAGCCAGCCAAACATACTTTTCCATCCCTGTCATCCTCTCCCCTCAGGAGACTGAAATCTGAGGACTGCAGTTGGATGCCACTTAGCAGCAAAGCCTGTGAGAACTCTTTATCTCCAATTAAACACCCAACAAAGCTGGAAGTGGAGCTGTGATTCAAATGGTAGAGTGGTATCTTGGAGCATTAAAGATAAGATCCATGCTTTTTCTAGCATAGACCCAACCAAGAAAGGGAAGCAGGTGGACATAAGGGAGCTCAAAGTTAACACATAATACTCAGGACTCCCAGAAGAGACCCCATCCAGCTCTGATTCTCTACATTCTATGTCCTACTTCATGGCAGTCTTAGATGGGACTGACCATGCACCAAGTTGGGACATTCAAGTATCATCTCATACTGAAGATCCCCTGAAAATATCAAAGACTCAGGATCTCTCACTGTCCTGCCTCAGCACTGGTGAATGAGGTAAGGTCTAGTTATCTAACCACAAGATATGAGAACTAAAGTGTTTTCTGGTCAAGGGAAGGATACTAGGGAGAACTAGGTCCTTCTTGGGGAAGTGAAAAGGGCTGCTCTATCCCAGAAATGTTCCTATGTTGTGAGTATTATCAAAGAAACCACCCTGCTCTGAGCCCAGTGCCTCTGGTTTTCCCATCAGCCTCTACCCAGTTCTCCCCCACCTCCAGCTTGCCATCACTGAATCCCAGATCTGCCATTTATACAAAAAACTGAGCCAGCCAAGAGACCCATTTCCTGCCCTAATTCCCAGGCGGTCCTGTGGCAGTGGCATGCTGACCTCAGTCTTTGGTGAAGGAATCAACACCGGGAGTGGTATCATCAGATTGAGCCCTGGAAAGTCCTAGTACCCAAGGATGTACTGCACAGGCATCCTGCAGTGAACGGCAGCCAGGTCTTCAATGATGAACCCAAGGTGCCAGGACTTTTAATAGCAGTGTGGCTGGATCAAAGGCTGGTAGTCTATTTTGTGAGGTGAGGTCTTGTCTCTAATTTCCTGACACACCTGACCTGGGACCATCCTCCCTGTTCAAATTCCTGCTTATCCCTTGACTTCCCATTGAAACTCTCTCACCCCAATACCTCAATAGCCCTTGGAAACTTTCTTCTTATCTGACCAGAAAATAAACTCGATGAGGCTGGGGATAATTGAAACCTGCTGACCCACCCTGACTCCTAGGTTCTACCCGAGGCTGGTTCCCTCTACAGTCGGTGACAGCTCCTGGCTGTCATGAAGTTGCTGATGGGTCAGTGGCTTGGTCCTACATACTGGCTTTAGGCTCTGAAACTGTCCCCACAGAGATTGTGAATAATTGTCTCCCCTGATCCAGGGACTCCAAACCAAGGCTTGCATGTTCTCCCTCCTTCCTTCCTTTCCTCTTTTTCTCCTTCTGTCCTTACCTCCTCTCTGTCTTTACTTTCTTTGTGTCAGTCCTGAGCCTTGTACTTGGAGCCTAGGTGCTGTCCCTAAGCCTTTTTATTGAAGGCTAGCAGTATATGGCTTGAGCCACACATCCACTTCTGGCGGGTTTTTTTTTTTTTTTTTTTTTGGTAGTTAATTGAAGACAAGTGTCTTACAGGCTTCCCTGCCTGGGCCAAAAGCCTCAATCCTCTGATCTCAGCCTCCTAAATAGCTAGGATGACAGGCTTGAAGCACTGGCATCCAGATCAATCCAAGGTTTCTTCATGGGCTGTGGAACCAGTACTGGAACTTTTCATGGTCTATGACCCCCCAGAGCCTAGTGCACATTGTAATGGTTTGTTGGATAAATAAATGAGCATCTGTCTATGACAATACTACAGAAAATCCCATCTGATTCAGGTAAGAATCCTCTGTGGGGGAGGAGGGACGAAGCCTGATGTAGCTCTCCCTCAGTTCTCCCTCCTCCCTATTACCCCCTCCTGGTGCCACCATACTTAACTGTTTTGGCTCTGAGGATGTGAGCCACTATGTACTCGCTGGACTCCAGGGCCTCTGGAATGCGTATCTTCTCAAAGATCTCTGTCCAGCTGCTGACCAGCTCTGTGGCACTCAATTCCCCTTGTAGGTGTGAATGTGGTTGCTGTGAGCTGAAGGCCTGGCTCAAGGGGCCTCCTCTCCTCCCCCTGGGGCCAGTCAGTATTACCACATTCGGCCCCCAAGTTTCATGTTGCAGAGAAAGCTTCCTCGAGGTATCCCTGGTTTCTGAATCTCCCAGAGTCCAGTGCAGGTGCTGGGAATCGTCTCTGCTCACAGCTGGCAGGCTACGGATGGTGAGGTCACAAGCTCTGCTCTCCACGACATCCTTGACTGTGGTGGTCACCCTAGAGAGAGCCAGAGGAGAACCAACAGTTGCCAAAGAAAGTCAGTCAAGGCATAACGTTCATTACAGGAGACCATCTGGCTTGTGAACTCTTCCTGTGCTGCTTTGAACGTCATTGTTTGGAGGCTGGAATCATCTGTCTGATTTGATCCCTCATTGCAGGCATTAGTGGAAATTGCCAGATTCAAGGAAAAAAAAAAAAAAAACCTGGAAAACATTGCATTTCAGTTGTCCCAACCAAACTTGAAGAGTTCTAAATTCAGTGGTCTGCTTTTTCTTCCAGACAGACTACAGCAGGATACAGAAGGTGGCATTCAGAGAGACCTAGCTAACTGCCACGGCAGTTAGCAAGCAGCCTCCAGCAGGGAGAACGCACTTGCTTACCGCTTCCCAGCTGGAAACCGCCCAGGCCGGACACAGACTGGAGTCTGCAGGACTCCAGGGAGGACTGCCCACCAGTACATTGCCCCTGGAGGGAATCCATGCCACCAGTGGGGGCCTGGAGTCCCCTGCCCAGATGCCCATGGACACAGTCAATGCCCTGGGTAAGTTTCCCCTCTCATTCTCGGTCTTGGTGAACCATCTGCCATGTCACAACGTTCACCACTTCCCATACCCTGCTAGCCTCACAGCCCCTGCCCTACTGCTCCCCTAATCTCTTTCCCTAATTGCGTTTGGCAGACACATTCCCAACCCTTGAATTAGCTCCAACTATACAAACTAGAGCAGACTGGAAGAGTATGGCTGTGGTCACAGTTGCCTCACGAGCCTTCTGGCTGAAGACAGAAGGACAGGTGTCCACTCTGGTCTGTGGTTCACACAGGCCTCCTAGGGGAGACACACGCAGGCCCAGCAGCTACTGTGGGCTACAGGAAAGGGAGAAGAGAGAGGTGGAAAGGAACGTGTGCTGAAACCTTCCTCCAAAGGAACCATGAAACAGTGAATGAGAAAACACAAATTATCGCTAGACTCATACTTGGCATTGATGAAAAAAGAACAACACACACACATACACACAAATAAAATGCTTTTGCTCTTTGTAGACACGGTGCCTTAAATATGTTTTCATTGTTCTCATCTGCCTGCTCTCCCAACACACACACACAAAAACACACACACACACACACACACACACACACACACACACACACACACACACACACACACAAATCCAGAACTGTGACAGATTAGTACATGCAGCACCTGCAATTTACCAACGGATCACTCACTTGAACACAGTCAGGCTGTATAAGGAGAAAGATAATCTGTCTGTCTGTCTGACTGTCTCTGTCTCTGTCTCTGTTTCTCTCTTTCTTTCCCTCCCTCTCTTTCTCTCTCATGCTCCCTCTCTCTCTCTCTCTCTCATGCACACACACACTCACACACACACACACACACACACACAGACTCAGAGCAGTGCCTCTCTTGTGTTTGTTGCTTCCTCCTTTGGGACAAGGTACAAGGTGGAACACGGGGGAGGTGCCTGGTCAGAACAGGGGATCCAATCAAAGGGAGCACCACTCTAATAACGCAGAACAACCCTGCCTGTCCCTTTCTCCAGGGCCAGACACTTTCCCTTGGGAACAACCAGCCTTGGCTCCCCATTCACCAAAACCTTAGGCCAGGACACTTGGTGAAGGTGTCCCGAGATAGATGGCTCCTCAGAGCCAGGGCTGAAAACAAGCAGGGGGTCATGGTGCCCCAGAGGGGTGTATGACCTGGGTTTGGGGCAGTGTTGGGGAAATGGATGGAGTCTTAAAGGCTACATACATGAATGGACTCCCTACTTCCAGCCTAGATGCTTCTGGGTGACTTGGTGGATTCTTGGGGAGGACGAGGAGACCAGATGGACAGGGAGCACCAGCAGATGCTGGGAGAGCTGGGAAATGTGATCACCCTGTGAGTACTGTTGACAGCTGGGATGGGGGGGAGGGCAGACAGGCTGGGTGTGTGTGGGTCTGATGGGTATATTCCTCCCAGATATTCACCTTCTGTCTGCTTCCAAGTGCCCTCACATACCTAGTGGGCTCTTCTTGGACCCTCCTCAGGTGAAAGGGTGACGGAGCACAGAAGACAAGGGCTCACACAGAAAGGAGGGCCTATCTTCTGCATCCAACACCCACCACCCCCAGCAAAAAGAAAATGACTCGAGAAGTCAGGCATGGAGGTGCTGCTCCCCACCTCTGATTAAAGCCACCAGGTTTCCACCAGAGAGAGGAAGGGTGCAGATATGAGGCTGTGTGGCTCCCACTGCTCCATGCCAGGAGCTCTGTGGCATCCCCTTGCCGGGACCTCAGATTCAGTGCTGCTATGGCCACCATGCCTCCACGTGGCTGCCTGTGGCGATGTGCCTGCTGTGCCAGCTCCACGTGCTCTGTGCTCCCCACCAGAACCTGCACTATGATCAGCGAGGCCGCCAGCTGATGAAGCCACTTGCCCTTATGTGTACTCGCTCTTCTCTCTGCTCTCTATCTGCCCCCACTCCTCTCCTGGGCTGTGTTGCACCCGCCGGGCATGCCCACCTCCCCGCCCTCTCCTGAGTCGTGCCCCTGGCCACTGCTGCCATGGGAGTGTGCCTTGGGCCCAGCTCCCTCCTCCTCTTGCCCCCCTCCCCCTCTTCGCCTCGGTCCTGGCCCCCACCCCTTGCTGCAAGCCAAGCCCTGACTGGGACCAAAGGCTTCCAGGCCATGGCAATTGTAGCCTCACCTCTGCTCATCACTCCTTCCCAACCCCAGTACCTGCCTGGGGTATCAAATCTCCCCTCAGCCCCATCGCTGGAGGAGACTCTCCTCCATGCTCCTCCAATCCACACACCAAGAAGGTGTAAGGTGACCCTTGTGTGTATGTTTGTTTGTGTATGTTTGTTTGTGTCTGTTTGTGTGTGTGTGATTGTTGGGGATAACTACCTCTCAAGGACTCAGAATATAGTACCTTTTGAGATGAGTCAGCACACAGAACACTTCAAAAAACAGCACAAAGCACCCTGTGTAAAGGATTCAGCACACAGCTCCCTTTGAAGGACTCAGCATATAGTACCTTGTGGAGAGTACTCAGCACACAGCACCCTTTGAAGGAGGGAGTCCATAGCCCACAATGTAATGGACTAAGTGCATGGCATGCTTTGAAAAACTCAACACGTACCATTCTTTCCCAGGGACTCAGTACATAGCACCCTGTGTTAAGACCACACACAGCCCCTTTTGAAGGCCTGAGTACGTAGCACACTGTGTAAAATAGTGTACAGTACCCTTTGAAAAACTCAGCACATAGCACAATTTTGATGGACTCAGCACATACTGCCCTGTGGAAATACTCAGCACATACCACATTGTCAAAGGACTCGGCACATAGCACTTGAAAATTTCACCTTATCCATCTATTCTCAAGGGCTCAGCACAGAGAAGTATACCCTTTGGGATGAATTAGCACACTGTACCTTTTGAAGGACTCAGTATACAGTAGCTGTGTAATGGACAGTGCGCACAGCACCCTTTGGAATAACCAGCAGGGCCCACTCTTCTCAAGGATTCAGCACATAAGGCCCTTTGGGATGACTCAACAAACAGGACTTTTTGAGGACTCAGCAAAAAACCCCCATGTTGTAAGGATCCATCAAACAGGACCCTGTGAAGGACTCAGCACATAGCTGTATGTCACAAGTTCAGCTTTCATTAGAATTAGGATGCTTTCTTCAGTATCACCATTCTTCAGAAATACTTCACAAATCCTACTAGTTCATATTTAGCTAAACTTCAGGAGGATCAGCTGAGGGTCTTGAATTCAAAGCTTGAGGGCCCTGTCCCTGAGCTCTTTGGTTCAATGTGAGAACTCTAGCACTTGGAGGCACAGCTTCAATTTTTTTTTTTGGTTTATTCTTTGACAGGCTTTACGGTGATCATGAAGGCCAACTTGGGGTATCCATGGGCAAAGGCTCTTAGCTCGGCCTGGAGCTGACCTCTACCTTCCTTGTGCCTCTGGGAGCCTCTTGCCCTAGGGTGGAACAGACCTGCTCTGGCATCAGCACTCAGGGTGGGCAAAAGTCAGCTTGGCCTTGCTCACTTCCCCCAATTGAACTCTAGAAGACGATGACACGGGGCTGCATGTCCCGTGTCTAGCCTTGAGGAGGCAGGAGTCACCTAACATAGGGATTGTACCTGTGAGTTATGTTTACTCTTACTGCCCTGGGGCCCTGTCATGCTTTGAAGCCAACCTGGAAAGGAAAGACTCTTACATAAAATTAACCATCAAAAAGCAAGTGGGGCTGTGGCTCAAGTGGCAGAGCACTAGGCTTGAGCAAGAAAACTCAGGGATAGAGCACAGGCCCTGAGTTCACACACACACACACACACACACACACACACACACCACATACATGCAAAATCAGAGATTTCTATATTGCAATCTTTAGGTATTCTCCACGTTTTCCCCACTAAGCCTCAAGGCTGTTGGCCTAGGTATTTGATGCATACAAAACCCTCTGGCACCTTTAATTTTGGGGAACAATATGGTTAGAAGGTCACACTTCCCCCATCCCAGCTCCTTGATTGGGTTGTGGTCTATCCAGGCCCTTTGGGGCTCCTTATACAGACTCACCAAGATGCCTTCAAAAGCCATCACATGCTGGGCACAGGTTGCTCATACCTGTCATCCTAGATATTCAGGAAGCTGAGATCTGGAGGATTATGGTGCCAAGCCAGCCTGGGTAGGAAAGTGTGTGAGACTCTTATCCTCGATGAATTATCAGAAAACAAGAAGTGTCCCTGTGGCTCAAGTGGTAGAGTGCCAGCCTTGAGAAAAAGAGCTCAGGGACAGTGCTCACAGCCAATAATACCAAGGAGAGGCATTGCATGTTGGTTTTGAGATTGGTATGGGTCAAATATAATTGGAATTTTCAAGTGCTCCAAGACAAAGCAGTACCTCCTTTAGTCCTATGTTCTTCCATATCATCTCACACTCTGGACTTGGTCATGCTTTGGTTAGCATGGCTCTGGCTTGACAGGAGGGCTCCAAGGAGGAAGATCTCAGAGCAATCACCCCCACCACATACTTCTGCCCTGCTCACTCTGTTGCTTCTGCTCTTTGCTAGAGACCATCTTACTGGAATCCATACATGAGGTCATTGCCACCAACATTGTAGTGAGTGGTGGGTCTGGCCTATCTCGGGGCAGTCAGAGATGGAAGTTGGTCTGGGACTAGGAGCTTCTACCCTGTGTGTGGGCTGGGGCCAGGGTGACATTTATTTCATGCTGAGCATTGAAGAGGTGAGGAGACAGTGTAGAATCCACATTGAGTCAGCTAAGTTTGGAATCTAGAGGACCATTTGTGTGAGGTAGGTTGTGGAGTCAAGGGGCCACTGTTCTTGGTACTCCTCTCTCAAGACTCCCCCCTCCCTTTTTCATCCCTCAATGTTAGAAGAGAAACTTCAACTAAGTGGGTCCAAGAGGGGGCAGGGGAGTATTTCTGTGTGAAGCAGACTTGTGCTTCATATTCATCCTAGCCCCTACTTCCTATTTAACTGAGGAATGGCCATATGGGTTTGGGCCGGGGGGGGGGGGGGAATAATCCTAGCTGAGAATGTGGCTCAGTGGTAGAGTGGTTGCCTATCATGCCTGACACCAGGGGTTTCATTCCACACAGAAAAAGCTGGAAGGACATGTGGGGCTCAACTGGTAGAGCACCAGCCTTGATCAAAAAGATCTCAGGGACAGTGGCCAGGTCCTGAACTCAAACACCAGGACTGGAAGAACAAATCTTTGGTGGAGGCTTTTCTTCCCTTTGAAAACAATATATTCTTTGCGATAAGTATAACATGGTTCTCTTCCCTGGCCACCAATGGGCCATTAGATGTCCCTTGAATTTGGGCCACTTCCTGGCAGCCTCTGCCCTACCTGACCCACAGTTTACCCCCATCTTGTGGCAGATGGAGACCTGAGAGGCCACCTGCCTCCTACTTCTGGTGGCTGCCGAGGCTTTTGAGCGTCAGTATGTCACATAGAGAGTTATCATCCACATCAGTCTACAGAAGAAAGGGAGGGAGTGCTCCTTGCCTGAGCCCTCAAGCTGTCAGTGGCTCTGGATGTGGGGCATTTGCTGCAGGATGTGCTCCATGAGGGAGTCATCTACGGGGTTGGAACTCCAACTCTGGCAGTTTCCAAGCTGTCTTGAAGTTGCCATTCTTCAAACCTTTCTGCTCCTCCCTCATTTCGCCCACCCAAGACCCTGAAGCGTCTGAAGCAGTGTGGGGTGAGAAGCTCAGCCTGTGCTGGCATGTGGAGGCTGCTGTCCACGCCTTCCCATGCGAGGACCCACAGCAGCTCCTGCAGCCCTCTCTTCTTCTCCATCTTCTCCTGGTAGAGCCAGCACACACGCTCAGCATTCTCCTGACACTGCTTATCCAGGACAGACATCTGCTCTTTACATGCCATGAGGGACTCCTCGGTGGTGCGGATGTGTGCCAACAGGTGGCTACATTGATGGTGGAGCTCATCCACTGGACTCTAGAAATCCACCTCATCAGATAGGTCGTGGATGAAGCAGATTTTCTTCTCAGATGCCCACATGTCCCACTTGTCATCCCCACGCCAGCTGTGGTGGCGGCTCAAAGTGCAGGTGCCATGTGGCTCCAGCTCTGTCTGGCACTGCGCTGCAGGTAGGCCAGACACCTGCAGCAGGGCCGCTGCTCCTGCAGCAGGAGTTTTCCCCTGTGGATCTCAGCCTCTGAGAGGGCTCTCAGATCCACGTCCCTCTAGGTCTGGGGCATGTCTCCATCCTCTGGGGTGGTCATGGCGGGGGGAGTAACCTCCTCTCATTTTCTTCCCCAGGGCTCACACTTTCCACTTCCCTAGGGAAAGCCAGGAAGCTCAGCTGGGCCTGCAGGTGCTCCTCTTATGTTCTGGTCACTTCCCGGCACTTGAGAGTGTCCTGCCACTTTGGGGGCACCACCTGGTCCCCCCAGGTGTTCGGGCCCTGCACTTGCTTCAGCAGCTCCAGCAGCTGGGTCTGCCTCTGCAGGTGCTGCTGCAGGGCCTCTTTCTCACAGTTCAGCCTCTCATTAGAGGCAATGTGCTGCTCACAGGTAGCTCTGAGCACCTGCAGCTGGGCCAGGGACTGCTCTTGCTGCTCATATAGCTCCCATGATGCTTGGCTCTCTCTCTCTCTCTCTCTCTCTCTCTCTCTCTCTCTCTCTCTCTCTCTCTCTCTCTCTCTCTCTCTCTCTCTGCCATTTCTTTCCATTCCTCTATCTTCTCCTCTGAGTGGTCTAGGTGTTCCCGCAGTTCCAAGAACATTTCAGTCTCCTTCTATGCAGCAGTGACCGCAGAAGCCACCATATCCAGCTCTGCCACACACCGCTCTGTGGCCTGCAGGTGGCTGGTAAGAGCTTCGTGCTCCATTTATCTGTCATTGGCCACCTGCTTCACTTGGACCGGTGCAGATTGTAAATCTCTTTCTGCTGAAACCAACCTCTCTATGGGTGACTTGTGGATCTCTAGCTCTGTTTGTGGTGCTTCATGCAACTGGCCTATCTTCTCACTCTCTTTCTCTGGTCGATCCTGCAGGTCTGTATTCTCCTGCTTCAGTGGTGGAATTTTGGCACTGAGTGCCTTGTTTCTTCTTTTGCTGCAGTCCAGTGGGCACCACGTGTCACTAGCATCTCTGCAGATCCTTGATGGTATCAGGACCCTTGACACTCTGGCTCCTGGTGGCTGTGACTGTGTGCAAAGGCAGGGAAGGCCCATGGTCTGCATCACCTTTGGCCAGCGTTGAATCACTCTCCCCAGTGGTGTTTGTCTTGGGGATCCCTCCCTTTTTTGTGTTCTTTGTTTTCGTGAATGTTGCAGGTCTGATGGGAGGATACTTTTGCTGGTGTTCTGGAAGTAGTTTCTTGCCTGTAGCTCTTTCACGGAGTCCTGTTGTTTCAGACATCTGAGCACTGGGATGGCAAAGATGGGCTGGCCATTTCCCAGGCTCTGGGAAATACTCTATTCTCTCGCTATCTGACTAGGACATCAATTTTCCACTCTACTCCAATGTCGCCTCATGTCTCATGCTCATCACTCAGCCACCTCTTCCTTCCTCAACTGCTGGTGGTAGTGTCAACCACCAAAGGGAATACTGGTGCTGGGCATCATGGAATGTGGGTGTGGCCACCATTCTTGTATCCCATTGTTCTGAAAGAAACATTAAAGAATGGGGGTGTGGCCGGAATCCTGTGATGTAAGCAGCATGGGTGGAGTCAAGATGACAGCGGCTCCCCCAGCCCCTTTCCCAGGGAACATTGTCCAATCCAGCTGGGGACAAGAGGGTGACATGCTTTAGCTGGATAGCTGCACATATTTTTGTGTATGTCTGTTTGTTGCCAGTCCCGAACCTTGAACTCAGGATCTGGGCACAGTCCATGAGCTGCTTTTGCTTAAAGCTAGCCATCTACCACTGTAGCAATATGGCTCTACTTCTGGCTTTGTTGGAACTGAAGGTGGACAGGAGTATCAAGGACTTTCCTGCCTAGGGTGACTTTGACTATGATCCTCCTATCACAGCCTTGTAAGTATCAAGGAGGACTGCTGAGAGCCACTGGTGACTGCCTAATCACTGGTCTTGTTGATGTTCATGGACAGACCGGTGAGTTTTCTGTCCTCAGGTTTAAGTGGTAGGAGGTGGAGCCTATAGTTCGAATCCTGGTCCTGCCATCTCCAAATGGCAGAAGATCCTAAGAAACTCATTCCTATCCATATGAATACCAGTGGAATGTGATGTATGTCATGATTGAATGGGCCGTTCTTGAATGATCCTAGGATAAAATTATACACAATTATATTATAGGACACTGATCAATTTTAATTAATACTTCATGAATCATTTAAACAATCACATTCATTAAATGGAGGCATAATGAAATACCTAAGAATTGGGCATCACATAGTATAGAGATGCCATTTTTCTGCCAGGACGTTCATTAGTTAATTGGTATATACCATTTTTTGAATGTAGTTTGGTATATGAATCTAGGATATATTATACCTGACCTGAAAATGAATTATTCAAACAGTTTTTTTTTTTATCAGAAATGCTTATATCCAAATGTAGAGGGTAATCCAAATTATGTATATTCGAAGACAATGCTTGGTTAGTCCTCTTTTCACATTACCCATTCCCTTCATGAGAACAATACACATTGTAAGGAAATGCTTAGAATGTTTTGGAGAAATTAGTTGACTTGAAACCAGTGAGTTAATCTATGCTGAATTTTGTTTACTTTATATCCCGAAAAACTAAATTCTTACTTTATCATTTTCCTTAGGCTTTACCCTCAGATTTAATCTCTGATCTGTGACAAATAAAGATATAATTTTTTTTTGTCAGTCATGGGGCTTGAACTCTGGGCCTGGGTGCTATCCCTCAGCTCTTCAGCTCAAGGCGAGCGCTCTACCACTTGAGCTACAGCGCCACTTCCAGTCTCTCTTGCCCGAGCTGGCTTTGAACCGTGATCCTCAGATCTCAGCCTCCTGAGTAGGTAGGATTACAGGCGTGAGCCACCAGCGCCTTGCTATAAATATTTTTTTAACAGTAGCAAAATTCAGGCTGAGGAATCTAGGTACAATGATACTCATGCAGATAGGCCTCATCAGTCGTGAGACCATGATATCAAAATGTTAACCAATGCTTACTAGTGTCATGCTTATGAGATTTTGTGTATTATAAACAGTGGTTATTAGAATTTATTTTTGTAATCAACATCATTTCATGGGTTAGGAACTGAAGTGAGACATTATACTCAGAACGAAATTTAACGAGGCATCCAAAATTAGTTACTAAGATATACATCATGTTACACAATGTTTTAAAAATGCAAGCTAAAGGAAATAATTTGTGTAAAAACTCAACATTTACAATAAATACAGAATCAGTATGACTGATTTTTCTTTTACCTAAGTTGCAATATGGCTTACATGATGACTTTTCTGGTTATATATTTAGTTAGGTCTTGATATTTACTTGGAGAAGTTCTTTCATATATTCATTTGTCAGAACGAAGAGGAAGTGAATTCCTTGCCAGAGTCAACACCCATAATAATGTTACAGATGTATACTGATACTTTGCCAAAGTTTCAAATCTGCATGAGTAACTTGGGTCTTGTTTGGATCTAAATAAATAGATATGCAATTTTGTCAGTACTAGAAAGATTTTGACCACCATTTATTAAACTATTATTTTCCAGAAACTACTTCTCTCTTTTCATGAGACTTTTACTTTCATTCATATTATGTGTTGATGTTTTCCTTTAGATAAACCACATTCAGTCTTCTACAAAGTGTAATTTGGAGTAGTTTAAAATTATGTACACTCATGTACAATGCTCAGATTCTACTATTTGCATATTTTTTCTTGTTAAATCAGTAGGAATTAGTTCTCAATATGGATACTATTGGAGTTATTCATTACATTTCTGAATTTTCTAAGTATGTCATGATTTTGTTATTTTATTCTTTTAAATATGTGCAGATCTCACTCCGCATACAGTCACATTTGTTTTAAACAATTTGATCCATTCAAGGGTTTTGCTATATTAGGTTCATCTAGATGAATTTAATTACAAATTAACACAACTGTATTTCTGAGACACAGTTATCTTTTTGGCTCTACGCCAAGTTAACGTGTATTTGAGGTTTTTGTGCTTAAAAAAAACTGGGCACAACATACTTTTGTTCCTGGGGGAGTTCTATTTTTTTGGTTGTTTTTTCAGTTGTGACTTCAACATATATGTGCATTTTATTTCAATTGTTTTGTGTCTATATTTTGTTTCCTATAACAGAAACTACAAAAAGAATCAAAGATTTAGAACTTTTCCAAATGGAATTCTAAGATACACACTTGAAATTTTGTGACAACTGGGAATAGGCAGGTCTTCATACAAAGACATTGTTTGATATGATTTGAATTCTTCCTCCTTTTTGGGCACCAGTGGCTCACACTTGTAACCCTAGCTCCCTAGCTACTCAGGAGGATCACGGAGATCTGAGGATCACAGTTCAAAGCCAGCCCGCGCAGGAAACTCTGTGAGACTCTTGTCTCCAATAAACCACTAGAAAACCAGAAGTGGAGCTGGGGCTCAAGCGGTAGAGCACTCGCCTTGAGCTTCAGAGCTTCCTGGCTCTAGCCCAGGATACAAGCCTCACGACTGACAAAAAAAAAAAAAAAGATTGAATTCTTCCTCCTCTTGCCTCACTATTTCCAATAGTATTACTGCAAAGTCATAAGTGGAAAGAAAATAATTTTGTCTGTATGAATTCAGAAGTTTTGTTTCAATTGGGACACACTACACATTCATACTTCATTTTAACTCAAAAATCTTTCCTTTTAAATCTTCGTTTAAAATCACAGATGTGAATTTATAATGCTAAAATAGCAGCTACTAATTTATCTTAAATGATCCAAACTATTTTCACTTCACATTATATGTAATATAGAGTGTAATAATAATAGTAAGTAATATAGTATGTAATAATTGATTTTGGGGAAAGTCAATAACTATGGATTTTTGTGAGATACTGAGTAATAGTAAAACATATATAATTCGATTAAAAAATTCACAGTTACATCTAAAAATAAATCATAGGTATAAACTAATGCTGAAAAAGAAAGGTTGTTTATTGGAAAAAGCCAGAAGTTTCAATAAGCTTACTTTTTAAAAATTTTCTTAGATCTGGGCTTTGTTGGCTCATGCCTGTAATCCTAGCTACCCAAAAGTCTGAGATCTGAGGATAGTGGTTCAAAGTCATCCTGGGCAGAAAAAGCTGTGAGACTCTTATCTCCAAGATATCTCTTGAAAACTAGAAACGGCACTGTAGGTGAATAGATACAGTGGTATCCTTCAGCGGAAGAGAGGAGGGACAGTGCGCAGGCCCAGAGTTAGAGCCCTACGACCGACAAAACAAAATTGACATGAGTTTTAATTTATTATTTTATGATTTTTTATGTTGAAAATACAGAGGGTTTACAATTACATGAACAAGGTAATGAGTACATTTCTTATCAAGCATTTTTGCCTCCTCCTTTGTTTCCCCTTCCCATCCCTTCATATCTCCCCTTCTACCACCCCACCACCCCCTCTGCACCAAAGTTGTAAAGTTCATTTTTCGACATAATATTTGTACATGTCATTGTGGTAATTAGTCCACCTGTATAACAATTGGATTTTCCCTTGCCATCCCCAAATTATACAAACATCAAATACAGTGAAAACAGGGGTTATACCGTGAGGGAGGGACATAAAAAGCAACAAATAAATCACATCATAAATATGGCAGAAACAATAGCAAGAACGAAAAAAAATTGGAGTCCTTATCTTAGGGTTCATTTCTCCTACCATAAACTTTTCTAACAGTTTCTGTTTGTCTCAGACATATACTAGTTATTGCAAATAAGAGAAACAATGGCACTTATGTTTCTTTGGGCCTGGATTACTTCACTAAATATAATTTTTTCCAAGGCTTTCCATTTCCTAACAAATGGGGCAATGTCATTCTTTCTGAAGGACGCATAGAATTCCATTGTGTATATAAACTACATATTCTTGATCCATTCATCTACTGAGGGGCATCTGGGTAGGTACCGTATCTTAGCTATGGTAAATAATGAGGCAAAATCATAGTTGTGCTGGTAGCTTTAGTATGGTATTTTTTGTAATCATTTAGTTAAATGCCCAAAAGTAGGAGTGCTGGGTCATCGGGGAGCTTTATGTAGAGCCTTTTGAGGAAGCTCCATACTGATTTCCAAAGTCGTTGAACAAGTATACAGTCCCACCAATATCTCCACCAGCTTCTGTTGTTATTAGAGTTATTGATTATAGCCATTCTAACTGGGGTGAGGTGGTATCTCAATGCTGTTTTGATCTGCATTTCTTTTATGGCTAGGGAGTTGGAGCATTTCTTCATGTGTCTATTCGCTATCCTTATTTCCTCTTCAGAGAAGTTTCTCTGTAAGTCTTTAGCCCACTTTTTTTTATTGGGGAATTCTTTCTTTGAGGATTTGTTGTTGGGGGATATAATTTTTTGAGTTCCAGGTATATTTTAGATATGAGACCCTTGTCTGTTGTACGGTTAGTGAAGATCTTTTCCGAATCTGTGGGCTTTCTATTGATCTTGCTAGCTTTGTCCCTTGCCAGGCAGAAGCTCTGCAATTTCATGAAATCCATTTATCCAACCTTTCTTTGATTTTTCATATTTCTGGGTCTCTATTAAGAAAATTTCGGACTTTGCCAAGGAGATGGAGGGTTTCTCCTATTCCATCCTGTAATGTTTTCAGGGTGTCTGCTTTGACTCCGAGTTCTTTGATCCATTTGGGGTTGATTCTGGTGCAGGGTGATATATAAGGATCTAGCTTTAGTTTTCTACAAGTGATTAACCAATTTTGCCAGCACCATTTACTGAAGAGGCTGTCTTTCTTCCATTTTATTTTTTTAAGCTCCCTTATCGAAATTTAGGTGGTTATAGTTCAGTAGGTTCATTTCTGGGTTTTCAATTCTATTCCATTGGTCCTGAGGTCTGTTCTTGTGCCAATACCAAGCTGTTTTGAATACTATGGCTTTGTAGTAGAGTTTGGAATTTGGTAGTGATATTCCTCCAGCACTGTTCTTTCTGTTAAGGAACATTTTTGCTATTCGGGGTCTTCTATTGTTCCATATGAATTTTTGAATTGCCTCTTCAATTTTCTTGAAGAATGATTTTGGAATATTTATAGGTATCACATTGAATTGGTAGATAGCCTTTGGAAGTATTTCAATTTTCACGATGTTGATCCTTCCAATCCAGGACCATGGGAGGTTTTTCCATTTTCTAAGTTCTGTTTTGACATTGTTTTTCAGGTTTTTAAAGTTTTCATCATAAAGGTCCTTCACTTCTTTGATTAAGTTAATTCCTAGGTATTTTATTTCTTTGTGGGGCTATTATGAATGGAGTTGCTTTCCTGATTTCAGCCACACTTCTCATTGTTGGCATGCAGAAAAGCCATTTATTTTTGAAAGTTAATTTATACTATGCTTCTTTGCCAAAATTTTGAATCAGCATGAGTAATTTGGGAGTGGAGTCTCTGGGATTCTTTAAATACAAGACCATGTCATCTGCAAAGAGGGAGAGTTTTACATCATCTTTCCCTATTTGGATCCCTTTTATGTTTGCATCTTGTCTTATTGCTGTCGGTAGGCATTCTAATACTAAATTGAAGAGAAGTGGGGAGAGTGGACATCCTTGTCTTGTTCCTGAGTTAAGAGGAAATGGCTTTCGATTTTCACCATTAATCATAATGCTGGCTGTAAGTTTGTCATATACAGCCTTTATTGTATTGAGGTATATTCTCTGGGTTCATAGTTTTTCCAGAGTCTTCATCATAAAGGGTGTTGGATCTTGTGAAATGCTTTTTCTGCAACTATTGATATATCCATGTGGTTCTCATCAATGCTCTTGTTGATGTGATGAAGTATATTAACTGATTTGCATATATTGAACCAGCTTTGTATCCCTGAAATAAATCCTGTTTGATCGTATGTATGATTTTTTGGATGAATTGTTGAAGTTGATTGGCCAAAATTTTGTTGAGGTGTTTAACATCCATGTTCATCAAAGGAATGGGTCTATAGTTCTCTTTCTTTGATGAGTCCCTGCCTGGTTTGGGATAACGGTTATGTTGGTATCATAGAATGAATTCGGTAGTGAACTTACTCGTTCAATTTTATTAAATAATTGGAGGAGGTTTGGTGTGAGCCCTGCTTTGAATGCCTTGTAGAATTCCACTGCAAATCCATCTGGTCCTGGGCTTTTCTTAGATGTGAAGTCTCTTATTGCTGTTTCTATTTCTATACTTGATATGGGCATGTTAAGTTGTTAACTCTTGGTTGAGTTTCAACATGTCGATATTTGATAGGAAAAGGTCCATTTCTGCCATGTCTCCAACTTATTAGCATACAGTTTTGAGAAGTATTCCATTAGAATGTTCTGATGGTGATGTTCCCATTCTCGTCCCTGAGTTTGTTTATTTGGGTGTGTTCACTTCTTTGTCTGATAAAATTTGCTAAGGGTCTGTCAATTTTGTTATTTTTTTTGGGGGGGGGTGGTCCGGTTGTGGGGCCTGAACTCTGGGCCTGGGCGCTGTCCCTCAGCTCTTCAGCTCAAGGCTAGTGCTGTACCACTTGAGCCACCACACCACTTCTGGCTTTTTTCTTTTTGCTTATGTGGTGCTGAGGAATTGAACTAAGGGCATCATGCATGCAAGGAAAGCACTCTACTTCTGAGCCACCTTCCCAGCCCTAATTTTGTTAATTTTTTCAAAGAACCAACTCTTTGTTTTTTTATTCTTTTTAGGGTGTTTTTGGATTCTAATTTACTTAATTCTAATTTAATTTTAATTATTTCTTTCTGTCTACTGCATTGGGGTTTATTTTGCTGATCTTTTTGAAGGAGGTTCAGATGTCTTATTAAATTGTGGTTTCAGATTTCTCTAATTTGTTGATGTAGGAATTCAGAGCTATAAACTTGCCTCGGAGTACTGTTTTTGTTGTGTCTGAGAAGAGCTGGTAATTTGTGTGTTCATTTTTGTTGAATATCATGAACATTTGCATTTCCTTTCTAATCTCTTCCATGACCCACTAGTGATTCAACAGTGTGTTGTTCAGCCTCCATGTGTTAGAGGACTGTCTTTGGTTGCTTTTCATGTGGAGTTCTAATTCTTTTCCCTTAGATACCATTTCTTGGCCTTTGTCTTGTTAGTTTTCTATCTGTAGGATATCTTTAAGTACCTTTGTAGGGATGGTTTTGTGGAGATATATTGTTTCAATTTTTCTTTGCTATGGACAATTTTTATTTGATCTTCAGTTATGAAGGAGAGTTTAGCTGGGTACACTATTCTTTGTTGTGGTTTGTCTTTAGGGCATGGCCTACATAACTCCAGGGTCTTCTTGCTTTAATCATCTTTGCTGAGCAATCTGATGGTATTCTAATTGGTTTCCCTGTATGGGTGATTGGTATTTTCTCCTTGACAGCTTTAAGGATCCTTTCCTTGGTCTGAGTTGATCCTGTGCAGATTATAATGTGACAGTGACATGTCCTGTGCTGTTCTGGTCTATTTGGGGTTCTGAAAGCTTCTTGTATCTGATTAGGCCATAGGCCTATCTTTTTGCATGTTTGGGAAGTTCTCTGCTAGGATTCTGTTAAATAAATTTCCTAGACCATTAACTTCTTTTTTTTTTTTTTAATTTAATTTAATTTTATTTGTGAACATACTGTACAGAGGAGTTACAGTTACATGGGCAGGATAATGTGTACATTTCTTACCAAGCATTGCAGCCTCCTCCTTTGTTTACCCTTCACATCCCTTCCCAGCCTCCCCCCTCCCCCACTAATCCCAATCCTTCTCCTTCCTCCCCTCCCAGCCCCTCCCCCCCGCACCAACGTTGTAAAGTTCGTTTTGGACATGACAACTTGTACTTCTCATTGTTGCAACAGGTCCACCTGTATCCTTAAACAACTGGTTTTTCCCCATCTCCTCCACAAGTTATACTGACATCAAATATAGTGAAAGCAAGGGTTATACTGTGGGGGAGGGACATACAAAGCAACAAAGAGATAATCTTATAAATGTGTTAGAAACACATGCATGAAAGAAAAAAAACATTAAAATACACATGTAAGGGTTCATTTTCCTGACATCACATTATCTGACCTTTTCCGCTTGACTCATACATATACTAGATATTACAAATAAGGGAAACCATGGGACCTACGTTTCTTTGGGCCTGGCTTACTTCACTTAATATAATTTTTTCCAAGTTTTTCCATTTCCTAACAAATGGGGCAATGTCATTCTTTCTGATGGAGGCATAGAATTCCATTGTGTATATATACCACATCTTCTTGATCCATTCATCTACTGAGGGGCATCTGGGTTGGTTCCATATCTTAGCTATGGTAAATAATGCTGCAATAAACATAGTTGTGCTGGTAGCTTTAGTGTGGTCTTGTTTGTAAACATTAGGGTAAATGCCCAAAAGTGGGATTGCTGGGTCATAGGTTAGCTCTATGTGGAGTCTTTTGAGGAACCTCCATACTGCTTTCCAAAGTGGTTGAACAAGTTTACATTCCCACCAACAATGAAGTAAGGTTCCTTTCTGTCCACATCCCCTCCAGCATCTGTTGTTGTTAGAGTTCTTGATTTTTGCCGTTCTAACTGGAGTGAGGTGATATCTCAATGTTGTTTTGATTTGCATTTCTTTTATGGCTAGGGATGTTGAACATTTCTTCATGTGTCTATTGGCCATCCTTCTTTCTTCTTCAGAGAAGTTTCTCTTTAAGTCTTTCGCCCACTTATTTATTGGGCAGTTGTTTCTTTGAGGATTTGTTGTTGGGGGGTTTAATTTTTTGAGTTCCAGGTATGTTTTAGATATGAGACCCTTGTCCGTTGTATGGCTAGTAAAGATCTTCTCCCAATCCGTGGGCTTTCTATTGATCTTGCTAGCTATGTCATTTGCCCTGCAGAAGCTCTGCAACTTTATGCAATCCCATTTGTCCAACCTTTGTTTGATTTGTTGTGTTTCCGGGTCTCTATTCAGAAAATTTCGGCCTGGTCCAAGGAGTCCCAGGGTTTCTCCTATTCCATCCTGTAATGTTTTCAGAATGTCTGCTTTGAGTTCAAGGTCTTTGATCCATTTGGAGTTGATTCTGGTGCAGGGTGATATATAAGGATCTAGCTTAAGTTTTCTACATGTAGTTAACCAATTTTGCCAGCACCATTTACTGAAGAGGTTGCTAGACCATTAACTTCTGTCTCTAGGTGCTCCTCTATGCCCATTATCCTCAGATTAGGCCTTCTGATGGTGTCTTCCAAATATTGGATAGATCGATCATATTTCTTGGATTTATACTGGATATTTGTATGTTATTTCTCTGTAATATCTAGGCTGTCTTCAATCCCCGAGATTTGATCTTCTGCCTGGTCTAACCTACTGTCAAGACTTTCTATTTGTTTTTAATTTCTTTTCCTTCTAGTTGGTCGGCTTTGATGGCTTCAAATTCCTTGTTGGAGCTTTGGTTTAGATCTTGTATGAGCTTTACTTACTTAATTTTGTGTTCAGTGTTTATTATCAGATCACTTAGCTGATTGGTTATGGTTTCCTTGGACTCCCATTCCTTTTGGCAGGCTCTATTCTGCATTCCCTTTGTGGTCTCCCTGAATTGTTTCAGCTGTTTCTTTATGAATTTTTTGAATGCCTCTATTTATCTCTGTCTATTATGATCACACTCTCGCAATTCCTTTATTACTCTTTGATTAGTTTCCTCACATTAAAGCAATTCCTGTAATTCTCTATAACTGTTCTCAGCCTGCTTATGCAATTCCTTTATTAATTTTTAAGTAGCTTCCTAATGCTCACAAGATTCCTGTACAACTCTTTGGATTGCCTCCTCTTGGTCCCTTTCACGCTCACACTGAGACCTTTGCAAATTTTCAATCATTTCATTCACCATGTTTACCAGTAGTGTTTGTAGAGCTTTTGGGGAAATATTAATTATTATTTTACTCATTAACTATTCTTCTTATTATTATCATTAATTATTCAGTCACCTGATTATCATTAGTGGGAGTTCAGATACCTGGACTTGCCATTTTTCTTGTGTTTTTCTGGCTTGTTCTGCCCATTTGGTATGAAAGTAACAGCAATTTTGTGCTAGAACACTATTTTAAGGTAAGCATCAACCAGAGTCCTTCAGTTGCACAACCAAAATGGTTGCAGATACAATCTAGTTCAACAGATACAATCTATTCTAAATCAAACAACCATGGATTAATGGGTTAAGAACAACGAAGAAGGATTTGGCAAACCAGAAATTATTAGCTTCAGGGAGAAATGTGGGTCAAAATAGGACTAGAGGGATGTGGAGAGGTAAAATGAGAGTAAATATAACCAATTCCAGACAGAATCATAGGAGAGATTTTTTTTTAAAAAAGAAAAAAATGGAGAAACAAAAATTTAAATTTAAGAAATGAAACACATAAAAATTATGTAAGTTTAAAGAAATGATACTGAGAGAAGAAAAGGACAAGATGAGAGGAGGGGAGGGATAGAAAGGAAATGTGAAAACTAAAAAATAATTTTTTTAAAATTAGTTACTTGAAAATTATGTAAGTATAAAGAGATAATACTGCTATTAACGAAGTTAAGCCTAAGAGGTTGTGAACTGAGTAATAAATTTCTGGCTTAAGTAAGTACAAATGGGGGAGAAGGTCAAACAATTGACAACAGGTATGTATCTGGAGTTGAGCAGAACAGCAATTAAGTCATGCAAAAAAATAAAGAAAGAGAGAAAAAATGAAACCAATAAAAAGGACCAAAAGGTCAAAGAGATTAAACAAACACACACACACACACACACACACACACACCAAAAATAAAAATATGAGAAAATAAAGATCAACAGAAAACACTTTAAAAAAATGAAAAATTAAAAAATATGTTCACAAAAGAGTTCTTTATTTTGGGGTTTTTTTTTTGGAGGGGGGATGGGAAGAGCCTGTATCTCCCCTGTGTCTATAACCAGTGTCTTGGTGGAGTCTCTGGTCTGCTTGTGATGTTTGGTGTTCCTATGGCTTGATTGGTTTCTTAAGTCAATTTGGTCAGGCAGAAAATGCCCGGTGTAAAGCAGGATTTTGTGATCCTCCTCCCAGGCTAGTTCAGTGGGAGGGAGATCTTTGAGTATCACAGAAGAGGGAGATGGTGGTTTCCTCTAGTTTGGAGATGCTGTGGTGAGGCTAGGTTCTGGGTTGGGTTGAAGCCTTTCAGCAAACAGTAGCTTTTCCCTGAGGGGCTAGCACCTGAGACATTCACAGAGCCCAGCTTAGAGCCATTCTCAGGGTTTATGTTTACTGAATTTCAATTGTTGTTTAGGCTTCTGTAGGATGGGGCAGCCTCTGCCTCTGTTTACCCGGTGAAGAAAGTCTTTTCTCCGAGGACACTCTGCCTGGGCAGAGTGACTTTTCCCTGGGTGTAACTGAGCCTGGCAGGTCACTTCTAGTTCCTGTGACCTGCAAAATGACTCTTTTGTTTTTTTTCCAAGGCCTGACTCGGAGCTATCTGCTCAACCGGGCCTTTGTCAGTATCAAAGATGGAGACTTCCAGTGGTGGTGAGGGGAGGGGTGGCCTTTCCACCTGTGCTCCCTGAGGAGTGAGGAAGTCAGGGTTCTACTCACACCAGAATCTTGGTTCCTGGACCCACTCTGGTCTGAAATCTGCAGGACAAAGATATTTGCTCCTTCTCAGTTCTTGCTGGTGTTGAGTAGAATCCACCAGTCTACTGTGTCTGGCTCCTTTGTACTGGACTCTAGGTTGTAGGTATGGTGTCTATGGCCGCCACCCCTGCCACCACAGCCCTTGCAGCTGCGGCTACTGGCAAGTGCTCAGATCTCTTTCCTTGCCTGGATTTTCCCTCTCTGGCCATACTCCTTGTACTGTGATGGCGCACTTGGGTATGATTCTATAGCCTAAGACTTTTCACAGGAACACTAAAACTGCTTTCTATGCGAGCACTTGTTTCAAATCCTACCTCTCCTCAGCTATTTTCTTCTGAACTCCCTTAACACATTATTATGACATGATATTGTGACATCACATTGACATTGTGATATCACTGTGCCATTCTCTTTTCACAAACTTATTATGACATCTCATGTTAGAAAAGTCATGGGTTTTAGGACTTTTAGCTCCTTCCTTGAACTCTTGTCCTCATTGTAACCTAGTAGCAATTGAAATCAGACATGTGATTTTAATATTACAAACTAGAAGTGACATCACTATTCTATGGGTGACCTCATTACCAACCTGATATCACAAACCTATTGCAGCACCGCATTGCCATTGTGACATCACAATCACATTGTGACATTTCAATAGGTTATGACCTCTTAGCTCTTTTGAAAAAGTATATGGCCTTTGCGACATCAAAGTTCACTTGTTTACCCATATAATCATTGTGGTCTAAAAAGATCATTTATACTATTGTAATATTACAAACCCTTGGAGGCAGGATCACCAGTGTGACATCATTAACCTGTCCTTTCCTCATAACTTTGACACGATACCCTTGTGATACATAGGCCTTTGTGATCTCATAATGTTTTTGACTTCATATTTCAGGTATGATGTGTGATATTAGAAACACACTCTATCATAAAAATTGTGTCATCATTGTCAGATATCATGAGCATGTGTTACATTGTGATATCACATACCTGTTGGGAGTTCATCACATTTGGGCCAATGCATGACTGTGTAGATCTCACAATCCCATTCTGAAATCATATTCTCATTGGGAGTTAATGAAAATTGAAGTCCAGCATGCCATTGTGACATCATCAACCCAATTGTGACATCATAAACCTATTGTGACCTCATCACCATTATGGAATCACCAACTAATTATTATATCAAAATATTATTATGAATTAATATTGTGACACCATATTGCCATCACTGTCCAATTCGGATTTGAAAAACCAATTATGACCTCATAACATTTTACAAATTTCGTGGCCTTTGAGGTTACTAATGTGAACTATTATACTTATGATGAATAAAACACAAGACAATCCAATAAGGCACATTGAAAATAACTTTATTTACACTCAAAATGGGCCTGCATTTAACTTGTCCTGGTCTGTACACTCAGTGACAAGCCAGCACCAACCACGAAATCTCAGACCTCCAGTGAGTGGGCAGCCACACATAGTTAATTGGTCTACAAAGCACCAACTCCCCAAATTATCATGTCCAAAGCTCCAAACTTCAATAGGTAAGGCTTTGTCCATTTCCCTTACTCCCTCCTTCTTTATAGACTTTCCTTCATTTTCCTTGTCCCTTCCATCACTTCCTTTTTCTCCACAGGCCTACACTCCTCTGACCTGGTGGCCAATTGGCATACTTTCCCTCCTACTCTCCCTCAAATTCCTCTTCTCCCAAGTCTTTCCCCTCCTGCTGTCTCACCACTTCCTTCCCTTGATTTTCTCCAATTTCATTTCTCTGACCATGCAGCGTATACATAGTTTGAACACCTCCATCACTCCAGTGGGTCTCCTGCCTAACAGTTTTCAACCATCACTTCACAAACTGCCCGTTCCCCAATCACTTCTTCACAGCTAATCAAGTGAGGATGACATCCTACCCCTTCCAACAACATACCCTGGCCCTTTATTGGTATGTCCCATGCACTCCAGTGGGCCAGGACATGGGGCCACATTGATTAGTGGGCCCTGCTGATTATTAGGGCCTCGCTGCTTTATACACCCCCCACTGGTTTTCATGTCCAATCAAATCCTTGATTCCTTCTTACCAAATCCTAAAAATTCCCTTCTCTCCACCCAATGAACAGGCTTAAAATGTAAATTTAACAGAAAACAAGTAAATTATAGAAACACACTAGTTAGCAGTAATTAACACTTAGTAAGTCTTATCCTTAAAGGATCATCAGAGTTTCTCTGAACAGTTCATCTTGCAGCCTTCTCTGTATATTGGTTCCAGCACCACCAAATATGGTCCTTGTCACTTTGGTTCTAATTCAGGAGCATGATGAATTTTTACACCAGCTGTCCCGGCAAGAACGAGTGGGTGAAGTTTTTTTTGTTTTCATCTCCATTTCTTAGTTTATTTCACTTACTTAAGGTCTAGCTTTTGAATTTATTGTTGAAGGAGACTTGCTATAGAATAAACTACATCACTCTCCCCAAAGAAATTTGCCTTCCAATTGGATTTAATTTCTTATTTTATATTTGAACTTATCTGTTGCCATCATGATTATTTATTTTTTAAATACTTTGTATTGTTATTATTTTTAAGTAGTTGTAGAAAGAAGGTCCCATTCTACAAAACAGTACATGAATACAAGCTGTCCGACAACATTGTCACCCATCCTTCATAACCCTTCCCTTCTCACACTTTTTTGTAAAAATTGCGATAGGTGATTACATATATTTCACAACATTGTGGAACTGTGATACTTAGTTAAAGTCACAAACACATTTTAAACTTGACAAGGCAAAGTATCGTTATCATGGTCTAAAGTTTGTTAATTCTATGAGCTTTGACAATCCAAATTATTTTTCCTACCTCAGGTGACGTTTACATTTTTTCCCTTTTGCTAGTGTAAGCTATTCCCTCTTTCCCTCTCATTCCTCCCTTCCCATCAGTGTGTTTGGGTTACTTAGTTATTTTTCTTCTATGTCCAGTGCAGCTGATAGACACCTTTGTTGTTCCATTTCCCACTTATTCTGTTCCTCCTCCTGGCTTCCCTCCATTGTGTGCATATTTCTACCATCTATATAGTCAAGAACATGAAGTCATTAACGGTAATACAACAAAAAGAGTGGCTGTCCTTTTTTTCTCTAGTTCTGTTCACTTTGTCATACCTTCTTGCATTTTGGCTTTAGAATCCACATATCAGGTAGACCCTGTGCCATTTGTCTCTTTGTTCTTGGCTTACCTCACTCAAATAATTTTTTCTAGTTCCATCCATTTCCTTACAAATGCCATCATTTTATCGTGTCTAATCGCTGCATAGTATTCCATTGTATATAGGTACCACAATTTTTGGATCCACTTATCAGTAGTGGCTCATCTGGGTTGTTTCCATATCTTAGCTATTGTGAACAGTGCTGCAATAATCATAAAGGGGTGTGTGTCTTTGTATACTGGTTCCTGTTTTTCTGAGTAGATGCCTAGGAGTGGAATGGAGAGTTCATAGGACAGGCCGATATTTAGCTTTCTGAGGTACCTCCAGACTTCTTTCCAAGTGGTTGTATTAGTATACATTCTCACCAGCAATGAAGTAATGCATCTCTTTCTTTGCATCCCTTCCAGCATCTGTCATTGGCTGAATTTAGGATGTGGGCTATTCTGACTGGGGTAAGGTGGTATCTCAGAGTTGTTTTTTATTTGCATTTCCTTTACGGCCAGGGATGATGAACATTTCCTCAATGTTTCTTTCCTGTTTTTACCTCTTCTTCTGAGAAGTCTCTCTTTAGCTCCCTTAACCATTTCAAAATTGGTTTGTTAGTTTTGTAAATGGTTAGTTTCTTGAGTTTACCATATAATGGATATTTGACCCTTGTCTGATATATTGCTGGTAAATATTTTTCCCAATTATTTGGCTTTCTTTCTAGTTAGTTGCTACTTTTTATCTGTGTAGAAACTTTTTATTTTAAGGTAGTCCCATTTATCGAGTAATTCTCCAATTTGTTGTGACCCTGGGAATCTGTTCTGGAAGTTCCTGCTTTTGCCTATAAGTCCAAGTCTCTCTCATACTCGGTCCTGCAGTATTTTCAGAGTTTCAGGCTTGATGTTAAGGTCTTTAATCCATTTTGAGTTGATGTTAGTGTATGGTGATAGGCTAGGGTCCACTTTTAGTTTTCTACATGTGGCCAGTTTTCCCAGCACCAGTAGTTGAAGAGGTTATGGTTCTTCCACCGTATATCTTTGGCTCCTTCGTCAAATATCAACTGACTGTACATGTTCAGCTATACTTCTGGGTCCTCTAACCTGTCTCACTGATTTTTGGGTCTCTTTTTGTGCCAGTACCAAGTTGTCTTTGTTATTATGGCTCTATAGTAGAGCTTGAAGTCCTGTATCATGATCCCTCCTGCATCCTTTCTTTTGCCTAAAATTTTTTGGCTATGTTAGGGCTTTTGTTGTTCCATATGAAATTTTGGACTATTTTCTCTATTTCAGTAAAGTAAGTGGTTGGAATTTTAATGGGAATTGCATTGAATGTGTTTATTATTTTTGGCAGTATGGCCATTTTCACCATATTAATTCTACCTATCCAGGAACATGGGAAGTCTCTCCATTTCCTGGTATCCTCTAAGATTCCTTTTTTTAGGCTTTTATACTTTTCATGAAATAGACCTTTTACATCGTTGAATAGGTTACTTCCTAAATACTTTTTTTTGAGGTTATTGTGAATGAGGTTGTTTCCTTGATGTCCATTTCTGTTTGTACTTTTTTGGTTTACAGAAAGCCGACTTATTTTTGTGGGTTAATTTTGTATCCTGTTACTTTGCCAATTTGGTTTATAAGCTCTAAGTGTTTGATGATGGAGCTTTAGGGATCGTTAATTTATAAAATAATGCCATCTGCAAAAAGAGAGAGTTTATATTCTTCCTCTCCTATGTGGATCCCTTCAATGTATTTTTCTTGCCTTATTGCTCTGGCTAAAAATTCCAGAACTATATTGAAGAGGAATGTAGAGAGTGGGCATCCTTGCCTTGTTCCTGTTTTTTGGGGAATTGGTTGTAGTTGTTCCCTATCAAGCATAATATTGGCTTTTGATCTACTATGTAAGGCTTTTATTGTCTTATGAAATGTTCCTTCTATTCCTATTTTTTCCAGAGCTTTTAAGATGAATGAGTGATGAATTTTATCAAAATCCTTTTCCAAATCAATGGAGATAATCATGTGGTTCTTGACCTTGGAACTGTTGATGTGATGGATTACATTTATTGACTTACATATGTTAAACCATCTCTGTATCTCTGGGATGAAGCCTACTTGGTTATAATGTATGATTTTTTAATATGTTTCTGGATTCTGTTGGTTGCAATTTTATTGAGCAGCTTTGCATCTGTCTTAATCAAAGAGATCGGTGTGTAGTTCTTTTTTTGTTGGGTCTTTGCCTGGTTTGGGGATGAATGTGATATTGGGTTCATAGAATGAGTTTGGGATTACCTCCTCTGTTTCTATTTCTCTGAAGAGCTTGAGGAGTATGGGTATTAGTTCCTCTTTAAAGGTCTTATAGAATTCTGTAGTGAATCCATCAGGTCCTGGGCTTTTCCTGTTGGAAGATTTCTTATTACTTCTATCTCATTGTAGGTTATTGACATTTGTAATTGATGTATTTCTTCTTGGTTCTGTTTGAGCAATTTGTATTTCTTTTTTTTTTCATGCAGGAAAAGAAGTTTATTTACCAAAAGGCTGCCCCCACCATGCATGGTGGAAAAGCATGACTGAAAAGGAAGGTGGTAGACCCACCTATGATCAAGTCTTATCTAGGCCAAGGACAGGAAGAGGTGTGGCCAGGTGCTGGAAAATTGTGGCCACATTGGATCTGGATGAATAGTAGAGAGCAAAGAGATCCTGAAGGTAAAGAGACTTCTCACAATGTACCATTGCAGAGACATTAATTGTCTAAATCTGAGAACAGCAAAAAATATTAGGTTATATGGCTATCCAGGGAGCGCAGGAGGCTTGTCAGCGGGGTTTCACAGCTCGGGAATGACTCACAGGACCCCATTAAATGTGTTAGAGAGTCAGTTTGGTGAGTGAAGGAGAGCTGACTAGGAAGAAGCGGTGTCCCGGCTTGCCCCAGACCCCTATAGAGAGAAATGGCTAAGCCCCCCAAAAAAGGCATTCTCCGCTTCAGAGATGACCATCCTTTCTGATAAAGGCCATAGGAGCTCTGTGGAATGGCTCCACATCTGAGCAGAGATTGAGCAACAGAGAGCCGTGGAGAGTAGTTTCATTCACCAGAGTAGAGAAGTGGTGTGCACATGGATGTGAAGGCCAGCAATGGTATTGACTTTTCACCAATTGCTGAAAAGTCTCACATGGTTTATCAAGGCAGTTTGGTTTGCAGAAAAGGGGTGGTTAGGAAATTCTAGCATTTCCAACTCAAAAACCTCATCCCAGTCATGGCACCATTTGTAAGGTATATGAAATAGGTAGATTTCATTAAGTAGCCCATGAAGAGAACACCACACGCTATTCAGGCATGAAAAGAAGTTTATTTACCGAACTGCTGCCCCCACCATACATGGTAGAGAAGAATGGCTGAAAAGGAAAGAGGGGGCGGGGATAGCAATTTGTACATCTGTAGAAATTCATCCATCTCTGCTAGGTTTTCGTTCCTTTGTGAGTAGAGTCTGGAATTATTTCTTTATGATTGTTTTGATGTCTTGGATGTTTGCTGTAATTTTTCCTGTCGTATCTCTGATATTATTGATTTGGGACTCCTGTCTTATTTTGTTAGTTACTCTTGCCAGTGGTCCCTCAGTTTTAGTGTCTATTTTTTAAACAGCTTTTAAAAATTAATTTTATTTATAATTTTCATAGTCTGTCTCACTAATTTCAGCTATTATTTCGGTTCTCTTTCTCTCTAGCAACTTTAGGTTCAATTTTTTCTTGTTTCTCTGGTAGTTTTAGTTGCATCATAAGATCGTTTACTTGTTCTATGTTTTCTTGATGTGTGCACTGAGAGCAATGAATCTGCCCCTCAGGACTGCTTTCGCTGTGTCCCATTGGTTTCTTTGTGATGTTTCTTCATTTTCACTGAATTGTAGGAACTTTTAAATTTCTTCTTTAATTTCTTCTGTGATCCATGTATTGTTCAACAGAGTGCTGTTTAATTTCCATGTGTTTTTTTTTTTCTATTTATGCCTTGTTCTTGAGAATGAGTTAGATTACACTATGCTCAGATAGAATACAGAGTATTATGTCGATCCTCTTGTATTTACTTAAATTCCTTGTATGAACTAAGAAATGATGTATTGTAGAAAAACTGAAGGGGTTGGCAAGAGTTAGACCCAGCTGGTGTGAATGACTGTAATTGTAACTACTCAGGAGGCTCAGATCTGTGTATTTAGGTTCAAAGCCAGCCCAGGTAGGAAAGGTCATGAGGCTTTTCTGAGGTTGCTCAGCACCATACCCTGCCTCAAGTCTGGGGTTGTTCACCACTTTTGCCACCATGAGCTGCTTATGCATGCCAGTATGGAGAGGCAGAAACCACCACGGGTCTGGACTTGTTCACTGCAGCTGTCCCCACCTCAGCCACTGCTGTCACCCCTGGCTGGTCTGGGCAAGTGCCAAGAGGCATTGTGCCCCAATTCTGGGTGGTTTGCCACCACTGCCAGCTGCTGCTGCTGTTTCAGGTTAGGCAAGGCTATTTACACCAGCAGGACAGAGGTGCCACCCTGAGAGTTCAGGATCCTTTGCCACTGTTGACAGCTGCTACTGCTCCTGACTGGGCTGGGCTACTTGTACCAGCCAGGCAGAGGCGCTATTCCAGGGAGGTTGAGGGGAGTCTTTGTTCCAGCTCTGCCTTCTGAGATTTCTGTTTGTATATTCTGGGTTGGCCCAGCTCTTGGGAGTTCCTGGGAGACTTGGGAAGCTTGTGGGTGTGTGGTCCTCAGAGGGTCCAGACCTGGGGCACTTAAGCAACTTGGCACAAAACCCTGTCACTTAAGCTCTGCAACGTGGAGCCCCATCACCAACAAAGAGTGAGGGAAGGGTCTTCCCACTTTACTGTCTGTGTAGGATTTTCCCTTTTCTTTTTGCACTTCCTTTATCTCTCTGAGTAATTGCCTTTTTTTGTGGGTCGCTTGGAGAAACAGAGCATTGAAATACAAACTCTTTATTTGGTTGGAGAGAGCTGTGGTGTTTCCCTGCTGTTCCATCACCTTCTTGGTCCCTCCCCTTCAGGTGGAGTTTTTCTTAGCCAGCCAGTGGACCTTGGTTACCAAAAGAAAGGTACATAAAAGAATATGTTGTAAAGCCTGCAGATTGAAGTTAGACACTTCTGTTAATATAGCCTTCTTAATTTTAGGAAGCCAAGGGGGTGTTCTACACTAAAGTATTTCAAAGGGATTGAGTCCTTTAACATAAGGGCTACATCTTGCTCGAAAGAGAGTGAAGTGGAGGAGGTTTACCTAGCTATGGCCAGTCCCTGTATTTAATTTAGTTAAAGTTTCCTTTAAGGTCATTTTCATTCTTTCTAATGCTTGAACTCTGAGGCTTATAAATGAGTTGTAACTTCCAATTTATTCCTAGGGCATTAGTTAATAATTGAGAACTTGGGCCATGAATGCTGGGCCATCTTTTGGACCCCACAGCTAAGGGTAAGTCAAATCAAAGTATTATTACATGCCTCAGCTCAGCCTGAAAAAATGTCCATTATTACTAACAGATACCAATAGCCATACTTTCCAGGCTTTACCTCTGTGGAGTCCACTTTCCAAAATTCACCATCTGAGGTTCCTCAAATATGAATTATTTTCATATGTTCCAGCATTTCAGCATTTACCTGTTGGAAATTACCTACACACATTACAAAGTATTGTCAGGCTGAGGCCCCACCGGTTTTCAGAACAGTTTTAGGCAGTGTCCTCGGGCAATTTACCAGGCTGCAAATATCTACATGTAAACTGACAGAAAGCTTGAGCCTGTATGCATTTTTCACAAGTTCAGTATCAACATTTGCAGACTTATTACCACTGTTTATGCTTCTTCCTTTAATATTGATGACCAGTATTTCTAGAGAAACAACTAGTTTTAGAGTGGTCTCCCAAGCTACCTTATCAGCTCAGATGTTTCCCTGTATCTTAGGGTCTCTAGTTTCTTTAACTCCTGTAAAGTACTCTGAAACTTGGAGACTTCTTCCATTTTATTCTCCTCCTTTTATCTTAAACTTGCTTTCATGATGCCACTCTCCTTCTCAATGTTCTCCTTAACCTACATGTGTTTTGGCAGGGTCACCGGAGAGTTCCCTTGACTGGCCAAGTGCTGCTCCTTCTCATAACACCTTTGCTTGCTCTTCAGCTCCTCCCTTAAGTTCACAAAGGTGCCATTGAGAGGTATTTTTCCCACCTCCACCTGTTCCACTGGGACACGATGCTTCTGCATTACATTTTTGGTGAAGATCTCAGCAGTCTTTTGGGGTTTTTACTCTAGTAGTTTCTCTTTCTAGTTTTCCACTTCAGTGTATTTTTGTGACAGATTTTTCAACTGTTTGTTTAGCATTTCTGCTTTTCTTCCTAATGGTCTTTCCCTTTCCATGGCATTCTCTATCAAAGCAAGTGGTCTTTTAACTCTTTCTGAAGAGAAACAATCTCTTTCTTGAGCCTGATATTTTCCTGTTCTCTTTTCTTGGCCTCTTCTTCTATGACACAGCACTTTCCAGTCTTCTCTGCTAACTACTCTTTCCTACTTTCTCTGTTGCTTTGAATTTCTGGTGACACTTTTCAAAGCTTATAATCGACATGTACTTCAACCTAATATATTCTTATATCAGGTCCAGCTCTTTTCTTTTTTTTTTTTTTTCTTTTTCTTTTGGGTCTGGTCGTGGGGCCTGAACTCTGTCCAGGACACTGTCCCTCAGCTCTTGAGCTCAAGGGTAGTGCTCTACCACTTGAGCCACATTGCCACTTCTGGCTTTTTTCTTTTTGCTTATGTGATGCTGAGGAATCAAACCCAGGGCCTCATGCATGCAAGGCAAGCACTCTACCACTGAGCCACATTCCCAGCCCCCCAGCTCCATTTTCATAGCCATAATTTCTTAATGGAATTCAGAGATCCTTTGCATGTTTCTCCAGAGCAATGAACACATTTTCCTTGTAATTAATGTGATTACTTAACCTGTCATTTACATTTTCCAGGTGGTGAATGTGTCCTCCTTGGACATTCCTTTTTCTAATGTCCATTTTGCTTGCATTAAGCTCACTGATCTAGTCCTAGAGGTTCCCTACTGCCATTTGCAAATGATCTGTACTGTATTTGCCAAAGGTTATTGAACCCTATTCTGGTGCTCCTACCAAAACTCAAACTCTTTTTTTAGACTCGTTTTTTTCAGGGTGTCTCTGTTATCAAACACCAACTGAGCAATCACTTTACCTCAAAACCTTCTAACTTTTCAAGCTTTATTCTAATATCTGTAGCTGACTGGGTAACAAAGGCCATATTTAGGGCTCTTTGATTCTCCAGGATTTAAAGATCTATAGCCTATAGGTTCTATAGGCTTCTGGCAGAATTTCCAGAAAAAGCATTAGGGTACTCACTGGGGAACAGTACCATCTCACTCACCTTAGATTGAAGACTGGGGTTTCTAGCCACTGCGGTATCCCTGCTAGCTGAACCTGGAAATAATTGGTAAACACCTCCATATCTCGACTGCTGTAAGCCTCAGCTTGGGTAAGTCTGGAGAAAGACTTGTTCCAAATAGTCTGGGTCAATAGTGGGTCTACTGTCTGGTTCAAGGATCACCGTCAAGTCAACTACAGTATTCACTCCCTTTTCTACCAGGTGAAAAACACCTGTAAAATTTGCTGACAGTCATCCCAGATGTGCTTTTGTGTGAAAATTACTGTCTCTAATGAGGTAATGAGCCCCTGTTTTTTTTTTTTTTCTGAAAAGGATGGATTTTTCTGTTTCCAGTTACACAGGTCATTACTTGTAAAGGGAACATATATTAGAAAGGGGTCCTGCCCACCATCTCCTCCATGTTCCTGTCTCAAGGGTAATAAGGGTAACATACCACATTGTACCACCTCAGTCTGGTACAAGTAACCACTTTTAGTATGGGAGGACTCATTAAAGTTGCTGATGAAAAAGAATAGGAGAGAGAGTACATCAGTGCATCTTCCTCTGAGGGATTCTGTATACCTGGGGAAGAATATTTTTTGGATATGACAACCTAAGGCCTTGTTCTCCCATCCTGAGAAAATGAGTAAACAGGTGCATACAGGACATAGATAGAACTATCAGCATACATACAAAGACCAAGATCCATAGACACTTAACCCACATGTCCCATACCTCTCAATATTGACCTCTACAGGTGGTCCCAGATGACAGAGAGAACGTCCCAGATTGCCCAGATTGCCTCTTGAGGAGGCTACAGATGACCTCTGGAAGATGTCACATATATACTACCTAGGAGGCCCTAGATGACCTCTCATGGAGGTTCCAAATGGATTCCCAAGGAAGTGTCAGATGACCTCCAAAGGAGTTTCCAGATGTCTTTTCAATGAGACTGACATTACCTCTCAAGTAGCTCCCAGATGGCCATTCAAGGAGGCCACATGAACTCCAGAGAAAGTTCCAGATAACCCTCTTGAGAAAGCGACAGATGACCTCCAGAGAAGGTCTTATATAGCTTCTCAAGGAAGTCCCAGATGATGTCCAAAGATAGTCATAGATTTCTCATCATGGTAGCCTGAGGTGACCTCCCAAAGAGGCTCCAGATGACCTCAGGAGGTGGTCCTAGATTGCCTCTTAAGAAAGCCCCAATGACTACTTTTGAAGAGGTCTCAGGTGGCCTCCTGAGGAAGCCCCAGGTGACCTCTGGAGATAATCCAAGATGGCCCCTGGAGAAGGACCCAGATGACCTCCAGTGTAGGTCTCAGAGGTCTTCTCAAGTAAGTCGCAGATGTACTCTTGATAAGGTTCCAGATGGCTTCCCACAGAAGCCCTACATTATCTCTCAAGTAGGTTCTAGATGGCATCCCAAGGAAGCCACAAATAGCTTCCAGAGGGGTACAAAACAAGCTGGCAAGCTTGCGAAGATGCACCTCTAGAGGTACATAAATGACTTTTGTCCATGTTGGACCTCCGGAGACAAACACTCGAGGTAGACTCTCAACCCTGAGGGCTGACACTCTCACCTATGGGTATTTTTCCGTGGGGCCAAGGCCTGATGCAATCCGAATGGATTATCTCGATAGTCTTCAAAAATAAGGACCTCTGTAGTTCAAGAAAATCCATCGAGACACGTTTTATATAATAAATGTTCTCCAAACCACCAACCCCCAAAATTATGATATCCAAAGCTCCAAACATCAAAGAGAAAGCCTCTTTTCCCCTTCTCTTTGTCTCTCCTTCGCTACAGACAATACTTCTTTTGAGGTCTTTTCCTTTTTCCCTTCTACCAGTTCTTTCTTCTCTTTAGGACTCTCCACTCTCCACAGACCTGAACTGCTTTGCAAGGCTCATCAGTTACCATCCTTCACCTTCTGCCCTCCCTCAACTTCCTCTCCACCCAGGTTTTTCCCCTTATGCTATCACACCACTTCCTTCCTTCCAGGACTTTTTCTTTTTCTCTCACCTTCTATTGCTCTGAACAAGCAGCCTACATAAAGTCTGTACCCCTTCTCCATTCCAACTGCCTGTTTTCAAACTACCTACAGCCAATCACTTCTTAACAGCTCAATTCGTGGTGATTAATGCACCAGTCCCTCCCACAGGATGCCTCACCTTCTTTGGTGGCATTCTTTGTCCTCTCCAGCTGGCCAGGAAATGGGCCCATGCTGATTATCACACCCTATAGATTATCGGGCCCTGCTGATTATTACAGTATCCTCCTTGTGAACAAGTAGCAATTGAAATTGGAAATTTGATTGTGGTATTACAAACTCATTGTGACATCACAAACCCATTTTGACATCATCACTACCACGACATAACAAACCCCTTGTAACAACATTGTCATTGTGACATCATGATTCCATTTTGACATCTCAAATCTATTATGATCTCTTAGCTCCTTGGAAAAATAACATGCCATTTTCAACATCACTGTCCCTTTGTGTACACATATCCTTGTTGTGAACTGACAGTTGAGATCAGACATGCCATTATAAAATCAAAAATTGTTTGTGACATACTTAACAGTGTGACATAACATTTTCATTATGAGAGCATCAGCTCATTGTGACATCACCAAACTTAATGACAGAATCGCATTATGACAACAATTCTTGTGAAATCACAGACACATTGGGAATGCCTATTCTGTGATTTCATTGTATTTCAAATGTGGCATGAGAGTTGATATCAGAAATGCATTTTTGTGCATACAAACCATTTTGACATCATACTAACTTTGTGACATCACAGTACCATTGTGATATCACTAACACAATGTGACATAAAAAACCTCTCCTGTCCTCCTAACTTTTGTGACATGCTGACATTGTGATATGTTAGACTTTTTGCCCTCATAATTTTCAACCTCATATCTCATTTATGACTTGAGATAACAGAAATCAACTCTGACATCATGACTATTGTGACATCACACTGACAGATGTCATGATCATCATGTCACATTGTGATATCACAAAAGGTTTTGATATCACAATTAATTGGTGATACCATACAGTAAGGGGGCTATGATGTAACAATTGGTTAGTGATATCCAAATGGCATAATGGATCTCAATTGTTATAAAATCACAGAGAATATGAGTTCACAACAGACTGTGGTATCTCCAAAGTCATGTGTTTTCACAAATGTTATGAAGTCATAGGAGGATTGTGATGTCACATTGTGACACAATGTTTACGATGTCTGTCAGTGTGATGTCACAATGGTCATGATGTGACAGTGGATTTCTGATATCATATATCATAACTGAAATATTATAAGGTTGAAAACTGATTATGAGCTCATAAAGGGCCTAAGACATCTGAATTGCTGCACATCACAAGACTTATGAGGTCTGGGCAGGTTTTGTATGTCACAGTGTGTTAGTGATATCACCATGGCACTGTGATGTCACAAAGTGATTGTGATGCCGTATATTTATGAGATCACAATATATTTCTGACATCAACACACATGCCACATATGAAATAGAATGAAATAAGAGAATAGGCATTTACAATGTGTCTATGACATCATAATGACAATATAATGTCATAATGCTATGAGATCATTGTAAATTGGTAATGTTGCAAGGAGGTAATTGTGTAATAATGAATATGTATTGTCACACTGGCGATGGGATCACAAGGGGTTTGTGATGTTACAATGGCATATATGAATTCAATAGTCATGTGTTCACAATGAGGAATGGGTACACAAAGGGCCTATGATGTCACTTATGCCATGTGTGTTTACAAAGTTACTTGGGGTCATGATAGCTTTATGATACACAGTTGTGATGAAGTCAAAATGGGCTTTTGATATTATAATGATTTGTAATATCTCAAACACAAGTCCATTTTCAATTGTTACTATTTCACAATGTGCATACAAGTTCACAGAATGAGCTGGAAGTCATAATGGACATGAATTTTTAAAAATGTTAGGAGGTCTTTTTGGTTTGTGAATATACAATGGGACAGTGATATCACCATGACAATGTCAACTTATTATTATTGTTTTGTTGTCACAATTAGTTGATGATTCCACAGTTGTGGTGAGGTCACAAAATATTGTTGTGTTGGGCATGTCACAATGACATGATGATTCTCAATTGTCTTAACTTTCAATGTGTATATTAGTTCACAAAGGGACTGTGGTTTCTCCAAAAGTATGTGTTGTCACACATATACTGAAATCCTAAAAGGTTTGTGATGTCAGAATTTGACACAATGGATATTACATCTGGCAGTGTGATGCCACCATGGTCATGATGTCACTGGGAATTGTGATATAAAATATCATCTATGAAATCTAATGAGGTCAACAACAGATTCTGAGGACAAAAAGGCCTAAGGTATCAGAATTGCAGCATGTCACAAAAGTTATGATGAGAGGATAGGTTTGTGATATCATGGCGGGTTAGTAATATCACAATGGAAACATGATATACAAAGGGATTGAGATATCACAATGGTTATGAGTTCCTGATTTGTTTATGATATCAATGTACATGCCACATTTGAAATAGAATGAAATCACAGAAAAGGCATTCATAATGTGTCTTTGATGTCACCATGACAATGTAAAGTTTTAATTCTATCATATCATTTTAGTTTTGTGATTTCACAATGAGAAGATGGTATAAAAATGATAATGTGATGTCACAATTATGATGATCTCACAAATTGTTTTGCATGCCAAAATGTCATGTCTGATTCTCAATTGTCAATATTTCACAGTGGGGCTTTGGGTACACAATGAGACTCTGATATCACAAAGCTATGTATTTTTCAAATGTTATAAGAGGTTATAATAGATTTGGAATGTCACAATGTGATCCTGGTATCAAAACAACAATGTGAAGTCACAATGGGTTTGTGATGTCACAGTGGTGATGAGGTCACAATGGGTTAGTTATGTCAACAGTTTGTAATATCACAATTATTTGTCCAATTTCAATTGCTACTAGTTCACCATAAGGACACAGTAATAACCAGAAGTGCCCCTATAATCCACGGGAACAGATAGTCATCATGGCACCCTAGTCTGGACCAATGGAGAGAGGGGTGCATGACACTGGAGGGGGCAGGGCATGCTGCTGAAGGAGATAGGATGTCAAGCCCCACATGGTGAGCTGCCAAGAAGTGATTGGGAATGGACATTTGGTAAGTGATAATTGAAAACTGGAAGGCAAAAAACATATTGTAGTTGGGGAAGGGTACAGCCTTTATATAAGCTGCATATTCAGAGCAAGAGAAGGGGAGAGAAAAAGGTTAATGGCCTGGATGGAAAGAAGTGATGAGACTGCTGGAGGGCAAAGACCTGGGAGGAGAGGAAATTGAGAGAGAGCAGGAGGTGAAGGACGGCAATTGGCCACCTGGACAAGGCAGGGCAGTCCTGTCAAGAGCAGAGCAGCCTGAAGAGAAGAATTGAATGGTGGAAGGAAAAGAAAAAGAAGTGAAAGGTAGGACAGATCTGTAGAGAAGGATAATGAAGAGAAAGGAAAAAGCCTTGTCCTTTGAAGTGTGGAGCATTGGAGATCATTATTTTGGGGGTTGGTTGTTTGCAGACCAGTTAACAAGTGGCTGAACTGCTCTTTGGAGGGTTTATGGTTGAGACTGAATTTAGCTCTCAGCATCCAGCCCAGGCCAAGGTAGTCGTTTGTTACAAAATTTATGAGGACAAGACAGGTTTGTGAGTTACATTGCATTAATGATATCACAATGTCAATATGAGGTCACAAAAGGATTGTAATGTCACAATGATGATGTGGTCACAATGGGTTTCTGAAATCAACCTATATGCCCCATTTGTGATAGAATGAAATCACAGAATAGGCAATTGCATTGTCTCTAGGACCTCACAATGAAAATTTGATGTCATAATGCCATGGTGTCATTGTCGTTTTGGGATGTAACAATGGGCTGATGGTATTATAACAAAAATGTGATCTCACTCTGGAGATGATGTCACAACGCGTTTGTAATGGTACACAGGCATGTCTGATGTCAATTGTCTTTGTTCACAATGACGACATGATAACCCAAAGGGACCATAATATCACAAACACCATGTGCTTTTTCAAAGGTGCTAAGCAGTCACAACAGGTTTGGGATGTCACAAGGTTATGATGATATCAATGTGGCAATATGATGTCATAATGGGTTTGTGATGTCAAGTGGTGATAAGGTCACACTTGGATAGGGATGTCAAAACGAATATGTAATATCACCATTACATGTCCAATTTCATTCTACTAGATCACAATGAAGATAGGAGTTCACATAAGGAGCTAGAAGACAGTAAGGCCATGAATTTTGTAAAATATGAGTATATAATAAGCTGGTGAAAATGCAATGAGACAGAAATAGATGCAGAAAAAGCATTTGACAATATCCAACACCCCTTTATGATGAAGGTTTTGGAAAAATTAGGAATCCATGGAACATTCCTCAATACAATAAAGGCTGTATATGACAAGCCTACAGCCAGCATTATACTAAATTGTGAAAAACTAAAGCCATTTCCTCTTAACTCAGGAACAAGACAACGATGTCCACTCTCTACGCTTCTCTTCAATCTATTATTAGAATGCCTAGCTACAGCAAAAAGACAAGATGCAAACAAAAAGGGGATCCAAATAGGGAAAGAAGAAATAAAACTCTCCCTCTTTGCAGATGACATGATCTTGTATTTAAAGAATTCCATAGACTCCACTCCCAAATTACTCAAGCTGATTCAAAACTTTGGCAAAGTAGCAGGGTATAAAATTAACCCCCCAAAATCAATGGCTTTTCTGTATGCCAACAATGAAAAAAGTGTGGCTGAAATTAGGAAATTAACTATATTTGTAATAGCCCCACAAAAAAATTACCTAGGAATTAACTTAACCAAAGAATTGAAGGACCTCTATGATGAAAACTTTAAAAACTTGAAAAAGGAAATCAAAACAGAACTTAGAAAATGGGAAAAACTCCCATGCTCCTGGATTGGAAAGATTAACATTGTGAAAATGGCAGTACTTCCAAGGTTATCTACAAATTCAATGTGATACCTATCATAATTCCAACCTCATTCTTCAAGGAAATAGAGGAGGCAATCAAAATATTCATATGGAACAATAAAAGACCCCGAATAGCAAAAATGCTCCTCAACAGAAAGAACACTGCTGGAGGAACATCAATATCAAATTTCAAACTCTACTATAAAGCCATAGTAATCAAAACAGCTTGGTAGTGGCACAAGAACAGACCTCAGGACCAATGGAATAGAATTGAAAACCCAGAAATGAACCTACAGACCTATAGCCATCTAATCTTCGATAAGGGAGCTAAAAAAATAGAATGGAAGAAAGACAGACTTTTCAGTAAATGGTGCAGGCAAAATTAACTACTTGTAGAAAACTAAAGCTAGGTCCTTATATATCACCCTGCACCAGAATCAACCACAAATGGATCAAAGACCTCGGAGACAAAGCAGACACTCTGAAAACATTACAGGATGGAATAGGAGAAACCCTAGGTCTCCTTGGCGCAGGCTGAAATTTTCTTAATAGAGACTAGGAAACACAATAAATCAAAGAAAGGTTGGGCAAATGGTATTGCATGAAGTTGCACAGCTTCTGCATGGCAAAGGACACAGCTAGCAAGATCAATAGAAAGCCTACGGATTGGAAGATCTTCACGAGCCATACAACGGACAAGGTTCTCATATCTAAAATATACTTGGAACTCAAAAAATTAAATCTCTCCACCAAAAATCCTCAAAGAAACAATTGCCCTATAAATAAGTGGGCTAACGACTTAAAGAGAAACTTCTCTGAAGAAGATAGAAGGATGGCTAATAAACACATGAAGAAATGCTCAACCTCCCTAGCCATAAAAGAAATGCAAATCAAAACAACATTGAGATACCACCTCACCCCAGTTAGAAAGTCAAAAATCAAGAACTCTAATAACAACAGATGCTGGAAGGGATGTGGACAGAAAGGAACCTTACTGCATTGTTGGTGTGAGTGTAAACTTGTTCAACCACTTTGGAAAGTAGTATGGAAGTTCCTCAAAAGCCTTCACATTGAGCTCCCCTATGATCCAGCAATCCCAGTTTTGGGCATTTACCCAAATGTTTACAAACAAGACCACACTAAAGCTACCAGCACAACTATATTTATTGCAGCATTATTTACTATAGCTAAGATATGGAACCAACCAGATGCCCCTCAGTAGATGAATGAATCAAGAAAATGTGGTATAGATACACAATGGAATTCTATGCCTCCATCAGAAAGAATGACATTGCCCCATTTGTTAAGAAATGGAAAGACTTGGAAAAAAATATATTAATTGAAGTAAGCCAAGCCCAAAGAAACATAGATCCCATGGTATCCCTTATTTGCAATATGTAGTATATGTATGAGTCAAGCAGAAAAGGTCAGATAATGTGATGTTAGGAAAATGAACCCTCAGGTATGTATTTTAATGTTTTTTCTCTTATGCATGTCTTTCTAACGCATTTATAAGATTATTTCTTTGTTGCTTTGTATGTCCCTCCCCCACAGTATAACCCTACTTTCACTGTATTTGATGTCAGTAAAATTTGTGGAGGGGAAGGGGAAAAACAGGTCGTTTAAATTAGGATACAGGTGGACCCATTGCAACAATGAGAATTACAAGTTGTCATGTCGAAAATGAACTTTACAAGTTTGGTGGGGGGGGAGCATTGGGGAGGCCAGGGGGAGGCTGGGAAGGGGTGTGAAGGGTAAACAAAGGAGGAGGCTACAATGCTTGATAAGATATGTACTCATTATTTTGCCCATGTAATTGTAACCCTTCTGTACAATATGTTCACAATACACAATAAAAATAAATAAAATTACATCATACTTAATTTTGGTATTAAAAAAAGAAAATACAATGAGACAGAGATATCCCATTGGCAATGTGATGCTATCATTACATGAGATAGTATTGTTTTGAAGTCACAAATGGTGATGCCCTACAGGTGATGAAGTCACTTAAGTTTGTGATTTCACAATGGATTGGTGATGTCACAATCTCATGGCAGATCTCTAATTGACAAAGACTATATAAGTTCACAAGGGATAAAGATGTATCCAAAGGCCTATGTTGGCACAAGTGTAATGAGTCTTAACATGTTTGCGATGTCCTCATGTGACTCAGTGGTCATGACATCTGGCAGTGTGATGTCACAGTGGTCATGACATCACAGTGGTTTTTTGATATCACATGTCATGACTTAAGTATTATGAGTTAAACAATTTATGTACTCAGAGAGGCCAAAGGGATCACACTGGCAGAATGTCAAAAAAATTATGAGGATAAGACTGTTTTGTGATGTCACAGTGGGTTAGTGATATCATAATGGTAATATGGTGTCATCAAGGTATTGTGATATTATAATGATTATGTGGCCACAATGTTTTTCTGATACCAACCCACCTGCAACATTTGAAATAGAATGAAATCACAGAATAGGCATTCCAATGTATCTGTGACATCACAATTACATGTGATTTGATGTCATTGTTGTTTTATGATGTCATGTTGGGCTGATGTTATCATAATGACAATGTGATGTTACACTGGTGATGATGTCACAAAGGTTTTGCTATGTTAAAATGGCATGCCTGATCTCAATTGTCATTAGCTCAACATGAGGATATGAGTACACAAAAGGCCTGTCATGTCACAAAGGCCATGCTTTCTTTCAAAGCTTCTGAGGTCATAATAGTTTTGGGAATTCACAATGTGATCATGTTGATACAATGGGAATGTGATAACACCATGAGTTTGTGATGCCTCCGAGGTGATGAGGTCACAAAGAGTTAAGGATGTCTCATCAAGTTTGTAATATAACAATGACATATACAATTTCAATTTCTTCTAAGTCACTATGAGGATACTATAATAACCAGTGGGGCCAGAATTATCTGTGGGAGCCGATATTCATTGTAAATTCTTGGCTTGGCCCACCGGAGATTGTGGGGAATGCCGCTAAAGGTGGAGGTGTCAAGCCTCACACGGTGTGCTGTCAAGAAGTGATTGAGCATTGGGCAGTTTTGGAAGTGATGGTTGAAAACTGTTAGGCAGGAGATCCGTTGGAAGGAGGAGGGATACAACCTATATATAAGTTGCATTTTCAGAGCATTGTAATGGAGATAAAAATGGGAGTTACCCGGATGGAAGAAAGTGGTGAGACAGCAGGAAAGGAAAAGCCTGAGAAGAGAGGAAGCTGAGGGCGAGCAGAAGGTTGGCAAGTGGTCACTGGGTCAGAGTAGGGCAGGCCTGTGGAGAGTGGAGAGGCCTGAAGAGAAGAAGGAAGTGGTGGAAGGGAAAAAGGGAAAGACCAGGAAGGAATGACATGTCTGTAGAGGAGGGAAGAATGGAAAAGAAAAAAAGCCTTGCCCATTGAGGTTTGGAGCTTTGGAGATCATAATTTTGTGATTGGTTGTTTGCAGAACAATTAAGAAAGGGCAGGGCTGCCCCTTGGAGGTCTGAGGTTTGGTGGTCAAGGCTGCTCTTGAACCTGGGTATCCAGTCCAGAATAAGGTAATCACAATCCCCTTTCTAGTGAAAAATGGTTTATTATATTAAATGTGACTCTATGATTTGTCTCCTTTCCTTAGAGGTCATATGTACATGAGTTCACAGAAAGAGCTTGAAGTCTCAAAGTCCATGAATTTTCTAAGATCTGATGAGGCAATAACAGGTTTGTAAAAACACAATGGGAGAGTGATATCACAAGAGCAATACTACAATATTATGAAAAATTATGATTTGATACAACAATTAGTTGTTGATGTCATTCTCATGATGAGGTCACAATAAGTTTGTGATATCACAATGGGTTCACGATGTCAGAGTGGCATGGGAGATCTCAACTGTCATTAATTGGCAATGAATATATCAGTTCAAAAAGGGACTGTAATGTCTACAAAGGCATGTTTTGTTACAAATGTGATGCCGTTCTAACAGTCTTGTGAGGTCAAAATGTGACACAATGGTCATGAAATCTGGCAGTTTGATGTCACAGGGGATTTCTGATATCACATGTCAAACCAGAAATATGAGATTGAAAACATATTATCAGCTCACAAAAGGCCTAATATATGGCAATAGCAGTATGTCACAAAACTTATAAGGACAGGACTTGTTTGTGATGGCACAGCATGTTAATGATATGACAATGGCAATGTGAAGTCACAAAGGATTGTGATATGACAATGGTTATATGGTCAAAATGGGCTTCTGAAATAGATTGAATTCACAGAATAGGCCTTCACACTGTTAAGTCACAATGTCACTGTGATTTATAATGCTATGATGCCATCACAATGAGCTGATGATGTCATAATGACAATTTGATGTCATTGGTGATGTAAGGTGTTACAATGGTTATGAGGTCACAATATGTTTCTGATACTAACACACATGTTAACTTTGAAACAGAATGAAAAAGCCATGTGGCGGTGGCTCATGCCTGTAATCCTAGCTACACCAGAGGCTGAGATCTGAGGATCGTGGTTCAAAGCCAACTCAGGCTGGAAAGTCCATGAGAATCTTATTCCCCAAAAAAAAAAAAAAATTAGAAAATCAGAAGTGGCTCTGTGGCTCAAGCGATAGAGAGCTTGCCTAGAGCTGAAGAGCAGGGACAGTACCCAAGCCCAGAGTTCAAGCCCCACGACTGACAAAAAAAAATTAAAATTAGGCATTCACAATCTTTTTATAACATCACAATCACAATGGGATCACATAATGCTGTCTTGTCATTGTAGTTTTGTCATGTCAAAAGTAGTTGATGCTGTCATAATGACAATGTTATGTCACTGTGGTGATGTCACAAAGGGTTCATTATGTTAAATTGGCATGTCTGATATCAATTGTCAGTTCATAATGAGGGCATAGTTCCACAAAGGGACTGTGTTGTCACAAAGGTCATGTGTTTTTTCAAAGGTGCTAAGAGGTCCTAATAGGTTTGCGTTGTCACAATTTGATAGTGAGGCCAAATGGCAATGAAAGCTCACAATGCTTTTGTGATGACACATTGGTGATGAAATCAAATAGTTTTGTGAAGTCATATCTCATAATCACATGTCCAATTTCAGTTGCTACAATTTCACAATAAGGTATGAGTTCACAGAAAAAGACAAGTATAAAAGGCCATGAATTTTCTAAAATGCTATGAAGACATACTAGGTTTTTGAAAACACAATGGTACAGTGATATCACAATGGCAATGTGATGTTGCAATATGATGACTTAATAATATTTTGATATCACAATTTGTGATGCCACACTGATGGGTTCACAAAAAGTGTGTGATGTCACAATGGGTTGGTGATATCAAAATGACACATGTGATCTCTATTGTCATTAACTCACAATGAGTACATGAGCTCACAAAGGTACTCTGATGTCTCCAAAGGCATGCATTTTCACAAAAGTGATGAAGTCCTAACAGGTGTGTGTTGCCAGAATGTGACAAAATGCTCATAACATCTATCAGTGTGATGTCACCATAATCTAGATGTCACATTGGATTCTAGTATCACATTTCATACCTGGATTGGGTTTGAAAGCATTGCAATTTCACAGTGGGTTAGTGTTATCAATAGGGAAATGTGGGGTCACAAAGGAATTGTGCTATCACAATGGCTATTAGATCACAATGTGTTTCTAGTATAATAGGTTTGTGCTGCCACAATTGGTTGGAAATGTCACAATAGCATGCTAGATCTCAAATGTCATTAATTCACAATGAAGATATGAGTTCACAAAGGGACTGTGTTGTCTCTAAAGTCATGTGTTTCACAAATATGAAGTCCTAACAGATTTGTGAGTTCATAATGTGCCACCATGGTCTTGATATCTATCAATGTGATGTTACAATGTTCATGATGTCACAGTGTTCATGATGTCAGAGTCAATTTCTGATATCATATGTCATACCTGAATTATTATGAGTTTCAAAACTGATTATAAGCTTACTAAAAGCCTAAAATATCCTAATGGCTGCATATCACACAAGTTATGACTAAGTTATGACTTCCACATCAGTATGGCATCACCAGTTGTGACATCAAACCATTATTATATCATGATGTTGAAACATCACATTGTCATTGTGAAATCACTGTCCCGTTGGGTTTTCACATAGTATGACCTCACACTATGAAGCTTCTTCTATCAACTGGTATCCTCATATTGAATTATGGGTAACTGAAATTGGATATATCATTCTGATATTACAAAGAACCTGTGATATCACAAAGCCATTGTGACCTCATCACCACTTTGACATCAAAAACCCAATGGGACATCTCATTTCCATTGTGACATTATGGATTATATTGTGCCATTACAAAACTATTATGACTTATAACCACCTTTGAAAACACACATGGCCTCTGTAACATCACCGAACCTTTTTTGGATCCATAACCTCATGGGGAACTAATGACAACTGACATCAGACATACCAAGGAAACATAACAAATGCTTTCTGACATGATAATTGTGACATCATGTTGCCATTATGACACCAGCAGCTCATTTTGACATGTAAAATTACAATGGCATCATAGCAATTCAACATCACATTGTTATTCTGATGTCATAGACATGTTGTGTTTGCCTATTATGTTATTGATTCTATTTCTAATGTGGCATGTTGGTTGATATCAGAAACCCACTGTGTGTTCATGACTATTTTGATATCACAATGCCTTAGTTCCATCACGTTGCCATTGTGATGTCACATTGCCAAATTGATATCACAAGGGATTTTGATGTGACAATGGTTGTGACATCACAATGAGTTTCTGATATCAACCCACATGCCACATTTCAAATACAATGAAATCACAGATTAGGCATTCATAATGTGACTATGATATCACAATGACATAATGGCAAATGTTATAATGTCATTGCCATTTTGTGATGTCACCATAAGCAAAAGATGTCATAACAACATTGTGATGTTACACCAGTTATGATGTCACACAGGGTTTATAATGTTACAATGGTTATGAGGTCACAATGTGTTTCTGATATCAACTGATATGCCACATTTTAAACAAAATGAAATCACAGGATATACACTCACAATATGTCTAAGACAGCAAAATGGCAATGCAATGTCATTTTATGTGGTCACTGTAGCTTGTTGATGTCACAATGTGCTGATTGTGTCATAATGATTGATATCAAACTGGTGATGATGTCACAAATGGTTTGTACATCACAATGGTATGTCAGATCTTAATTGCTTTTAGTTTACAGTGAGGACATGAGAATGAAGTCACCATGACATACACAAATTAACTGTGATGTCACAAATGCCATGTTTTTTTGTCAAAAGAGCTAAAGTTCCTAACAGGTTTTAGTTGTCAAAGTTTTAATGATATAAAAATGGGTTAATGATGTCAAAACTATTTTGTAATATCACATATTATTTCAAATTTCAATTGCTACAAGTTCACAATGATACAAGTTCACAGAAGGAGCTTGATGTCCCAAAGGCCATGCATTTTCTAAGATGTGATTAGGTCATAATAGGATTGTGAAAGCATGATGGTACAGTAATATCACAATTGCTATATGATGTCAAATTCTAATTAATTGGTGATACCATAATAGTGATGAGTTCAAAATTGTTTTGTGATGTCGCAGTAGATTGGTGATGTGACAATGGCATTCCAGACCTCAATTTTCATTAACTCACAATAAGTATATAAATTTAGAACGGGCTTGTGAGGATTCTAAAGCATTTGTTGGCACAAATGTGATGAAGTCAGAACATATTTGTGATGTGACAATATGACACAATGGTCATTACATCTAGTAGTGTGATATCACTATGCTCATGATGTCAAAGTATATTTCTAAGATTTCATGATATTCCTGAAATAATATGAGGTCAAAAATAGATTGAGCTATCAATGGGCCTAACATAACACAGTGGCAACATGTCACAAAACTTTTGAGGAGAGGACATGTTTGAGTTGTCACAGTTGTTTAGATATCACAATTTCAATGGTACATCACAAAGGGATTGTGATGTCACAATGGTTATGAAGTCAAAATGTGTTTTTGATATAAACCCACATGCCACATTTGAAATATAATGAAATCACATAATAGGCATTCATAATGTATATATGATGTCACAATGACAATGTGATGTCATAGTGGTATGATGTCATTACAGATTTGTGATGTCACAATGAGCTGATGTTGTCATAATGACAATGTGCTGTCACATCGATGATTATATTGTAAATACTTTGTGATATTTCTTTGGCATATATGATCTCAATTGACATTTCACATTAAGGATATGGTTACACAAAGGGACTGTCATGTCACAAAGACCAAGTGTTTTTTCAAAGGTGCTAAAGATGTCATAATGGGTTTGGGAGGTCTCTAGGTGATTGTAATGTCATAACAGCAACGTGATATCACAATGGCTTTGTGATATCACATTGGTGATGAGGTCACAATGGACAGGACCAGTTTGTGATGTCACAACAGGTTACTATCACAATGGCACTGTGATGTCACAAAGGGATTTTCATGTCACAATGGCTTTGAGGTCATAATGGATTTCTGATATCCAGCCAATATCGCTCACTTGAAATAGAATGAAATCACAGAATAGGCATTCACAATATGTCTATAATGTCACTATGACATATGATGTCATAATACTATGATATGTAAGTTTAGTGATGTCAAAATGGCATGTCTTATCTTATTTGTCATTAGATTACTATGAGGATCCCAAAGGTTGCTATGTGCTGAGTCCTTCAAAAGGCTTATTGTGCTGAGTGCATTACACAGGGTTCTTTGTGCTATTTTTTAAAATTGTTCTGAGTCCTTGAGAGGTAGGTATCCCAACAATCACACACACACACACACACACACACACACACACACACACACACACACACACACACATGGAGGGACACCGTGTACCTGCTTGGTGTATGGGGTGGATGGAGAAGAGTCCCCCAGCGGTTGGGCTGAGGGGAGATTCGATGCACCCCCTGGACAGCTGCTGGGGTTGGGGGGAAGCCCTGACCTGAGGTGAGGCTTCTTCTGCCATAGCCTGATAGCCTTAGGGCAGAGTCAGGACAGCACAAAACCAGGGATGGAGGCGTGGCTGAGGAGGGAAGAGGCATGACCCAGGGAGGACAGGGCATGGCTGAGGGGGCACATATCTGCTGAAACCAGTGGCACACAAGGGATGGAGCACTTGGAGAGATAAGAGCAGGCACATGCATCAGGGGTGGCAGCCTCAATGCCTCTGCTGCTGTAGGAGCATGGGTCTGGGCCAGGAGCACAGAGCACACAAAGCCAGCACATCAGGCACATTCCTCGCACCACCCCAGGGAGGCTCAAAGGCTAGCTATGCCCTAAGTCTTAGGTCCCTGGCTGGGAGCTCAACTGAAGAAGGGGCATGCTCAGCCCAGCCATCCACCAGCCCCTGCCCCTGCCCCATCTCCTGCGTTCCCTGCAGCATTGCATTGCCTCTGGCTCAGACCTGTGGCACCTCTTGGCGTCATCCAGTGATGGTGCGCCCTCAACTGGTTTAAGGCCCGGACCCGGTACAGACCCCTGGTCCTCTGCTCTGGGGCCAAGCGTCCACCATTCCACTGCCATCGCTGCAAGCTACACACAGAACCACAGCCTACAGATTCTCCCAGCAGAACAAGTGAGTGGCCACCCGCAGGTCAGCACCTTGCCACCTCCCCCTACCACTACTTCTGCCACCCTGCAAATCCCGCCTCCCCTCTTGTGTCCCAACCATGCCTCCTCAGCACCAGGCAGGCCAGCCTTGACTCTGCCACAAATGCGCCCCAGGAGTGGGGGGGGTGGGTGATTGGGTGTTGACTCTGGGAACTCACACCCATCCCTAGTGGCCAGTATCCCTGGAAATGGGGAGATGCAGGAATGGGTGAGAAGGGGTCACCACTGGGCCCCTGGCTGGAGTAGTGGGAGCAACACATTCCCACATCTGCACCCTTCCTCTCCCTAGTGGGAACCTGGTGGCTTTAGGCAGAGGTGGGGAACAGCACCTTTGAACCTGCCTTATTGGGTCTTTTTCTTTTTTTCTGGGAGTAGGGGGTGTTGGATGCAGAAGATAGGCCTCCCTTGCTGTGTGAGCCCTTGTCCTCTGTGCTCAGTCATCCTTTCATCTGAGGAGGGTCCCAGAAAAGCCCACTAGGGAGGTGAGGGCACTGGGGGTCAGATAGTAGGTGAATATATGGGTGGAATACAGGCCCTCAGACACACATATACCTGGTCTATCCCCCACCCCAGCTGTCAACAGTACTCACAGGGTGATCACATTTCCCATCTCTGCCAGCGTCTGATGGTGCTCCCTGTCCATCTGATCTCTTTGTCCTCCACAAGAATTTTCCCAGTTGACCAGAAGAATCTAGGCTGGAAGTAGGAGTCTGTCCATGTATGTAGCCTTTAGGACCACATCCATGTCCTCAACACCGTCCCCACCCTGGGTCACACAACCCCCTTGGGACCCCATGACCCACTGCTTGTTTCAGTCCTGGCTCTGAGGAGCCAGCTGTCTGGGGATTCCTTCACCCAGCGTCCTGGCCTAGGGTTTTGGTGAATGGGGAGTTAAGGCTGATTGTTCCCAAGGAGAAAAGTCTGGCCCTGGAGAAGGGGAGAGGAGGGTCGTGCTGTGCCATTAGAGTGGTGCTCCCCTTGGGTGGGAGCCCTTGGTTCTGACAAGGGAACAGAGAATGGGAACCTGCATGCTCCAGCTAATACATTGTCCCAGATGAGGAATCAACAAACTTAGGAGAGGTACTACTCTGAGTCTGTGTGTGTGTGTGTGTGTGTGTGTGTGTGTGTGTGTGTGTGTCTGTGTGTCTGTGTCTGTGTCTGTGTCTGTGTGTGAATGTGTGTGTGTGTCTGTGTGTGTGTTGGGAGAGCAAGGAAATGAAAATATATTTAAGTCACCATGTTTAAAACAGCAAAAGCATTTTCTTTCTCTCTCTGTGTGTATTCGTTGTTGTTCTTTCTTCATCAATACCAAATACAAGCCCAGCCACAATTTTTGTTTTCTCCTTCACAGTTTTATGGCTCCTTTATGGAAGATTTCAGTAGACATTACTTTCCTCCCCTTTCCACCTCTCTCTTCCCCCTTTCCTGCAGCCCACAGTAGCTGCTGGGCCTGAGTGGGCCTCCCTTAGAAGAACAGTGTGAACCCTGGACTGGAGTGGATGTCTGTCCTTCTATCCCCAGCCAGAAGTTTGGTGAGGCAAAAGAGATCACAGCCACATTCTTCCAGCCAGACACTCTACTCTTGTGTGTTTAGTTGGAGATAATTCAAGGGTGTGGAATGTGTCTGCCCAACATAATTAGGGAAGGAGATGAGGGAAAGGATAGGGCAGGGGCTGTGAAGCTATGAGGTTTTGGGGACGGGCGTACGATGTGACATGGCAGATGGTTCACCATGAGAGTGGATGAGAGGAGAACCATATCTAGGGCATTAACCGTCTCTGTGGGCATCCAGGCACAGGGTTCTGGGCCCCACTGGTGGTGAGGATACCCTCCTGGGGCAGTGCCCAGTGTCAATCCTCCCTGGAGTCCTGCAGAATCCAATCTGTGTCCCGCCTGGGCTGTTTCTAGCTGGGCAGTAGTTGGCAAATCCATTCCCCCTGCTGGAGCCCGCTCGGTATCAGGAAGTGGCAGTTAGCTAGGTCTCGCTGAATGCTAGTTTCTGTAACCTGCTATAGGTTGTCTAAAGTAAAAGGGGACCACTGACTTTGGAACCCTTTAAGTTTGATTGGGACAAATTAAATACCACATTTTCCAGGTTTTTTTTAATTTAAGCTGGCAAGTTCGACTAATGCCTGGGATTATGGATCAAATTAGATGGATGATTTCAGCCATCAAACAATGATGTTCAAAGCGACACAGGCAGAGTTCCCAAGCCAGATTGTGTCCTGCTTTGAACGTTGTGCCTTGACTGCCTTTCTGTGGCAGCTGTTGAATCTCTCTAGAGTGACCACCCCACTCGGGGACATTGAGGGGGGCAGAGACTGTGACCTCACCATGCTCAGCCTGTCAGCTATGAGCATAGATGATTCCCAGCACCTGTACTGGACTCGGAGATTCAGAGAACCCAGGCTGCCTCAAGGATCCTTCCTCGGCAGCATGAAACTTAGGGGCCAGATGTGGTGGACGATCCTGACTGGCCCCAGGGGACGACAGGAGGCCCCTTGAGCCAGGCATTCAGCTCACAGCAACCTCATTCACACCTATGTGGGGAATTGAGTGCCACAGTGCTGGTCAGCTGCTGGACAGAGATCTTTGAGATGATAGTCATTCCAGAGGCCCTGGAATGTAGTGAGAACATAGTGGCTCACACCCTCAGAGCCAAAAACCATTCAGTGTGGTGGCACCAGGACGGGGTAAGAGGGAGGAGGGAGAACTGTGGGAGAGCTTCATCAGGATTCGTCCCCCCCTCCCCCACAGAGGATTCTTACCTGAATCAGATGGGACTTATCTGTAGTGTTGTCATAGAGAGATGCTCATTTATTTATCCAACAAACCATTACAGTGTGCAACAGACTCTGGGTGGTCATAGACAATGAAAAGTTCCAGGACTGGTTCCACAGCCCATGAAGAAACTTTGGATTGATTTGGATGCCAGTGCTTCAAGCGTGTCATCCTAGCTATTTAGGAGGCTGAGATCAGAGGATTGAGGCTTTTGGCCAGGGCAGGAAAGCCTGTAAGACTCTTGTCTTCAATTAACTACCAAAAACAAAACACCAGAAGTGGATGTGTGGCTCAAACCATAGACTGCTAGCCTTGAGTAAAAAGGCTTAGGGACAGCACCTAGGCTCTGAGTATAAGGCCAAGGACTGACACAAAGAAAGTGAAGAGAGAGAAGAGGGAAGGACAGAGGGAGAAAACGAGGAAAAGAAGGAAGAAGGGGAACATGCAAGCCTTGGTTTGGAGTCCATGGATCAAGGGAGCCAACTATTCACAATCTATGTGGAGACAGTTTCAGAGCCTAAAGTCAGTATGTAGGACCAAGCCACTGACCCCTCAGCAACTTCATGACAGCCAGGAGCTGTGTGATCACCGACTATATAGGGAACTAGCCTCGGGTAGAACCTAGGGCTCAGGGTGGGTCACCAGGTTTCAATTAACCCCAGCCTCATCTGGTCAGATCAGAAGAAAGTTTCCAAGATCTAGGGAGGTATTGGAGTGAGAGAGTTTCAAGGTGGGGGGGGGCAAAGTATAAGTAGGAATTTGAAGAGGGAGAAAGGTCAGGTGTGTAAGGACATTGGAGTCATGACCTCGCCTGACAACAAAGACTACCAGCCTTTGATCCAGCCACACTGCTATTAAAAGTCCTGGCACCTTGGGTTCATCATTGACAACCTGGCTGCCGTTCACTGCAGGATGCCTGTGCAGTATATCCTTAGGGACTAGGACATTCCAGGGCTCAATCTGATGATACCACCCCCGGTGTTCTTTCCTTCTCCAAAGACTGAGGTAAGCATGCCACTGCCACAGGACAGCCTTGGAATTAGGGCAGGAAATGGGTCTCTTGACTGGCTCAGTCTTTAGTCTAGATGGCAGATCTGGGATTCAGAGAGGGCAGGCTGAAGGTGGGGCACAGCTGGGTAGAGGCTGGTGGGAAAACCAGAGTGACTGGGCTTTGAGCAAGGTTGTTTCTTTGATAAAACTCACAACATAGGAACATTTCTGGGATAGAGCAGCCCTTTTCACCTCCCCAAGAGGACCTACATCCCCCCAGTCTCCGTCCCTTGACCAGGAATCCCTTTGGTTCCCATATCATATGGTTGGATAACTAGACCTTACCTCACTGCCCAGTGTTTAGGCAGGACAGTGAGAGATCCTGATTCTTTGATAAGGTCATGGGATCTTCAGTATGAGATTGTAATTGAATGTCCCAAATTGGTGCATGGTCAGTCCTATCTAAGACTGCCATGATGTAGGACATAATATCTAGGGAATCAGAGCTGGATGGGGTCTGTTCTGGGAGTTTTGAGTATTATGTGTTGGCTTTGAGCTCCCGTGTGCCCACTTGCTTCCCATTCTTGGGTGGGTCCATGCTAGAAAAAGCTTGAAACTAGGGTGTGGATCTTGTCTTTTATGCTCCAAGATAGCACTCTACCATTTGAATCACAGCTCCACTTCCAGCTTTTTTGGGTGTTTAATTAGATAAAGAGTTCTCACGGGCTTTGCTGCTAAGTGGCATCCAACTGCAGTCCTCAGATTTCAGTCTCCTGAGGGGAAAGGATGACAGGAATGGAAAAATTTTTTTGGCTGGGTGGCAGTAGCTCATGGCTGTTATCCTAGGTACTCCGGAGCTGAGATCTGAGGATCACGAGTCAAAGCCAGCCTGGTCAGGAAAGACCCTAAGAGTCTTACCTAAAAGGAATTTCCAGAAAACCAGAAGTGGTGCTGTGGCTCAAGCAATTGAATGCTTGCGTTAAGCTAAAGAGCTCAGGGACAGCACCCAGGCCCAGAATTCAAGCCCCACAACATAAAAAAGAAAGAAGTTAAGACATCTTTGCCTGCAAATGATGGTGGAGGTGTGGGGGTGTGGGGAGGGTGCTGTGTTTGGGAGACCAAGTGCTGGCCTCGCTTTACAGACATTTTTAAGAACTCCCCAAGTTTGCCCCAGTTTAAAGCCACAGCTTCAAGAGGACATGTCCTGTGACAGGCAGGGAGTGGGCAAAGGGGTGCAGGTGTGAGATTGTTGTGTCTTTATTTCCTCCATTGAAGGATAGATTTGGATGCTGGGTATCAAAATCTGAAATGAAGGGTGCAAAAAGTTTGTGGCCTGACGAGATGGGTTTCCTCTGTTTATATGAAGGTGGCTGAAGCTGGAAGCCACCGGTGGCTCACAATTCTCATCCTAGCTACTCAGAAGACTGAGATGTGAGGACCGTGGTTACAAGTCAGCTTGGGCAGAATAGTCTGTGAAAATTGATGATAGACCACTCGAGAACAGGTATTGTTGCTTTGGCTCAACTGGGAGTATGCTCACCTTCAGCTGAATTGCTGAGGGACAGCACCTTGGCCCAGAATTCAAACCCCTGCACCAACAACAAAAAAAGAGGTGACTAAGTTTTCCACATAGCAGTGTGTATGATAGGAAATGCCATGCTGGTGTATGAGACATTCCAGATATGTGTGAGGCTCAATGTTTTGTCTACAGTGGGTCTGATGTCGGTACTGCCACCTTCTAGGGGTTGAGATCTGATGCTAATTGAGGGAGTTCATGTTTCTGTTCTCAGGGACTGCTGAATCCTTGGGCTATCCTGTGTGTGTGTGTGTGTGTGTGTTTGTCTGTCTGTCTCTCTGTCTGTCTGACTGTCTGTGTCTGTGTCTGGGTGTGTTCGGAGGTAGAAGACCTGGGCCTTGAACTCATGGCCTAGTTGCTGTCCCTGAGATAACTTGCTCAAAGCTAGAGCTCTGACACTTGAGCCACAGGTCCACCTATGGCTATTTGGTGGTTCAGTGTAGATAGGAGCCTCAAACTTTCCTGTGTGGATGGCTTTGAACAGTGATCCTCAAACCTCAGCCTCCTGAGTAACTAGGATGACTGAAAGGAGCCACCCGTTATGGCTCTGTGTGTGTGTGTGTGTGTGTGTGTGTGTGTGTGTGTGTGTGTGTGTGTGTGTGTGTAGATATTGGTTGAAACAAGGAGTGCTGGAGCCTTTGGTAACTTCTTATCAGTGTCTTTGGGGGGTGCATGAGCTTTGTGGCTGAGTTCTAGGGGACTGGAAGGGTGAGACATTTGAAGGGGACTCAGCACCTATAAATTATAAGAGCAAGGGATTTTGTGACCTGGAACTGTCTACTCCCTTGGACCTGGTTGGTGGCAGAGAGAGCACGGGAGGACCAGGGGGTGGGGTCCATAGGGGTTGACTCCCCAGGAGGACAGAGAGCATGGTCAGCACTTAGTAAGGCTGTGAGCCCTGTTAGTATGGACCTTATTGGCATGGGTCAGCCTCTGGGTCATCTCATCATGACCTCTGATGGGCAAGGCCAAACCTACTTTAAATCTTGACCTGTGTTCTTCAGACCTCAGCCTCCTGAGTAGGTAGGGTTATAGGTATGAGACTCTGGCACCGGGCCTCAGATACTTTTTGGTATATTAGGGTTTGTACTCAAGAGCTTAGGCTTTCCAGTCAGGTCTTCCATGGGAGCCAAGCCTTTCTGTCTTGGGCATTTCTGAGATGGAGACTCCATTTATGCTCAGGCTTGGCTGGATCATGGTCCTCTTGTGACAGGCATGCGCCACCATTCCTGGTCCTCTGTATTTGGGATGGTAGATATGTAGCACCATGCTCAGTCATTGGTTTAGATGGTTGTCCTAAACTCAGTCCACAGCAGCCTATTCTTGACCAGAGTTGAAGCTCTGGGTTCGGCCTCGAACCATTGGCCCTCAGTCTTCTCACAGGACAGTTGTGAGGAAACAAGGGATCAATACAAGGGGAAATCTGTGGCAGGGCCAGGCATAGAGGGAACGGTCATCATATAAGTTTCTTGGCAATTCTGTGAGCATATAACAGGAAGATACCTGGAAAGGACTAAGAAGGGGCCTGTTATTTATCATGCCACAGGTATGGGATTAGGAAACAAAACATGGCTCTCTTTCATCCTTACCCTATCCCCATGAGGAAGGGGATCATTCACTATTCAGCTTTGCAGCTAGGGAAAAAGCAGAGAAAATCTGGGTGACCTACTCATGACCCCCAGATGACAGGAAGCTCCGCCTGACTTGTCTGCCATGCTCCCTAGTACAATGGGTGCTATTCAGTCCATTTCTTGTGGTGGGAATTCCACTTATTGTCAGTCGTGAGTTTTGAACTCTGGGCCTGCACACTGTCCCCAAGCTGCTCAGATCAGGTTTAGGGCTCTACCACTTGAGCTACAACACCACTTCTGGGAGATAAGCGTCTTACAGACGTTCCTGCCTGGGCTGGCTATGAACCATGATCCTCATATTTCAGCCTCCTGTGTAGTTACCATTGTAGGCCTGTGCCACTGGCATCCGGCTTAAGTGTAATTCTCTCTCTCTCTCTTTCCCTTTCTCTCTCTCTCTCTCTCTGTCTCTCTCTCTCTCTCTCTCTCTCTCTCTCTCTCTCTCTCTCTCAGTAACATGTTGAATGTGTGCTGGAGGTTTTGGCTCAGCGTCCCCATATGGCTGGGACCCTAGGTGACCCTCTCATTCTGGAGGTAGGCTGTGGGTCAGGATCATTTTGACTTGGACTGTGGAATTAGCTTCCTTAGGTAAGCCCCTCTGTGCCTGGGGTAGACAGTGATGGTTACTCATTGTCAGTCTGTCTGGTGAGTCCTTCCCCACTACCCTCTGCTAAGTCACTTAAAGGAAAGTGGATGAGGAGGCATCGCATTGTCCAACTGCACAGCACTATCCTGAGCCTCTGATCCTCACTGCCACTTATCTGGCCAGACCCTGATTATAAGAAACTGAATTCACTCTATGTCTACCTTACATTGCTGCAGTGTGTCGTTTCGGGGATAGGGGGCAGTGTGCAGAGGAAAGACCACAGATCCGACACTTCCTGGGGGACATTTGTTCTGTGACAGCACGAAGTCATTGCTGTGGATAAGAAGGAAGCCAGCATCAGACTGAGCCAGAACAATGCTCAAAGGTAGGTAGGCTATTGAAGTATCAAACCGACCCATGTCTGCTTCCCAATCACAAAAAGGAGAATGCAGTGAAGGTAGCCCAGCACTGGCCCTAGGGGACTATAAATGGATGGTGGCGGTCAGGTGCCAGTGGCTCTTGCCTGTCATCCTGGCTATTCGGGAAGCTGAGTTCTGATGGTCGTGACTCAGACCCGGCCTAGGCAGGAGAGTCTGTGAGATTCTTATCTCCCATAAACTACCTCCGCCCCCCCCCGAAAAAAGCCAGTTGTGGTGCTGTGGCACAAGTGATAGAGCCTCAGCTTTAAGTAAAAGAAGCTCAGGGATAACACCCAGTCCCTGAATCCAAGACCTGGGACTCACAGAATATAAAATAAATGAATAGTGGGCACATGTTATCTTACTACCCAAAAGGATGGATTCATTCTTCTCTCCAGTACTTGTAGCCAAAGGTAAGTGGCGTCCCTTGATTTTCCTCTAAACATCTCCTTCTGTCTATTATTTCTCCTGGATTCAGTTGCAGGATAGAATTCAGATCATCCCACTTGATATGACCTTAAGTACCCTCCTCTGCCCGATTTTCTTGGGGTGGGGATCCTGGATATACTCACCACTGGGTGAAAGAAGCACTAGAGCGAGTGGAGTAGGTATCCCTGAAACTCATACACACACACACACACACACACACACACACACACACACACACACACACTCACCTAGGCCAACTCTGACTAGCCTTTTCCAAAGATACTTTATCTCCTTGGGTTAACTGGCCTAGGAGAGGAACTTCATCCCCTATAAATGACTATTTTAAGTAGGGCTTGCTAGTTGATACAAGATAAACAGAAGCTTAAAGGAAAGGTTCTGGACCCTCTCTGGCTCAGGCTCACACTTGACATTCTGGCTCCTAGGTAGGCAGAGATCTGAAGATCAAAGATCGAAGCCAGCCATAAGCTGGAAAGCCGATAAGACTCTTCTGTGCATGGAACCACCAAAAATCCAAACGTGGAGTTTTGGCTCAAGTGGTAGAGTAGCAGCCTTGAGCTTGAAAACGCAGAGAGACAGCTCCCAGATCCTCAGTTCAAACCCACACAAGAAATGGCCCCATTTGTTGCCCCCAGACTGCCTGGGCCTCAAGTGCCCTCTCACAGAGTATGATACTGCACTGGTCCTGGGTAGTGTATCAGAGTCTTCAGAAATTAGGTGGTGAAAGCCAGGCCTTCACCTTTGCACGCACTCAACCACACCAGCTTGAGGCAGAGCATGACAATGCTAGCAGCCTGCAGAGCCAAGAAGATCCCCCTCTACCAGGGTGATTGGAGCGGGCTTCTTAGAGGCAGCACTTGAAAGGGTGTCCTGCTTAACAAGGAGGATGTGACAAGAAGCACAGAGAGAAAAGGTGCCATGGATCATGGACAACATAGCAGACCGTGTTCTTTTCCAGCCAAGGCTGCTGGTTAGATACTCGGTAAATATGTGCAAGACTGTCCTGAAACAGGCCCAAGGGGTCACAGAACAGCTATCCAATGTTGGGATTTTATCTTAGCAGTAGTGGGCTCACCTAGCACACAGGAAACCCTGGGTTCGATTCCTAGGTCCCACATACACAGAAAAAGCCAGAAGTGGTACTGTGGCTCAGGTGGAAGAGTGCTCACATCAAGCAAAAGAAGCTCAGGGACAGCGCCTGTACCCCGATTTCGAGCCCTAGCACTGTCAACGTAAAACTTCACTCCAAGAGACCTGGGTGACAGATGGATGGTGTGCCCTCTAGCACTTAGTAAATCCTTCCATGCTTCGTGTCTCCTTCTATGACAGAGGGCATCTGGACACTCCTTCTGCCCTGGGCACCCCTAGACACGGTTATCAGCAAACCTCCCAAAAGCTTCCACTGGGACATGGAGCAACTGGCCCCAGAAATTCTCAGGTACCGGTTGTGTGTGGCGGGGGTTACAGGGCAGGCTTAAGAAGTCCTAGTGGGTCTGATATGCCCCAGACAACCAGGCCATCCCAAGGAAGTGGATGGGAGCTTAGAAAAGGGAAGTGATTTGAAGGGGACTCTTTAATGCCCATGGCCCTACCCTGATTCTGAGCCTCCCTTTGCTGTCCCTGAGGGAGGTAGAGGAGGGTCTAGGTGGTAGTGTCTAGAGGAGGACTAGTTGGAAATTGTAAAGAATAAGACACCATAGGCCATGCGCTGATGGCTCATCCTGGCTACTCAGGAAGCTGAGATCCAGAAGGTCTTGTATCCTTGCACAGGGTGGAAAGTCCAATGAAAGTCTCATTTCTAATCTCCAACTGGATGTGGTGCCGTGGTGCAAGTGGAAGAGCACTGGCCTTGAGCAAAGTTCATCATCAGGGACAGTACCCAAGCCCTGAGTTCAAGCCCCTCATCCAAAAAAAACAAGAAAGAAAGACACCCCTTGCTTGGCAGAGATGGTGAAGGACTGGGGTTTCTGTGGTTGGGACACCAGGTTCTGGCCTCAGTGTACAGCCATTTTTAAGAACTTCCCAAGTTTGCCCAAGTGTGAAGTTAAAGCAGGCTGGGCATGTCTTACCAAGAACTCCAGAGGTTGTGGCCAATCATAGGCATGGTTTGGGCAGGGTTGGAGGGTAGTGTCGATTATATTCTCTCCAACCAAGGAAGAATGGCTTTGGATACTGGTGTCAAAGTCTGAAAGTGAAGGGTTGCATGTGCTTTATGGCCTGACAAGCTGGATTTCCCCTGGTTGTAAGAAGGTGGCTGAAACCTGGCATTGCCAGTATCTCACAACTGTCATCCTAGCTACTCAGGAGGCTGAGATCTGAGGATCACGGTTCAAAGCTAGCTTGGGTAGGAATGTCTGTGAGACTTTATCTCAAGTGAAGCACCAGAGAACTGGAAGTAGTGCTGTGGATCCAGTGGTAGGGTGCACACCTTCAGCTGAAGAGCTGAAGGATGGCACGCAGGCCCAAAGTTCAAACCCTATTACCGACAATCAAAATAATGTGGCTGAGTTTTCTTAATAGTGGTGTGTACAGTATGAAATGCCATGCTGTTTTATGAGCCATTCCAGATGTGTGAGAGGCTCTGAGTTTTGTCAACATTTGGTCTGAGGATGGTAGTGCCGTCTTCTCAGAGTTTGGGATGTTCAGTTGCTCAGGGACTGCTGAGGCCTTGGGCTACTTGTGTGTGTGTGTGTTTGTGTGTGTGTGTGTGTGTGTGTGTGTATTTTTCCCTCATCATTCTCTACCCACTTCTTGGATGCTTGTCTCCCTCTTCCTGACCTTGGATGGTGCCCTTCCTCAATAGCAACCCTGTCTTTAGTCATGGTCTACCATGAGTCCTAAATTGCCAGAGACCTGAATGCATATTCCAGGTTTTCCTTGGGACCCAAGTCCATGTGTCCATAACTTTGTCCTCATCCAGGGGATTCTGCGTCCTCAGTTCTGGCTAGCATATGTTCTCTCCTGCCTCTGGGGGGGGGCAGGGTCAGTCATGCTGTGTCCTGTCCTTTTCTCAACTGGACCCCTGGCTGCATGTCCCACTCCCAGCAGGCTGGTAGTGGTGTGGAGGAAGGGTGGATGCCAGTGGCTCTGGCCAGCTAGACATTGATAGCTGACTGAAGGCCCCCCAAACAAGGATAATATGGGGCTACATGAGAGGTGAGGCCAAGGTGGCATGGATGTAGATGTATTGTTCGATGTCTAGGAAATGTCAACGTACCTTATTGTAGGCAAGTCTATCTTCTGGCCCCAGCTGGGCCTCTCAGGTCCTTCTAGACAATTCTGGATGCCCAGTATACAGAGGCATATACTTTAGATTCCAGGGCCAGGGAAACTGGGGGATGAGAGATTGGTATAGCCAGTACCTCATTGTGTTGGGGCATTAGTTTTGACCTGGATGACCCAGCCTTGAATTTCCTGCCTGCCTTTGCTGAAGCCATAGAACCTTCATACCACTCACACCACCTGCTCTGCAGCACACCTCAGGACTTATGGCCATGCTTTACCTTCTGCCTGAGGCTCTCTGTCTTGTACCCACATATTAGAACTACTGTGGAATTTTGGCACTGGCTATATCACTTCCTGGAGCAAATCTTTCCTTCCCTTCTCCATCTTTATTTTTTTTTAATATTGGTTTGTTAGAAATGGAACTTGTGCAGGCTGACTGGCAAATGCTCTATATTGGTGTGTGTGTGTGTGTGTGTGTGTGTGTGTGTGTGTGTGTGTGTGTGAGTATGTGTGTGTGTGCCAGTCCTGGGGTTTGAATTCAGGCCTAGATGCCATCCTATCCCTGAGGTTTTGTGCTCCAGGCTAGCACTCTACTACTTGAACCACAGCTCTACTTCCGGCTCTTTGGGTTTTTAATTGGAGAAAAGTGTCTCATATTGATTTTCCTGCTTGCAATTGGGATCCTCAGATCTCAGCCTCCTGAGTAGATTACAGGGGTGAGCCACCAGCACCTGCCCTCTACCTCTTACGTATAACCTCGGCCCTCCTCTGAGTCCCAGAAGAATATGTCTCACCAGGCTCAATTTTTTTTGCCAGTCTTGGGGCTTGAACTCAAAGCTCATACTTGGGAGAGATTCTAAACATGTGAAGACTGTGACAAATGCTTCCATTTAATTATGTATCATGTTTCAACACTTAATAAAATGTTAATTAAAATGAGTCAATGCCCTAAATTTTTGTGTATAATTTTATAATAGATGTGCAAAATATAATATGTGTATAACAATACTAAATACAATAATCAATACATGAATCAAAGAAAAATATAATACAAAATCAATAACAAAAATCATAATAGGAAATTAACATGCATATATATGTCATGTATTACACATTTATAGAAATATTTCTTCCATTGCAGGGCCTTCATTCAGGCCTTGGGAACTCTATCCTGAATTTCTTTTCCTCATGGACAATGAGCTTCGCATTCAGCCATGGTGCAAAAGAGTTATCTGGACGGTGAGCTCAAAAACTAGCAATGGCAGAAATACTGGCCCCAGTTCCAAGAGAGTGACTTGATTTTTTAAATGGAAGCAGCTATGTTTATTCAGTTCCATACTGAACATTAAAAAAAGCAGTGTAGAGTTTTGTACAGCTATTCAAACATCCTTCCATTACCTGCAAAGTGCTTCTCTGTGAACTACATTGTTTCTCTTTTTTTGTACATTTTTTATTGTAAAAATGTTCTACAGAGGGGTTACAGTTCCAGGAGCAAGGTAATGAGTACATTTCCTATTGAGCATTGTTTACTCCTCCTGTGTTTTCCCCCTACCATCCCTTCCCTCCCATCTCCACAACTACCTCCCCGTGCCGAGGTCAGTGACTTAGTTTTTCATTTTTGGTTGGCATGGGGTTTGAACTCAAGTAATGGAACTCTTTTCTCACATTGCTACAGATTTACCAAGACCCTGAGTTCAAATCCCAGGCTAGGAAAGAAAACTGGCAAAAATTCCAAAACAGGGAGCTTCATTTTTTAAAATTTAGTTAAATAGTTAATTTTTATATGTTCTTTTTTCTTTTTTTTGGCCAACCATGGGGCTTGAACTCAGGTCATGGAAACTCTGCTTCAGCTTGGATCTCGCTTATGTGGGGTGCACTCATTGGACACATAGCCAATCATGAGATCCTGGGCCAAGAGGACTTTCAGGAAGAAAAAAAAATTTGGAAAGCACAAAAAGTGGTGAGCTGCAGAGAGCTGGCGTTTTACGATTTTTTTTCTTTGCACAGTGACCATCCTGGGTCTGAATGGCAAACCTGCAAAGTGGACCTGTCCTGCCATTGCTGGTGTTTGGTGGGCTATCATTGAGGCCATAGGCCAACCTGTCAACATAGACCCTGGGTTCAAATCCCAGTCCTGACACCAATAGCAGGAGATCACAAGAGACTCATACCTATGCAGAGGAATACCGATTGAAAAAGTAGTTTAAGCATCGGTCTACTCTAAAATTGGATGCAATAATCCTAGAATGCTGATTGATCTTAATTAATAATTTATTAATAGTGAAAAGAATAATAATCCTTCAATGGCGGTTTAATAAATACCTAAGAGTTGGTAGAAACATAGTAGGTGTCCTTCTATCATAGAGAAACGGCTATGGAATTCTTTACCAATATATATTTATTTGTATACCTCCATCTGCCTATCCATGTATCGCTGTTTGGGCCAAACCTGGGGGTCGATCTCAGAGCCTGGGAACCACCTGACATCTTCATTGGCTAGAGGCTGCCATGCTCAATCTCACCCAATCATGAATTGGGCCTGCTAGGCACAAAGTTCAGATCCTGGCATTGCCAGGCATGATGGAGAATACATCTAACATCTGGATGTTATGTGATAGGATGTAAACAATATAATAAATGGTATAGGTGTCATCAGAGTCAATAAAATAAATTCTAAATAAATGAATGAAACAAGAAATAAAATAAATAACCACATCAAACACAATATGGACTGAACATCTTTCCAGAAGTATAAATCTTATCTTTTAAATATATAAGGAGGGCTGGGAAGGTGGCTCAAATGGTAAAGCACTAGCCTTGAGGTGAAGAGCTGAGGGACAGGGCCCAGGCCCAGAGTTCAGGCCCATGAGTGGACCAAAAAACAAAGTATATAAGGAGTATCTTTTCCAGGCCTGAAGCTTGAATTCAGCCTCCCTACGAGGAGGGAATGGCGGGAGATCCTGAGATACTCGTTTGTAGACCTGGGATGAGTCATGGAATGTGATCGATCTCATCCTTGAATGAGTAGTTCGTGCATAATGCAAGTAGGAAATGATAGGCAAGACTCATGGGGTATCGATTATTTGTAAAGAACAGTTGATGAAGCACGACAATAATCATCACAATCATGAAATGGAGGCATTAGGAAAGATCCAAGAATCGGTAGTCCACAGATTGGATTCCACCACAGATTACCATCTCTTCTACTCTATTCAAATGTGTACTTATTTGCATACTACTTTCACCTTATGAATGGATGACTGTTGTGATCCCCGCTCAATAGCAGGTCCTTGGAACGGCCTAGCTCTTTCGTGGGTCAAAGGCTGGTGTGCTCAATTGGACCCATTCGCCAAGTGGTTCTGCTAGGTCCCGAGTTCAGATTCCCCGCTCTGCCAAAAGATTCATCTTGATGTCAGCTATGATGGAGAATGCTTGGGCCACCCTGTGGCCATGGGAATATGTTGTTAACCATGTCAGCCCAGTTATACCTGTCATCATATACTCAAGAAAATACACAATACACCCATGAATAGCATACAAAATAAAGAGAATAACTACACTCAATGCACGATGAAGTCCAAACACGGATGTGAATATACATCCCATGTTTAAATGATCATTGAGGACTATTTTGGCCTCCCTGGGGCTCGATCTCAGTTCCTGGGAATGGCCCAGCTCCTTAGTGGCTCACAGTCTGGTGCGATCACATGGACCCATTGGGCAGTTGGGCCTTCTAGGCCCAAAGTTCGAATACCAGCACTGCCAAAAATTCACACTGATGTGAGAAGCCAGTCGTTGCACCTGTTTTCTTGTACTGTGCAAGTTCTGGGTCTCAACTAGGAATGAGAATGTATACGCAACTCTATACTCATGGGAATAGGTTGTCATCCAGTTGACCACAGTTATATCTGTCATCCTATACTCAAGGAAATACACAATACATCAATAAATAAGACACAAAACAAAGAGAATGACTACACCAAACCCAAGATGCCACCCACCCATGTTAGGTAATACAGATGCTCTATTTAATTATGAATTTATGTCTATATTGGCCCCCACCAGGGCTCCATCTCAGGTCCCAGGAATGGCCTAGTTCCTTAGTGGCTCACAGCCTGGTGGGCTCACCATGACCCATTCACCAATTGTGCCTGCTAGGCTTTGAGTTCAAATTCCTGCACTACCAAAAGATTCATTCTGATGTGAGAAGCCTATGTTGGCACATGTTTTCCTGTCCTGAGAATGTCCTGGGTCTCATTGAGGATGGAGAATGCTATATAGGCAACTCTTAGCTATGGGAATAGGTTGTCATCCATGTCAGCAGAGTTATATCTGTCACCCCATGTGCAATAAAACACACAATACATCCATGAATAAGACAAAATAGAACGAATAACTACACTGAATGCAAGATGCATACCACACCTCTAGGTAATGAGAAATTCTATGTTTAAAAATGGTGGGCTTGCTATTTTGTCCAGTGTTGGGGTTTCAAATCAAGCCCTGAACCAGGCCTGACATTCAAGTCTTCAAAGATGGTGAGCTTCCCTGTCCCCCACAGTGCAGCAGAGTTACCCAGTCCTGAGCTCAAATCCCAACACTGACAAAATTCCATCCTGATGTCAGAAGCCAGTCGTTATGCCTTTTATCCTCTCCTATGAAAGTCCTGGGTCTCAAATACGATGGAGAATGCATAAACAACAATGTAACCATCGGAATATGTTGTCATTCATGTCAGCACAGGTATACCTGTCACCATACTTATTAAAATACACAATACCTCCATGATTTAGAGACAAAATAAGGAGAACAATTGCACTGAACACAAGATGCTGTCCATACATGTATGTCAATATAGATCCTATGTTTAAATTATGAATTTATGACTATAGTGGACCACCCTGGGGATCAATGTCAGATTCTGGGAATAGCCACACTCCTTAGTTGCTCATTGGTTCATATGATTATCTTGACTGATTGGCCAATTGGTTTTGCTCTGCCCTGAGTTCAGATCCCAGCACTACCAACAAGTGGATCGTGGAGTAAAAAGGACAGTGTGAAACTTTTTTTCCTTTTCTCTGTGAGGTCTGAGGGTTAGGCATGATGGAGAACATTTCTACAAATCTAGATGTTCTGTGATAAGTTGTCATCAATGTAATAAACAGAATGGGTTTCATCATCGTAAAATCAATGGTAAATAAATGAATAAAACAAAAAATACAAGGAACAACCACACCAAACATGTATGGACTGAACATCTATAGGTATGTATAAATCTTATGTTTACAATATATATAAATAGTATGTTTTCCATGGCTGGGTCTTGAATTCAGGAATAGTGAACAGGCATGACTTTTTTATCTTCATGTAAGGTGATCTTCCCCTTTATCCACATTGCTGCAGATTTACCCAGATCCTGAGTTGAAATCCAAAGCCTGTAAGAATAAACTGTGAATTGCAAGCCAGGGAGCTAATTTTTTTTCTCAGCATGGGGCTTGAACTCAGGTCATGGCAAGTCAGCCTCAGCTTCGATCACCCTAGGATGGGGTAAAGCCACTGGACACGCAGGTGCTCCTGTGATCCTAGAACCCCAGGTATTGCAGGGAAAACAATGCCTTTTATGTTTTCTTCCTTTGCAATGACCCTTCTCGGTCTGAATGACACTGTTGCCAAGGGTACTTCACCTTCCATTGCTGAAGGCTGACAGATTATCATGGAAGCCATAGGCCCATGTGGCAACATAGGTCCTCATTTCAAATCCTGGTCCTGACACCAACCAGTGGCATGAGATACTAAGAAACTGGTTCCCATCCAAAGCAATATTACTGGAATTTTGTCAATGTCACAGTTGAATGAGTTGATAGTGAATGATGATCCTATAAAATTAAACAGCATCATTTCAGAAGGCTGGTTGATTTTATTTAATATTTATGAAGCATTAAAAGAATATTATTACTTACAGGAACACAATAATTTCAGGACACTGACTGCTTTCATTAATAGTTTAAGGACTTAAACAATAACATTAATTACATGGACACATAATGAATATTCAGGAATTGGTAGGAATATAGTCTATATAACTGAGTAATGTATAGACATCTCTGGAACTCTATAAAGATATTTAATAGCATACTGCCATCTGCATGTCAATCTGTTCTTATTTTGTTAAGCCCTAGGGCTCGTTCTCAGGTCTTGGGAACATCCTGTCAGCTCAAATTGCCCCAGGATGGCCTGTTGACACTCACCCATTCTACTTGCTTCACAGGATTCTGGCCACACCCCCATTCTTTCATGCTCCTTTCTGACCAATGGGATACAAGAATGCTGGCCACATCCACATTCCATGCTGCCAGGTAGCACTGGGATTCTCTCTGTTAGTTTACACCACTACCAGTAGTTGAGGAATGTAGAGGTGGCTGAGTGGTGAGGAAGAGACTTGAGGTGACTTTGGAGTATAGTAGGAAATTGATGCTCCCACCCCAACCTGGCCCCTTCCTTCTGTTCATGTGGTGTCAGGTTTCAAACCTCAGGCAATGGCATGCTGACAGCAGGCCTAAATCCCCAAACTGGTCCCTGCCCCTAGTCTTCTGCTCTGGGCCTATGTGTCCGCAATGCTGCTGCCATCGTTGCTGCCGCACATGGAGGAGCTGCCAACAGCTTCTCTCAGCAGGTGAGTGGCCGCCCCAACACCAATTCAACCGGGGTCAAACACCCCTCTGGGGGCACCATGACCCCCGTACTTGTTTCCTCTCCTCGCCTCTGAGGAGCCACCTTTCTGTCTTGAGCATTTCTGAGATAGAAACTAAATATATGCTCAGGCTGGATCACAGTCCTCCTGTGAAAGATATGCTCCACCGGGCCTGGTCCTCTCTAGTTGGGATGGTAGACATGTGGCACCATGCTCAGTCATTGGTTTAGATGAATTATCCCAAACTCAGTCCACAGCACTGGATTCTTGACCACACGTGAAGTTCTTTGTAGAGCCTCAGACATTGAACCTCATTCTCCTCACAGGACAGTTGTGAGGAAACAAGGAATTTATACAGAGAGATCTCTGGAGAATGGCTGGGCAGAGAGGGAGTGGCCTTCAGATAAGGTTTTGGCAATTCTGTGAGCATATGACTGGAAGATACCAGAAAGGGCTCAGGTGTGGCCTGTTATTAATAGTGTAACAGGTGTGGGATTATGAACCTAAACATGGCTCTCTTTCATTATTACCTGTTCAGTTTTGCAGCTGGGGAAACCGAGGCACAGAGAAGCCAGGTGACCTACTTATGACCTCAAGTTCACAGGAAGCTCGGCCTAACTTCTCTACCATGATCCCTAGGACAATGGGTGCTATTCAGTCTACTTCTTGTGGTGGGAAGTCCACTTCTTTTCAGTAGTGGGTCTTGAACTCTAGGATTGGGCACTGTTCTAGAGCTCCTCAGCTCAAGGTTAGCACTCTATCACTTAAGCCCACAGTGCCCCTTCCAGTTTTATGGTGGTTCTTTGGAGATAAGATTCTCACAGACGTTCCTTCCTGGGTTTTCTATGAACCATGATCCTCATATCTCAGCCTCCTGTTTAGTTAGAATTAGAGTTCTAAGCCACTGGCACTGGATTTAACAGTAATTCTGGTTTTCTCTCTCTCTCTCTCTCTCTCTCTCTCTCTCTCTCTCTCTCTCTCTCTCTCTCTCTCTCTCTCTCTCTCTCTCTCTCTCTCTCTCAGGAACTGGTTGAATCCGTGCTGTAGGAGGTGGCCCAACATCCCCAGGTGGCTGGAAGCCAAGATGGCCTACTCATTCTGGAGGTGGGCTGTGGGTCAGGAGCTGTCTCACTCAGCGTGTTGATACATCTCCATGAGGTAAGCCCTCTGTGCCTTTGCTAGACTATGAGGGTTATTCATTGTCCATCTAGCCATACTGCATTTATTTTATTGTATTCTTTCTACATCATTTTCGAGCATGTGGCCAATATTATGGTACATAGTTATGGAAGGAAAATGTAATGTCAACTTAAGAAAGTCATTTAGGGTTCTGGGAATGTGGCTTCATGATATGGTGATTGCCTTGCATGCATGAAACCCTGAGTTCAATTCCTCAGTACCACATAAAAAGAAAAACACTGGAAATGGTGCTGTGCCTCAAGTGGTAGAGTGATAGACTTGAGCAAAAAAAAAATTCAGGAATTATTCCCTAGCACTGAGTTTAAGCCCCTTGACTAGAAAAAAACAAAACAAACCAAAACAAAACAAACGCAAAAAACAATTATTTAATAAATACAAAATAAGGAACCCATACTTGGAATATAAAATTGCTTCTCCATACTGACATGTCATGGCACATACACTTGGTTGAAACTTCTGGAATGAAAGGTTCTGGACAGGAGTGGAGCCTGGCATAGACTCAAGCCCCAGGCATCCCCCAGGAGTTGGTGAAGAACCGGATTCCCTACAGAAGACAATCTGGTTAGACTTAACCGGTTGTTCTCTGAGAAAGAGAAGTTCCAGTGTGACTGCTGCTCACCACAGTTACCCAGGGCCCAGTGGCAGGATGCCTGCCCTGTGCCCTGACAAGTCCCACCTGGGAGAGCATCTGTCCTGCCTCCAGGCCAGTTCAGGCCTGCCAATGTACACAACAACCCTTGTTTCCTCCTCTAACAAGCAGCTCAATATCCAAACACCATGGGAACCCAGTCCGAGAGGCACAGGCACAATGGAGGGGAATTTGCTGAAGCAAGCATTTGGAAAGGAGCAGAGATCACAGCAGGCAAAACAGCCATGAGGATGTGTCTGCAAAGAGTCCTTAGCTGGGTTCTGCAAAGAGAGGCTGGCGTAGGTGAGCGGGGCACTTCCATAACCAATTTTAACATCTAATAAAGCTGCCTGTGGTGGATAGATGGCTTCTTATTTGACATCGGCAACAGAATAAGGGGCTGAAAATTCAATGAATAGTCTCTGGCCAGAGAAACAAAGTCAAACGCTTAAGTTTCTGCTCTTCCAGTGGTTCCTGGTATCTCCAGCTGAGTGTACATCTTTCTGTGGCCAGTTAGTGCCATGCCAGCTTCTGCGGAGTCTGCGTGAGAGATCACGTTAGACAAAGAGCTTCAAGGAAGCATGCCTGCAGGGAGGGGGTGTTGGTTCAAGGCTTCCCATACACTTCGCTGCACCTTTATAGCCTCTACCTTTATTTTTACTATATTCTTCTTGGCTGTACATTCGTTGCCTTTATTCTCGTTTCGGCTATTTTTCTACTGATCCGCGAACAGAGCATGTTGTATCTTTCCAGTCCAATAGAGATGGCTTCTCTAAGTAATAAAGACTAAGACCAAAGTTTAAATGTGGGCAATGCCCCAATCAATCTATCATCTGATGTTAAGTTGCCTCCAGAAACTCCTACAACTTCATAAGCGGTTTTGCAGCTCACGCATAGTAAATATATAGACTTAAAATTTCCAGATATGTCCAACAGACAAAATCAATGAATTAAACTAAGTTAGAAAGAGTTATCCCAGTAGTTCAGAGAGTTCTAAAAAAAAGGGACCTCTGTTTATAAAAGAAAAAGAAAGATTCTCCCAACAGTTAATATTAAGTTTAGTCCAACTTACATTATAGGGAATAGATGGTGGTTTCACACAAAATATAACCAACCGAAGAACCATTTCCTTATACAGAAGCTTATAAAGATGAAAATTGTTGGATAAAAATAAAAATAAAAAGAGTACAATATAAGTACATCCCTGATTTAGGTTTCTTAATTATTAAACATAAAAAGGCTGAATAGATGACGCATTCTATTAAACAATATGCTAGACTTGTTTCACACCACTAAGCTTAAACAGTTGGTGGGATAGTCATCAATTTTCATGTAATTCATCAATGCTTTGCCTTTAAAAAAATTGATTACGTGCTTAAATAAACAAAGAATCTATGTCACAATCACACATTGTATAAAAATGTTAATTCTCCTCAATAAAGATACACTCAGATGCAACACTCTTGAGTCTGTGTCTGTTTGTCACTTCGCCGACTCCTTGCCCACCTATCCCGAGATCCCTGTCCCATCGGTCCCAGTGCTCTGGCCGAGCTGGTCTGTCACACTGACACCTGACTATAGTCCCTAATTCATGTACTTTACTTATATTAGGATATTGTGTTGAAAAAAAAGTTTTGTTCATTAGGTCACAGCAATTAATGGCTTGAATGTGCTTACAAGTCAGGTGAAGATTAATTCTGGAAATTCAGAGTTTCCAGGTTTTTTTTATTTTATTTTATTTTATTTTATTTTATTTTATTTGAAAACATACTGTACAGAGGGGTTACAATTACATGGGCAGGAAAATGCATACATTTCTTACCAAGCATTGCAGCCTCCTCCTTTGTTTACCCTTCACCTCCCTTCCCAGCTTCCCCCTCCCCCCCACCCAATCATACCCCCCTCCCTCCCCCCCACCGACATTGTAAAGCTGGTTTTGACATGACATTTTGTACTTCTCATTGTTGCAACAGGTCCACCTGAATCCTTAAACGACTTGTTTGTCCCCGTCTACTCCACATGTTATACTGACATCAAATATAGTGAAAGCGGGGGTTACACTGTGGGGGAGGGACCTACAAAGCAACAAAGAAATAATATTATAAATGCGTTAGAAACACATGCATGAATGAAACAAAAACATTAAAATACATATTTGAGGGTTCGTTTTCCTAACATCACATTCTCTGACTTTTTCCGCCTGACTCATACCTATACTAGATATTGCAAATAAGGGAGACCATGGGACCTATGTTTCTTTGGGCCTGGCTTACTTCACTTAATATAATTTTTTCCAAGCCTTTCCATTTCCTAACAAATGGGGCAATGTCATTCTTTCTGATGGAGGCATAGAATTCCATTGTGTATATATACCACATCTTCTTGATCCATTCATCTACTGAGGGGCATCTGGGTTGGTTCCATATCTTAGCTATGGTAAATAATGCTGCAATAAACATAGTTGTGCTGGTAGCTTTAGTGTGGCCTTGTTTGTGGTCATTTGGGTAAATGCCCAAAAGTGGGATTGCTGGGTCATTGGGGAGCTCTATATGGAGTCTTTTGAGGAACCTCCATACTGCTTTCCAAAGTGGTTGAACAAGTTTACATTCCCACCAACAATGAAGTAAGGTTCCTTTCTGTCCACATCCCCTCCAGCATCTGTTGTTAGAGTTCTTGATTTTTGCTGTTCTAACTGGAGTGAGGTGATATCTCAATGTTGTTTTGATTTGCATTTCTTTTATGGCTAGAGATGTTGAACATTTCTTCATGTGTCTATTGGCCATCCTTCTTTCTTCTTCAGAGAAGCTTCTCTTTAGGTCTTTCCCCCACTTACTTATTGGGCAGTTGTTTCTTTGAGGATTTGTTGTTGGGTGGTTTAATTTTTTGAGTTCCAAGTATATTTTAGATATGAGACCCTTGTCCGTTGTATGGCTAGTAAAGATCTTCTCCCAATCCGTGGGCTTTCTATTGATCTTGCTAGCTATGTCATTTGCCCTGCAGAAGCTCTGCAACCTTATACAATCCTATTTGTCCAGCCTTTCTTTGATTTGTTGTGTTTCCGGGTCTCTATTCAGAAAATTTCGGCCTGAGCCGAGGAGACCCATTCTCCTATTCCATCCTGTAATGTTTTCAGAGTGTCTGCTTTGAGTTCAAGGTCTTTGATACATTTGGAGTTGATTCTGGTGCAGGGTGATATATAAGGATCTAGCTTTAGTTTTCTACATGTAGTTAAGCAGTTTTGCCAGCATCCATTTACTGAAGAGGCTGTCTGTCTTCCATTCTATTGTTTTAGCTCCCTTATCGAAGATTAGATGGCTATAGGTCTGTAGGTTCATTTCTGGGTTTTCAATTCTATTCCATTGGTCCTGAGGTCTGTTCTTATGCCAATACCAAGCTGTTTTGATTACTATGGCTTTATAGTAGAGTTTGAAATTTGGTATTGATATTCCTCCAGCAGTGTTCTTTCCGTTGAGTAGCGTTTTTGCTATTCGGGGTCTTTTATTGTTCCATATGAATTTTTGGATTGCCTCTTCTATTTCCTTGAAGAATGAGGGTGGAATTTTGATAGGTATTGCGTTGAATTTGTAGATAGCCTTGGGGAGTATTGCCATTTTCACAATGTTAATCTTTCCAATCCAGGAGCATGGGAGGTTTTGCCATTTTTTAAGTTCTGTGTTGATTTCCTTTTTCAAGATTTTAAAGTTTTCATCATAGAGGTCCTTCACTTCTTTAGTTAAGTTAATTCCTAGGTATTTTATTATTTGTGGGGCTATACAAATGGAGTTGCTTTCCTAATTTCAGCCACACTTTTCTCATTGTTGGCATACAGAAAAGCCATGGATTTTTGGGGGTTAATTTTATAACCTGCTACTTTGCCAAAGTTTTGAATCAGCTTAAGTAATTTGGGAGTGGAGTCTATGGGATTCTTTAAATACAAGATCATGTCATCTGCAAAGAGGGAGAGTTTTATTTCTTCTTTCCCTATTTGGATCCCCTTTATGTCTGCATCTTGTCTTATTGCTGTAGCTAGGCATTCTAACACTAGATTGAAGAGAAGTGGAGAGAGTGGGCATCCTTGTCTTGTTCCTGAGTTAAGAGGAAATGGCTTTAGTTTTTCACCATTGAGTATAATGCTGGCTGTAGGTTTGTCATATACAGCCTTTATTGTACTGAGGAATGTTCCATGGATTCCTAATTTTTCCAAAACCTTCATCATAAAGGGGTGTTGGATCTTGTCGAATGCTTTTTCTGCGTCTATTGAGATAACCATGTGGTTCTTATTCTTGCTCCTGTTGATGTGATGAATAATATTAATTGATTTGCGTATATTGAACCAGCTTTGCATCCCTGAAATGAATCCTGTTTGATCGTGGTGTATGATTTTTTGGATGAATTGTTGAAGTCGGTTGGCCAAAATTTTGTTGAGAAGTTTTGCATCAATGTTCATCAAAGAAATGGGTCTATAGTTCTCTTTCTTTGATGAGTCCCTGCCTGGTTTTGGGATGAGGGTTATGATGGCTTCATAGAATGTGTTCGGTAGTGAGCTTTCTCTTTCAATTTCATTGAAGAGTTGGAGGAGAATTGGTGTGAGCTCTGCTTTGAAGGCCTTGTAAAATTCCGCTGTAAAACCATCTGGTCCTGGACTTTTCTTAGCTGGGAGGTCTCTTATTGCTGTTTCTATTTCAATGCTTGATATGGGCCTGTTAAGATAGTTTAACTCATCTTGGTTTAGTTTTGGCATGTCAATATTTGCTCAGAAAAGGTCCATTTCTGTCAAGTTCTCAAACTTATTAGCATACAGTTTTGAGAAGTATTCCCTTATAATGTTCTGAATCTTGGTTGTTTCCGTGGTGATGTTTCCATTCTCATCTCTGAGTTTATTAATTTGGGTGTGTTCTCTTCTTTTTCTGATAAGATTTGCTAAGGGTCTGTCAATTTTGTTAAGTTTTTCGAAGAACCAACTCTTTGTTTTGTTGATTCTTTCTATAGTTTTTTTGGATTCTAATTCATTTAATTCTGATTTAATTTTGATTATTTCTTTCCGTCTACTGGATTGGGGTTTATCTTGCTGCTCTTTTTCAAGGAGGTTTAGATGCGTCATTAAATTGCTAGTTTCAGATCTCTCCAATTTGTTGATGTAGGAGCTCAGAGCTATAAACTTGCCTCTGAGTACTGCCTTTGCTGTGTCCCAGAGGAGCTGGTAATTTGTGTGTTCATTTTTGTTGAATAGCATGAACATTTGAATTTCCTTTCTAATCTCTTCCATGACCCACTCATGATTCAGCAGTGTGTTGTTCAGCCTCCATGTGATACCGGACTTTCTTTGGTGGCTTTTGGTGTTGAGTTCTAATTTTATTCCCTTGTGGTCAGAGAGAATGCAAGTTATAACTTCAATGTTTCTGAATTTAGACAAGTTTGCTTTGTGGCCTAAAATGTGGTCTATTTTAGAAAACGTTCCATGTGCTGCTGAGAAAAACGTGTATTCTGATGCTGCTGGGTGAAATGTTCGGTAAATGTCTGTTAAGTCTAGTTGATCTATGCAGCTGTTTAGATCTGTGGTTTCTCTGTTGAGTTTTTGCCGAGTTGATCTATCTAGTGGGGAGAGTGGTGTGTTAAAATCCCCAACTATTAATGTCTTTGGATCTATATGGGATTTGAGGGAAAGTAGTGTTTCTTTGAGAAAATTGGGTGCTCCATTGTTTGGTAAATAGATATTTAGAATTGTAACATCCTCCTGAAGGAGAGATCCTTTAATTAGTATGTAGTGACCTTCTTTATCTCTTTTCACGAATTTTAATTTGAAGTCTATTTTATCTGATATTAGGATTGCAACTCCCGCCTGTTTATGCGGTCCGTTTGCTTGGTAGATTTTGTTCCAGCCCTTAACATTGAAAATGTGTTTGTTTTTACGGGCAAGATGTGACTCCTGCAGGCAGCAGATAGAAGGGTCTTGTTTTTTAATCCAACTAGACAGTCTATGTCGCTTAATTGGAGAGTTCAGTCCGTTAACATTAAGAGATAGGACTGAGAGGTATTTGGGAGTTCCTGCCATGTTATCTACCTTTTTGGGGGCTGCGAAACCTGGGTTCTGCCTATGGTTCTTGGATTCTCAGTTTGGGTGCAGTTTTTTGGCCTTTATTGCGGTCTTGTTGGTTTTCTATGTGTAGGACATCTTTAAGAATCTTTTGTAGGGCTGGTTTGGTGGAGATGTATTGTTTCAATTTTTCTTTGCTATGGAAGGTTTTTATTTGGCCTTCAGTTATGAAGGAGAGTTTAGCTGCGTACAGTATTCTTGGTTGATAGTTGATTGTTTTTAGGGCATGGCATACACCGTTCCAGGCTCTTCTTGCTTTGATTGTCTCTGCTGAGAAATCTGAGGTGATTCTAATTGGTTTCCCTTTATAAGTGATTACCCTTTTCTCTCTGACAGCTTTAAGGATCTTTTCCTTGTTCTGAGTTGATCCTGTGTGGATTATAATGTGGCCGTGGGATGTCCTATTCTGGTCTGGTCTATTTGGGGTTCTAAAGGCTTCTTGTATCTGGACAGGCCTATCTTTTTGCATGTTTGGGAAGTTCTCTTCAAGGATCCTGTTAAACAAATTTCCTAGACCATTAACTTCTGTTTCTAGGTGCTCCTCTACACCCATTATCCTTAGATTAGGCCTTCTGATGGTGTCTTCCAGGTGTTGGATAGATCTATCATATTTCTTGGACTTGTCTTGGATGGTTGTATGTTCTTTCTCTATAATATCTAGGCTGTCTTCAATCCCTGAGATTCGATCTTCTGCATGGTCTAACCTGCTGTCAAGACTCTCTACTTTGTTTTTTATCTCTTTTCCTTCTAATTGGTCAGCTTTCATGGCTTCAAGTTCTTTGTTGAAGCTCTGTTTTAGGTCTTGTACGAATTTCTTTACTTCCTTAATTTGGTGTTCAGTGTTTGTCCTCAAATCACTTAGTTGATTGGTTATGGTTTCTTTGGGCTCCCATTCCGTCTGTTGGGTTCCATTCAGAATTCCCTTTGTGGTCTCCCTGACTTCCTTCTGCTCTTTGTTAGTGGATTCCATGAATGCCTTTAGTGATCTTTGTGTGTTCTCTACCTGGTCTCTCAATTCCTGTATTACTCTTTGATTAGCTTCCTCCCGTTCGTGGGATTCCTGCAGATGTCTTTGAGTGTTCTCAGCCTGCTCACGCCATTCCTCCCTTTCTCTTTGAGTATTCTCAAGTTGTTCACGCAAATCCTGTATCAGTTTTTGAGTAGCTTTCTCACGCTTATGATATTCCTGTATAAACTTCTGGGATGCCTCCTCCCTCTCCCTGTCACGCTCATACAGAGTCCTTTGTACATTGTCAAACTTTTCATTTATCATGTTTGCCAGCAGTGTTTGTAGAGCTGTTTGGGAACTCTCCTCTGGATTATTCATTATCTGTTCTAACCCCTGATTATCAAGATTGGGAATTGAGATACCCGAATTTGCCATTTTTCTTGTGTTTTTCCGGCTTACTCTTCCCATTTGAGATGAAAATAGCACCAGTTTTGTGCTAGAACACTATCTTAAGGCAACCATCAACCAAAGTTTGCATTTGTACAGTCAATAGTCTACAGATACAATCTAGTTCAACAGATACATCTATTCGACATCAAACAACTATATGTTAAAGGACTTCGAACCGCAGAGAAGAATTTGGAAAACCAGAAATTATTAGGGTTAGGGAGAGATGTGGGTAAAAAATAGGAATAGATTGGTGTGGGGAGGCACAGGGAGAGTTAACTATGTCCTAATCACAGTGCAGGAAATAGGTTGGGTAGGATGCAAGTAGAGAGAGAGAGAGAAAGAAGAAAGGGAAAGGGGAATGAAAAGAGACCAGAAAAAAAATAGAAACGTAAAAATTAATGTTATTTTAGAGATTAAAAGACCATCTATTTATAGAGGAATATGAATATGTTGAGAGAAAGGGAGGGACATAGAGGAGATGTGGAAAACTTTTAAAAAAATGCTTAAAATATTATATAGGTATAAAGAGGTAGTACTGCTATTAATGAATTTAAGTCTCAGAGGTTTTGAATTGAGTAATAAGTTTGTGGGTTAAGTGTGTACACAATGGGAGGTAGGGTCTACGGGTTAACTATGGGTTTATCTGAGGATGTGCAGGACAAGAGTTAAGTCACATAAAGAAGAACAAAGAGGAAAAGATGGAAAGGATAGGAAAGTGAGAAGAAAAGATCAGAAGTCCAGTAGAGCTAGACAAAAAACAAAAAGATAATTAAGAATGAAAGAAAAAGAGAAAGAAGACAAGAAAAGAAAGGAAAACACACATTCACGTATTCCTAAAATAAAAATTATAAGAGGAGAAAAGAAAAAAAAAAAAGTTAATGGAAAACAATTATTTTTTCAGAAGAGGCAAAAATTAAAGATTAATAAAAGTTTTAGAAAAGCAAAAAAATTTTTTATATATATATAAGGTAACAAAAAACGAAGAAAAAAAAAACAAAACAAAAAAAAAGTAAAAAAGAAAAGAAGCAGAAGAAAAAAAAAAAAAAGGTCTTTGATTTTTTTGGGGGGGGGGGAGGGGTGGGAAGAGTCCTGTATCTCCCTTTTGTCTGTAACCAGAGTCTGGTTGGAGTCTCTGGTCAGCTTGAGGTCCTGTGGCTTGATTGGTTTCTTAAGTCAGTTTGTTAGAACAGGCAGAAAAATGCTCTGCTTTACCCAAGATTTTGAGATTCCCCCTCCCAGGTTAGTTTACTGGGAGGGTGATCTGCTTTGAGAATCACAAAAGTGGGGGATGCAGTGATGAGGCTAGGTTCTGGGTAGAGTTGAGGCCTTTCAACAAACAGTAGCTTTTCCCTGGGGCTATTTTGTGAAAAAAACTCACAGCACCCAGCCTGGAGCCATTCTCAGGATTTCTGTTTTTCAATTGATTGTGGTGGCTGCTAGAGGGAGGGGCAGCCTCTGGCTCTGGTTACCCGGTGAGGAGAGCCACTCTAATGGCTGGCGCCTGAGCTGGGTGACTTTTCCCTGGATGGAACTGAGTCTGTGAGGTCACTTCGCCGTTAAGTTCTTGTGACCTGCTAAATGACTTGTTTTATTCCAAGGCCTGAGCTGGAGCTAGCCGCTCCTCCGAGCTTTGTCGGTATCCAAGATGGAGATCACCGGTGCTGGGGTGGGGAGGGGTGGCCTTCCCTCCTCTGCTCCCTGGGAAGGAGTGAGGAAGTGGGGCTACTCACGCCGAGTCTTGGATCCTGGGTCGTCTCTGGTCTGCAAACTGCAGGATGAAGTTGTCCGCTCCTTGTCGGTTCTTGCTGGTGTTGAGTAGGATCCACTCGCCCGCTGTGTCTGGCTCCTTCGTCCCGGACTCTCTGTGTGAGCGCTCAGGTATGGCCGCGGCTGCGGTCGCCGCTGCGACCCTGCCGCCGCAGCAGCAGCTGCTGGCAGACGCTCAGATGTGTCTGCTTGGCTTCCCCTCTCTTGGCTAACTCTCTGTCCTGTTATGGCACACTTGGTGTGATTCTCTGGCTTGGGACTGTTCACTGGAACTCTGAAACTGTTTTCTATGCAAGAGCTTGTTCAGATTCCAGCTTCTCCTCTGCCATCTTCCCGGAACCCCAGTTTCCAGGTTTTTGAATGGACACTGCTAATCACAATGAGAGGGGTAGGCCAAGTGAGATTTGGAAATATTTTTGGTCATTCATGTCATCAAAACGGCAGAGACAAATTAAGAGTAGTGACAGAAGAGAAGGAATAATTCCAGAGTTAATGAACAAATGACAGTAAATAAGGTATACCAGAAATTGTTTTAGAGAACCATTTTTGGTTATTGAAGAAATAGTTATCAACTAGTCTTATTCCATATTGCCTTTAGCATTCTAAATCTCTTAGGCTACTTCTTAATTTCTGTGTAATAAATGTATCTCCTTCTGTGCTGTTCTTTCATACCTTATCTTTTTTGCTTTCTAAAAATCTCAGTCTTCTATATTCCTCTATGAACATTTCCTGATACTAAATACAAGTACAAAGATGGCAGAGGATGCTAATGTAAGGGTCCAATAGCTCATGAGTCATTAATGAAACAACATGGAAAAGAGGACATATTTATTGCTACCTCACATTTTCTGAAAAGCTGCAATGCCATCATTTGATTTAAATTTCCATTATTTGTCTACATAGTGTCATTCAGTTCACATCACGCCTGTAATCCTAGCTACTCAGGAGGTTGAGACCAGAGGATTGTGGTTCAAAGCCAGCCTGGTCAGGAATGTCCATGAGACCATTATCTTCAATTAACCACCAGAAACCTGGAAGTGGTGCTGTAGCTTAAGCGGTAGAGCACTCAAATTGAGCTGAAGAGCTGAGGGAGTGCCCCCAGGATCAGAGTTCAAGCCCCACAACCAACAAAAAGTGCAAATATTACTTTAAGTTTCCCAAAAGGACGGACAAGATCAGTAATCTTCCCAAGCAGAAAAAATAATTTCAAAATGATTCAGTGCACCTATTTTTGCTGAGTTATTTAAGTTATGGCTTCTTTGCTAGACATATTCTCTTCCTTTAAAAATTGTCATATATTAGCTTTACAATAAACTTCATCTAACATTTCTTGTTCCAAAAGAGAAGTCTATACAGTTGATGTCACTTAGCTTTCTTATTATCTTAATTCAAAGCCAAACCAGGCAGGAGAGTCTGTCCAACTCTTATAGTAAATTGAACACCAAAAAACCAGAAGTGGAGTTTTGGCTCAAGCAGTAGAGTACTAGCTTTGGGGGCAGGTGGGCAGGAAAGACAACTGTTCAGGGACAGGATCCAGGCTCTGGATTCAAGCCCCAGAACCAGTACAAACTAAACAAACAAGCAAACAAAAATCCCAGATATTTCTTTGGGACCTTCCTTAAAAGAGTACTGGTCTGAAAAGAGGCTCCTTTTGCTGATCATACTCACTGGATCCTGCTTTTTTGGAATCCTTACTGCTCTGGAGAACTCAGGACCAGACCAAAGGAATTGATAACTGACTCCTGCATCAAGAGAATCATCTCAGGGGTGAAATGTCATCCTTTGCAGGAGAACACTTTTAAAACAACGTTATTTCCTTTTGTTCTATGCTGGTCGTCAAATGGTACATTATTTCCTTTTGTAATACTCTCAACTAGAAGTTTACAGAAAAATTTTATATGAGTAAAGAACACACTCGGAAAAGCCAGGGACAGAGTTTCCTTCAAGTCTTGGGATACTTTTCTTGTACAGTAAAAAGGAAAGCACAAGGTAACTTGAACTTTGTTAATCCTCTATGTTCCATTCCTCTCCTGGGGTCATTTTCCACATCCAGTAAAAGTTACTTCCAGTAACAATCGATGGTGCTGCTTGAAATATAATGAATGCTTTCTGGCTTCACTGAAATAACACTAGGACACCTTTGGACCTGAGGTAACACGTGTTTCAGAGACAACTCAGTAAATAGAAAATATGAAATTTATATTGCTTATAAATACATTATACATGAGTACATTGAGTTCAAACTTTGTAAGTTCTCTGTAAATTAAGGCGAATTTTAAATGGGAAGAAGGTTCTCAGAACATTCTTTTTGTGAGTGTATGTGCTGTTCATAATTTCCCAAATGTACATGAGCTAACAGTAAGGGAATCAATAGCAATAATAGGAGAAAGAGAAGTTCTGTGTTTAAGTATAAGGCTTCAATACAATATAGCAAACTACAAATAAGACAACATTGAAACAATAAAGCCAAGTCCAGTATGTAGATTTATGGGAGTGATATACAGAAAGCAAGACTCCTACATGGAACATGAATTATGAGGCCACTCTCATTCTAAATCATGCTTGCTAATCATGCAATTTTGTAGAAAGTAGAATGGAAGAATAATATTGTTCCTAAAGCAAGTCAGATACATGAGCATGGATTTAACTGAAAAAAAAAATGTCCATCTTGTGAGAGTAGGGATTATATTAGCAATGAACTGGTGGCTAAGATCACATTTCTTTTTTTTTCTTCACTTGTATATGTATATTTTTTTGTGGGCGGTGGTCTTGGCACTTGAACTCTGGGCCTGCGAGCTGTCTCTCTTCTATTCAGCTCAAGGCTAATGCTCTACCACTTTATCCACAGTGCCATTTCCAGTTTACTTTTAGTTAATTGGAGAAAAGAGTCTCTGGGACTTTCATACCTGGGCTGGCTTTGAACCCCAGTCCTCATATCTCACGACAACCCAGCTTAGATCACATTTCTAACAGTGTAACTGAGGATAAGTAATGTGTGTGTTCATCTATCTTTATAAGAATTCTTGAGTTAGGGGCTGGGAAAGTGGCTCAGGGGTAGAGCAGTTGCCTTGCATGCATGAGGCCCTGGGTTCGATTCCTCAGCACCACATAAGCAAAAAAGAAAAAAGCCAAAAGTGGCGCTGTGACTCAAGTGGTAGAGTGCTAGCCTTGAGATGAAGAGCTGAGGGACAGCGCCCAAGCCCAGAGTTCAGGCCCCATGACCGGACCCCCCCCCACCAAAACAAAAAAAAAAAGAATTCTTGAGTTAAAAATCTGGGCTACAGCTTAGACATTACCCTCACAAAAATATTTGTAGGTTAAAAGTTGATACTCCTGGAGAAATAAAACCTTAGAATGAAAAGGAGTCTGGGAAGTTCAGTTTGCATCCACCTTGGGCAGAACAGTCTTTCCAACAGTACATATAATAAAGCAGCCAAAAGCTGGATTGGAAGAATGGCTCAGGTGGTGGAATACCAGTTATGAGCAAGATTGCCGAATAAGAGGTTGAGGCTTTTGCATGCATACATAGAAACATACACAAACACACAGAGGCACTTATATGTGCACACACAAATACACAAATGAAACAACTCTCAGAATGTGTAGAAAAGTTAGAAAACAACAGAATATATATCCTGATTAAGACTCGAATCAAGGGATAATTTTTAATATTAGAAAGTCCTCAAGTGAACTTCCTTCAAAAAAGTTTGAGAATATTACATAGGTACTGTCCAGACATAGTAAGAGAGTCAATTAATCATTATTATAGGGATCGCATCCATGGAGGAATGAATCAGAGACCCCGCAAGTGCATCTGAAAATATTCATATCCTGTGTCAAGTGTGAGAACATCTTTGAAAATAGTAGATAAGCAGTCTGAACAGTCACTATGGTGTATAATATCCCTGGAGAAGTTCAGAATTGGTAGTCTGTATCTAGATTAAATAAACCAAGAAACTATGGCAGGGCAATGTGATACAAGCCTAGAATTCTAGCACTGAGATTAAGACAGGAGACTAGAGAGTGGAATTACATAGTGATACCTTCCCTGGACCAGGTAGTATAATTTTGTCTTAATAAAAAAAACAAACCAGAAAGGAATACATAACTGGATGTTTGGGCTAATTTTGTCACTATGTTTTGAGAAGTCAAATTTTCTGTTGAAATGCAACTCATACTTAATCCTCACTTGTGTTTTAAATTCTCTCTTCATTACAGATCATTCCTAGATGCAAAATGACTCATGATTCCCATCCAAAATTTGAAAAAGTAAATAATCATCATTCTGTTGTATCTCAAAGGAATGATGTAGGATTACAACAACTTAAGCCTAGAAAAATAGAAAAGTTCGTCTAATGTAGGATTTTGAAGATCTTGCTAAATTAGAATTTAGATTTAAAATAAATATTTTGATTTTGTTTTTAATTTCATATTCTATCGGATGCTAAAATTTCTTTTTTAAGTAGAGGGTTTAATTGACAAATTCACAAATGATTTTGCATTCTATTTGCCTAGAATATTCTTTCAAGAGAGTTATAATTAGAACTTAGTTAATAGATAATTCCAATAATTAATGTATAAAATGATAATGTGAATGGTGTAGACAGAGTTGCCAAAAATTGATGATATTAATTTATAAATTTAGAATAAGAGCAATTTTTATAGTCTTTGTTATAACATGGTATGAAGAGAATAATCATGTGACATCTACTTTCTTCTACCTGTATGTAACACAGGAAGCAATTTCCTTAATTATTTGCCACTGTATACAATGAGAAAAATGTTAGTTTTGAGGTTTCTTTTTATTTTTGTTTTTGTTTTATTGGTTTGTCCTAGGGATTGAACTCTGGGCCTGGACACTGTGTCTGAGCCTGTTTATGCTCAAGGCTCGTGCTCTCCCCCTTCAACCTCAATGCCACTTGTGTCTGACTTTTGCTGATAAGTTTATACGATAAGAATCTAGGGAATCTTCCTGCCTGGATGGGCTTTGAACTGTAATCTTCTGACCTTAGCATCCAGAATTTATATGATAGTTAAAAAAGTATAAATATAAATAATATTTGCAAGTGTTCCCATCTCAAGAATAACAGTGTGGGGGAAATGATGCAACCCAGTTTATTGTGGTGTTCTTTCCAAAACATTAATGGCATCACATTAGCAGAGTTGTATTTTTTTCACAATAGAGATAAGCTATTCATGATGTGAATTAAGGGAAGTTTGAGGTGCACCCTAAAATTTGAAAACTGTTGGACTAGGATGACTCTATGTCATAAATATTGGGATTGGTGGTCATAAAAAAAATAGCTTACTGTGATAAACAATTGCTTACTCTTGAAGAATTATTACCTATGGTACATAGTTTTACCCTCAACCAGAATGTGGTTATTTTTCTGTTGACTCTCAATCTGTAACACCCCATGGAAAAATGCATCTATTGCAGAATTACGTAACATGCAAGCCGGTACTGTTTTGAATCTCTCAGGTATGGAATCTTCTGAATTTGAAAATGAGTAGTTATTAGCCATTGGAATGTTGAAGAACACATATATTCTGTCTTCTTAACAACTTATTTACTTTTAAAAGTCATAGGATTCCATAGAATTAAATTGTTTTCGCTTTTAGTATGAGAAAGTACTATATTTATTCTTTTTTAAAAATATTGGTAAGTATATTGTGAAAATATTGTCTAGTCAGATAGCATTCAAGTTGATGGTCCTCTGATTAAAAAGGATAGTTAATTCAAATGAGACGCCAAACAGTATTGATTTTGAAAAAGGTACTACATAAAGAATAATATTTACTATACCAATACAGTGAAATTTTATTTCATGCAGCTTATTTTTTAAATTTAATTTTATTGTCAAAGTGATGTACAGTGGGGTTACAGCAATTTTAAGGTAATGAATAAATAACTTTGCAAACTTGATACCCCTTCCCTGATTTTCTTCAGTTTTCCTTCACCCCAATACTCCTCACAAGTTGTAATGTATATTTACAACATATTGTCTTGTGAGTATTGTTATTGCATTGGTTTGCCTTTGTCCTTTGTCTCACCATTTTTTTGTTCCTCTTCCCTTCTCTAATTAACGTAAATATATACACAATACACAGGCTACCAAAATCAAATACAGCAGGGAATAAAGCACAGGGGAAAACCCCCAAAGAAAACAGAAATCACATAGCACATTAAAAACAACAACCGCAAATAATATTCTCGTTTTCATATCTTGGAGTTCATTTTGCTCAGAATCAGCTTATATGGTTTTATATACGCATAACAAAGCCACTGGAAAATAATAGTTTCATGGACACTATATCATGAAAACAACATGTTAACTGTTTTTCATGGTAAAGGTGGGGTTAGGATTGGTGAATTCGCAGTTCTAATAAAAGAATTTCAAAAGAGTTTTAAAATTATAACAGGTAAATTTTTATTTGTTCAAATTTTTTAACAACTTTGCCTATTATGAAAATTTAAATTTGCCTGGGAAAATAGGCGTTCATGCAAAGTAATCCATGGAGAGTTTGCTGAGAGGGAGCAATGTGGGTGAAGATGGCTCATGTTCACACTAAACAAACCTCAGAAACCTTTCTATAAAGCCTGTAGGTTCCCTTGAGAATTGTCCTTACCCAGGAAATCTACTCTTACTGTGTGAAACAAGGTTGAAGTGGAATTTAAATTCAAAGTTCTTTAAAAAAAAAAGACATCAAAATTTGTGAATTGACTTTAATTACCAAACAGTAATTCTCTGAAAAAGATAATTTGGGTCCAAATATTTAGGGAGAAAGTGCCCTCAACATTGAAAGAAGGTATTGGGTTTACACTTTTCTGTTTCTAATACTTTCCACAATGTCTTTGCACTTGAAGCACTGAACAACAGAAAAAAATCTGATTGGATACTTGAAACCAATGATTTCACATTTTTTAGTAGCTCACAATATGTAATATCCTTATTAACATGAAATATTGAGGATTTCACTTATTAAATAAGCCAAAAAGTTTTGGGATCAGAAAATAATTGAGCAAATTGAAAAGGCGAGAAAACTCATTCTTAGAAGCCCTAGCTAAGCATATTTACTTCAGGAGTGGAGGGAGGCCAAACTTTTTGATATTCATTGTCTTAATATTTTTGCTACCTAAAGTGATTTTACGGAGCCTATTTAGCTCACTACAATGCAGAACAGATTGAATGAAGACATGAAAATAAATTCCACATCCAAATAAAAGAGTTTTAAAAGGAAAACCATGAAGATGTAGTGTGGGTTGAGCCGGTCAGATCTGGTTGAGTCAGCTAGAGTAGCAGTTGAAGCACACTTCCTGCTAATAGAGACGTGACCCACAGGCATGTCTGCCTAGCTTGCCAGCCATGAGCAGTCCATGCTCCCTACAAGCCCGGGAAGACCAATCAGTGCCTGTCACCAAGCAGTGCCCATCACAAGTGCCTTACATCAACTCCCCACTAAGTAATTGGCTGGGAAGGACTCAGGAGGTTGGGAAAGCTGGGGCTATATAATCCTCCCCTTGTGCAGAAATAAACAAGACCTGCATAAGCCTGTTCTCCCAACGTGTGTTCCTTGTGTGAGTCATTCATACTTACCTCCTGCTGGAGATCTAGCCCTACAAATGGTGCCCAATGGGTGGCTCGATCGCTTTCTGCAGATGGACGGTCGAGGGTCTAGTGCAAAATTAGTGCCTCCATGGGCAACCTTCCCCCAGCAGCAGGAGAGCCTCAATCACAAGCATTTGTTGCCCTGCTCCGGAGTAGGCAGATAAAAGTATTACAAAAGGAAGCTAGATTAATATGGGAAATAGTAAATGAATTGTATCCCTGGATTGACTCCGGGGCCATTTGGGATCCAGACAGGTGGACCCTCCTCCTTCAGGCATTTCATAAAAAGGAAGTCCTTGACGACTCTGAGCTGCCCCTAATCTTTTACCCCATTGTAGTAGCTATTCAAGCCTGTCTATCAGGGAAAGAAGAAGGGGAAACTCTGCAAGCGTTTAACATCTCGCTGCAAGAAGAAACAGAACAAAAGGAAAATTGCGAAGCTGCTTTAGCACTCCCATCTTTCTTGTGACACAGCAAACAATTCCAGCAAGAACACAGATAACCAACAACTTCCACTAACAGGTGACCCAGGGGGCCAGCCAGCTACGCTTGTACAACTGCCTCCCCCACACTATCAGTTACAGGAAGCCTGCCCAATCACTTCTTTTGGCTGTTTAGGCAAGCCTGGGAATTCTCCTCAGAAAATTTTGTATCCTTGGGCAGAGATATCCAACTTTGCCCAAGAACAAAAACTCGTTGTTCCCCCTGTAATACAACAGTGTTCACAGGCCCCACATCTACCATGGCAACGACAGCCAAGCCTATAATTGAACCCCAGTTCATGTTCCCTGAAAACGTCCACCGAACATCTGCACGACCTAACCAATGGTACCCCCATGACCCAAAAATACCGGGCCGCTGTCAAGGAAGATGGGTTACACTCCCTGAATGCTCAACAGATGCTCGAAACCCTTAGCATTGATCTTAACTGCCCCCATGATTGGAAGAGCTTAATGAACTGTAGTCAACAAGAAAGTTTAAAAAATGCTTAGAATGTATTCCTAAGTACCAGTTTTATAAATGGCTTTGCACTGTGGTTTGTGGTTATTTTATTTTACATGAGATAATATTTTCTACTACCAATAAGTTTTGGAAAAAGAAGAAAACTAAAATTTACTATTGTAGAGGAATATGATAGAAGTAGAAGAAAGATTTTATGTTTGTCAAATCTCTGATGAGTACCCATATTCAAGGCTTAAAGTCATATTTCTTACTATGTTAGACAGATAAGGAAAACAAAACACCATATGATAAGGCAACTATTTGTGATTTTTTAAAATGTACTTAGTATGTGATGAAATTTACTTTATTAGCTAATGTTTTGGTTTGAAATATGGGAGGCTGATCTATTTAACAAATTTTTGAAGTCACCTACTGAAAAAACAAATGATGGGGGGGTATAATTTTTACACTTTAATGAATGGATGAACCTGTTTGGCATTAGTGCTGGGTAAATAAATAAACTCTATTGTAACTTGCTCCCTACCCTTGAAAAACTATTTATGTCACTAAATATCATCTACTTGTAAAGTGTTATCTGGCAAATGTGATTTTTAAAAGTTTATTTGAAAAGGAATATACTTTCAGGAGATTAAATGTAGCTTATCATTTGTTTGACAATGACAACATTTTTATACTACAGAACCAAGTTTTACTGAAGTACCAGTGTTTTGAAGCACTAAGGATCTTCTCAATTAATGTTTTTCTGAATTATATTTGATCTCTATGTCAAGTATTCCTAGCATTGGTAGACCAAATATGGATCTATTGTTCCAGGAACTATTTTTTGGCCTGCTGATGCTGCAATGAAATTATTCATTAATCATTAGGAGAGGGGTATTACAAATGATCTAGTGACATTTGTGGTCTTGTTCAATCATATATGATGGTCATCTGAAAATTAAAATTTGAATTACTGTACTTTCACATTTTGTGATTTCATCTTGCATTTTAAGTTGCCTTGCATTTCCCAATTGCTTACTGATAATTCCTGCATTTCAAGGAATTGGGGCCCTGAAATATAGAAAATGAGAAATTGAGATGGGTCTTCAATTACTTTCTGTTGGCATGTTGCATGGACGTAGGTGAGAACTCTTGCCTTAGTTATCTGATGATGCGGATAACTGGGACCTGGGATCCTAGGACCCGTGGATCCTGTAGAAGAATAATAGCTTTTAGACATCATATCAGAAAAATTTGAGTATAATCAGTAGGAATGCTTCAGAAACATGGAGAAAAACAGTTTGGGACCAGCGAGTTATAACAATAAACAGAGCAGCAAAGTAAAATCCCTTATAGATTAGAAGCAAACAACATTGTTTTTTTTACCATGTGAATTCAGAAGACCAAGAACACTTAGAAGTTATCACAAGTTTATACCGAAACATTGCATTGATAATTTTTATATTCTAATATATATTCTAATCCTGATTATTTATATTCCAATCTATTTATTGGAATAAATATCAATTAATTTTTCAAATTATCAATTAATTCTAATAAGATTCACTGTGTGAAATATAAAATCAGCACATATAAATATAAAATATATAATAATATATAATATTAGAAAATGTTTGGCATTGTTCTGTTGTGGTAAGGGTATCAAAGGCAACAGTTTTTTTTTCTTTCTGCTTATGTGGTGATGAGGAATCAAACCCAGGGCCTCAGGCATGCAAGGCAAGCACTCTACCACTGAGCCACAAGAGGCAACGGTTTTAAAGTATTATTCCATTACCTCTACTCAGTGTTTGGTAGAATTAGAGCTAAAGCCTTACCATTCCGAGATATACAGCCTAGAGGCAAGAGGAAACACTGTGATTTTTTCCATGCCTTTCTATTTCCTAACAAATGGGGCAATGTCATTCTTTCTGATGGAGGCATAGAATTCCATTGTGTATATATACCACATCCCTTATTTGCAATATCTAGTATAGGTATGAGTCAAGCGGAAAAAGTCAGAGAATGTGATGTTAGAAAACGAACCCTCAAATATGTATTTTAATGTTTTTGTTTCTTTCATGCATGTGTTTCTAACGCATTTATAATATTATTTTTTTGTTGCTTTGTATGTCCCTCCCCCACAGTGTAACCCCTGCTTTCACTATATTTGATGTCAGTATGACATGTGGAGGAGACGGGGACAAACAAGTCTTTTAAGGATTCAGGTGGACCTGTTGCAACAATGAGACGTACAAAATGTCATGTCAAAACCAGCTTTACAATGTCGGTGGGGGGGGAAGGGGGGTATGATTGGGTGGGGGGGAGGGGGGAGGCTGGGAAGGGAGGTGAAGGGTAAACAAAGGAGGAGGCTGCAATGCTTGGTAAGAAATGTATGCATTTTTTCTGCCCATGTAATTGTAACCCCTCTGTACAGTATGTTCTCAAATAAAATAAAATTAAATTAAAAAAAAAAAAGAGGAAACACTGTGATTAAAACATTACCAATTTAAGGCCTAATAACGAGGAGAAACATATGGACTTCTTTTGGAGCTATGGAATATATTTGGTGATAGAAAATCAGTGGTGTAAGTTCCTGCCTGCTTGGATGGTAGACAGGCCAAGACATTAGGTAATCATACATATGAACAATTTTTTCACCTTCTTGGCTTTAGCATCTTTTGAAATGTTAGGGTGTAATAAACAATTATATTTTGAAAAAATACCTTCTAGTCTGAACAGTACTGTCTGAACTGTTTGTCTCTTCATGATCCCTTGTAACAGATTAGTTTTGCTCCAATAAGAAAATCTATGCTGTCAGGGTAAGATTCTGGTTGGTCTGTTCCTACATGGAGCAAGGATAAAGGGTCAGGAAGACATTTGTGCCAGTAAGACCTCATTTGGGAGATTTTAAGCTGCAGAAGTTTAAAAGTAGCTTTTAAGCAAGGCTTATTTTGACTCCATTATCTCCACAAAGCTAAATCAGTTAATAAATAAGTACTTGAAAATCCATCATCTTTGGACCTAGATATAAAGGCTGCAAAGTATGATCCAATTTCAAATGAAAAAGACTTAAAATAGTCATTGAAAAAATTGCAAATGTGAGCAATTGAACAAACAATATAAGTTTTTTCCACCATACACAGAATTTTACAGAAATAAGATGAACTGCAATTTTGGGAACAATAAGGTTTCCTTCTTACAAATAGGCAACCAAAGATATATGCCTGTCTTAAGATTGCATCATTAACTACTTAAATTTCCAGGATACTACATGCTTCCGCAGCACGTCTACCCAAATTACAATACAGAGATTTACATGGCTCTTGTACAAGGGTGATATGAAAATTTGTGAAGTATTGCATATTTTTCATTCTTCTGATGCAAGAAATTAAAAACAGTTATTAAAAAGTTGATTACAAATATACAAGTGTAAGAATACATGTAATTCATAGAAATAAAAGTTAGTTTGACATCATTCAATCTTCACTTTTTACAAATTCCTTTACATAGCATAACCTTTATAAAACTTTTGAAATAATATAACATTGTCATTTTATCCTAAAGAAATAAAATTCTTTAAGGACCTAGGAATTAAAGGAATCTTAAACTGTTTCTATATGGAATGCAATCTGAAAGGACACATTTATTAATGAACGTATATATTATAAAACAATGTTGAATTCAAAGGATTATATCTAGGAGAGAATGAAATAGGTTATGGACATTACACAAACAGAATACTAAATATTTTTAAATATACTTTTTTCAGACATGCACCAGAGATATCTTTACTTTCTGTATTACTCATTTCAACAGATAAGTTAAAATTATTTATGATTTAAAAAATCACAAACTCTATAGAAATCATTATAGATGTATACAAACAACTCAAGTATATTTTGACATCAAAGTCAGGCAATTCACTTGGAAGAATACCATGGAATCCATGAATTTTTAAAGTAAGATATTGCTGTTGCTTTGTATTGTGAAAATATTTTGTATGGACACATAGGATGGACTGGCAATTTTGAAATTTAAGAAACTTAACTGAATCATTAGGACTTAGGAGAACAATTTGTACAGCTTTCCAAAACTTCAAAGAGGTAGTAATACATACTTATACTTTTGGCAATATCAAATGCAGCTTCTTCCAATTTGTGCTTCAGACATGGTTTGAAATAATGGTTCACCAGAAGGAGATCCAGAAATTCTTTGCTATATCTACTCCCAGCAGCAAGATGCAAGGGGGTCAAGAGGCCTTTAGTTTGGGCTTTTTATCTGTATCATGATGAAATAAAGAAGCCACTGTGGTATTATTCCATGTATAAGTACTGTGCAGGGGTGTCCAGCCATTCACAATTATTCCAGGAATATCTACCTTGAGCCACCAACTCATGGACAATGTCTAAGTGTCCACTGTAGGCTTCTCGATGAAGAGGGGTATACTCATCGTCATCCCTAGTATTCACATGAGTAGCCTTTTTGGAAAGTCGTCTCTGCACTGTAGTAAGGCTGTTATTTTCAACAGAACAAAGAAGAAATTTGCTTGAATCCTTCGCCATTTTTTTCTTGCAACTGATACCATTTCTCACTTTTTCATCTTGTTCTTCAACTTCATAGCAATTGCCTAACCAGAGACTTTGAGTGCCAGTGAGAATGAGCTGTCCATGTATTTTCCCAATAGTTCACATTGGATGAAATGGTCAGAAAAATCCGGTGAATTTTCTGCATTTGTTTTTTTCACTATTATTTATTTTCTCTTTTTTCATTTTTACTATTCTAAATTATTCTAACTGGAGAGTAGGGAATTGGTAGAGAGCAGAGGAAAGATTTTCCTCCGTATTCAAAGGTACAGAATGAAAATGAGGACTAGTGGTGTCTTCATGAGCAGCTTATTCTAGGAATGATAAAATAGGAAATAATGCTTTCTATGTAAATGAATTGGGAAATGGCAGAGGAGAAAGTGAAATGATGCAACCAAAAATATAAAAGCAAAATAAATTAGGGTAATTATGGAGCAATCTTATTATCTATGAGAACCATGAAAGGGAGAGAGGAAGAGAGAGACAGATGTGCAATGATCTAGCTAGCCACAAAATCCATCCCTCTGATCAAATTATAGTGCAAATAATTTTATTTTTTAAAAGAGATGGAAATAGAATTTAAGATCAAATGTCTCCATTGTTTTTAATTATATTTTTATTATCTTAAATACTTGTACAAAGGAATTTCCATTAAACAAATCAGTTTTTTAAGTATAATGGATCTTTATATAGCTTTTCAACACCCTTCCAAACTTCACCCCACTTTAATTTTTTTCTAGTTTCATACTATCTGAATTGAATATTATACCTTCACTCTCTTCCTCCATAACTCTCTTTATTCCTTTCTTTTGACTTCCCCTCATATCTTCCTAGTGATAGTTTCCTGGTATTCATTTTGTTGGAGTAAAGTTCAATTTCATAAGAAATTAAACCTTTGAAATAATAATCTGCAAATAGCATGCTTTGGTTAATATTTTTGTGTAAACTTGTATAAATTTCTATCTTCCAAATATGAGACAGAGCATGGGACCTTTGTGTGTCTGGCTCTGACTTAGTTCACTTAATATATTTTTAGATCTATCCATTTCGTTGCAAATAATGTAACAGTCTTCAAATGGATGGGTGCAATCCAATTGTGTATATGTGCCACACTTTCTCCAACCATCACTCCACCAAAGGACATCTGGGCTGTTTCTGTAACTTGGCTACGGTGAATAGCGCAGCAGTGAACATGGTTGTGAAAGTGATTTTCTGTAACCCTTTGAAAGAATTCATCATTACCTTTATAGGAGCAATCCTCTAGATAGTTTTCCAGAATAAGAATATCCCTCCCTTCATCTTCATCACAATGTATTGCAAGTCCTCAAAACCACATTTCCCCCTACAGGTCTCAATAAGCTAAAACCACACTGTGCCCATATTCTTTCAATACATTTTTTACATAATTGGACATATAATTAAGTGAGAACCTTCTATATACTTTCCTAATGTGGGAATGAGGGACATGACAGAGTAAAAGTAAAAAATATGTAATTTAATTAGCTATTATCATATTTAAAATCATTTTCAGCTCTAATTCATAGCCTCACATAATATTATTTTAATCTTTATTTGATTACTTCATCTAACCCATAAATTATAACAGGTGAGTTTAAAACAAAGGCAAAAAGTGTGGTTTGATTTTGACACTCATGTGTGAAGTTGCACAACATGGGCAAATAGATGGATTGGAATTAATAGCTCTTATCCATTTTGTTAACGTAGAGACGGTTTTCCCAAACTGATTCTCGCAATTCGCATTCCATTCAACAACAAGAAACATGTGATAATTTCCTTTGATTTGCTCCTTATTAACTTTTGTTTCCATTTAATTTTATAATGGATGATTTCATAAATCTACTGTAGATACAAAAATATGTTAAATTATTTCTATCCGTATGCATTGATATATACATACACACATATATTACACAGGTTATAATGATAATGTATAACTTCAGTAACTGTACAATTTACTAAATTACTAAAACTATCGACGTCTCATGCCTGGAATCCTGATTACTCGGGAGGCTGAGATCTGACGATTATGGTTTGAACCCATAATGGGCAAGAATGTCCAGGAGCCTCTTATCACCAAACAACCAACAGAAAATCAGAATTGGAACTGTGGCTCAAAGTAGTAGAGTGGTAGCCTTGAGAGAAAAATCTCAGCCACATCATCCGGGCTCTTAGTTCAAGAAGTACAATCTACCCAAATAAACATCTATTTAATTTAAACATGTGTAAGTAAAGTATTTCCATCACCCAAATGCACAACCATGCTCATTTGCAAGGTAACTCTGTTTTTTCTGAAGTACCATAAAACATTTTCACTTAAGTTAAAAGGATTGCACTATGGGTTCATTCTCTCATTCATTTTTCCACTCAAATACTCAAATCTTACAATTTTTCCAATTATTTAAAATAATAGATTTTTACTTTAATACCCAAATATTAGAGTTTGAATTGAATGTCTTATGACCCTAAATGGGTGTTCTTACCATTTTGTCATGTCCCCAACCCTAAATTATCCTTATTATTTTTCAGATACTTGTGTATGACCTTGGGTTCAGTCCATGTTATGTTATTCTTCCTGGAATTTAGAATAACAGGTGCATGGCATTGTGTACAGATCTTACTGTCCAGTCTGGGCTTTAACCTCTATCCTCACAACAGTAGACTCTCAGGTAGTACGGATTTTCATAAGCTCGTCATAGCTGATGTTTTTTTTTTTAAGTCTTTGCATTTCCTGCAGGTTCATGAGTACTGAATTAATTTGTTTTCTTGGGTTATTTTTATTTTTTTATTGTGTTTCATTTCAATGTATGTGTTGAGTTGTTCCTCACTTTTCCTTTTGTTTCTTTCAATCAAGTTCTTACCTAAAGTGCTGAGAAACCAATTCTTCTTTTTCACGATAGTCAAGATGAACATGATTTATTCCCAAGCAATTTCAATATTATTTAATCACCTTCATATCTATGGATGGTATATAAATGATAAATGCTGCGAAGGGCCTTTTTATTTTCACAGCAGTCTTTGTCATATACAGACAGATCATGAAATATATGAAGATAATTAAACTACAGATGTAAGCAAAGAGAAGAAAAACCTATTATTAATTGTTTGTAAGAGGCTTTCATTCCAGTGAAAGAAATGCGTTGCTTGATGCAGGATTTCACAAAATTATTTTGCTAGGAGGAAGCTAAACAATCATCTAATTCTATAGAATTGAGGGAGAAGAATCAAACTCCTGAATAGTTTATATTTGGGTCAAATAAAAGCATGCTTCCAAAAAGAGAGTTGACTTTAGAGAAACATGCTGAGTTTATGTAAATAGGTGCTTAGCTGATTTTGTTAATTTGTAAACTAATACAGGGAAATAGAGTACAGCAAGGTAAAAAAAGAACTTCGCATTGCAATACTTATGTGTGTGTGTGTGTGCACACATGCACGTGTATACACGCACATGCATGTGCAAGTGCTCATTCATTCATCATCTCTAAGCTTCTGTGACCTAGGATAGTTGTTTGCCACTTGAACCATCTTTCCACTCCTGTTTTTTTGGAGATAATCGCATGTATTTTCATGATTGGACTGGCTTTGAATAGTGGTCTTCATATCTCAGCCTCCAGAGAAGCTAGCTAAGCTTATTCATCCTCCAAGTAGCTAGTTAAAATTGGGCCTGTCCTCTATGCTTCACTGCTCTTTTATTCTTGTCCTGAGTTGTTCACATGCCTAAGTCATATATATGTCTAGTTGCCTTAAGAAATACTCTTACTGCTTGGCACCAGGGGCTCCTATCTGAACTCTTAACTACTGAGGAGGCTTGAGAACAGAACCCAGGCCAAAAGTTTTGTAGACTTCCTTCTCAATCTATAGCTGGGTGCATTGGATCATTTCCACCATCCTGCACTATCTACAGGTTAACATTGGAAGGACTGCAGAATCCAGGCCAGCCAAGGTAGGAAGCTAGACAAGTTGGTGTGCAACTCTTATGCCATTGATAATGGGAAGGCTAAAACGACAGATCAGGTGCATGTTCTTGTGGAAAGGGAACCCCTATCCTAAAATTAACCACCTATACGACACCAGTCCAACAAAAACAAGACCCCAAGTTGAACACAATTTCCCACAACCAAAATAAGTATATACCTTAACATCCAGAAACTTAGTACAATCTGCTCTTTGCTCTAATATCAGCTTCATCTAATTATCATATGATGTAACAAAATAGTTACTTCATTAAATTTATTATATATTTAAAAAGACCTAGAAAATTCTTTCTCACGTATTAAGTGCAAACGAATGGCAAATTGCCTCATTTCTTACATATTTGACTACCACTATAAATTCATCTTATAATTATTATTAATATTAATATATTCTGATTTATTACTTTATTTTGTAACAGTTTTTAAACTTTTGGCTTCTCTGCTGAAGTTGAAGTATTTTAATAGTATCATCAAATAATATTACTTGGGTACTTAGAGCAGTATTTTAAAAAGTTTTTAACCAATGGTTTCTAGTAATTCTGTTTTTTTTGGGGGGGGTCTGGTCCTGGGACCTAAACTCTGGGCCTGGATGCTGTTCCTCAATGCTAGTTCAAGGCTAGCACTCAAACATTTGAGCCACAGCACCACTTTTTCTGTTTATGTGATGCTGAGGAATCTAACCCAGGGCCTCAAGCATGTAAGGCAAGAGCTCTACCACTGAGCCACCTTCCTAGCTCTCTATGAATTCTTAATTTGTATATTATTTAGTTTATTTTTAATTTCAATTTAATTTTATTGTAAAGGTAATGTACAGAGGAGAGGGATACAGTTACATAAATAAGGTAATGAGTACATTTATTATGGAAGGAATATTGTTACCTCTTTCATTGATTTTTTTGCACACTCAAAAAAACCCCAAGAATTCTATGCTTCCATCGGAAAGAATGACATTGCCCCTTTTGTTAGGAAATGGAAAGATTTGGCAAAAATTATATTAAGCGAAGTGAGCTAGGCCCAAAGAAACATACGTCTCATGGTTTCCCTTATTTGCAATAACTAGTATATGTCTGAGACAAGCAGAAAAAGTCAGATAAGTTGATGTTAGGTAAAATGAGCCCTAAGAAATGTATTCAAATGTTTTTTTTTCTTTCATGCATTTGTTTCCAACGCATTTGTAAGATTATTTCTTTGTTGCTTTGTATGTCCCCCCCACCCCCACAGTATAACCCCTTCTTTCACTGTATTTGATGTCGGTATAATTTGTGTAGGGGAAGGGGAAAAACAAGTCATTTAAATAAGGATACAGGTGGATCATTGAAACAATGGGAAGTACAAGTTGTCATGTCAAAAATGAACTTTAAAACTTTGGTGTGGGGGGGAAAGATTGTGTGGATAAAATGGGGGAAGGCTGGGAAAGGATGGGAAGGGGAAACAAAGGAGGAGGCTACAATGCTTGTTAAGAAATGTGCTCATTATCTTGCCATCTAATTGTAACCCAACTGCACAGTATTTTCACAATAAAAAATAAATAAAGATTAAAAAAAAACTACTGCTGCTTTTCCTGTCGTCATTGATCAATAGGTACTTTGCTGTCTTTGTTCATCCATTTTTTATTATAAAATTGATATACAGAAGGCTTACAGTTACTTAAGTCAACCAAAGAGTACACTTCATTTTATTTTCTAAATTTCAAATTTTGAGCTTAATTATTTTCTTTTGTTTCTTTAGGGTAATTCTTTTATTCAGAGTTGTAGGATTAGTTAATTTAGTTTTGCATAATTTTAACACATGTAAATTATTCAGACATATATTTTGCTTTCAAAATAGTTAACATGTGAATATTTAAAAATTATTTTCTTAAATTTTATATGGTTGGTGAATTTAAATAAATATATTATCTCATAGTTCTAAACATATTTGTCCAGGTAACAAATACTTTATTTTCAAGAAGCACATACTTTATTAAAAAAGCCTTCATTACATGGTCACTTTTTGGCAATATTTGTACTTAAATTAAAAAAAAAAGTCTCTTTGAGCTGGGCATAGTGATTTGTGGTTTCCATTTTCTAACTATGGTGGGAAGTGTAAATAGGGTTTGTAATTTGGGAGAGAATGGGAAACTATGAGACCTTATCATAAATTTCCAGAGTGAAATGATTAGAGATATAGCCATCCCTAGCAAGATATAGAGCACCTGGTTATCATATTCTAAATCTTGAATTAAAACACCAGTAACAACAATCTTTTGTCAAAATAAAAGGATACATGTTTCAAAATGTTTATTATTTAAAACTTGCTTGCAAAGTTCTCATGTCTTTTATTTCTTAATTTTCAATTTACATAATCTATAAGAAGCCAAGTATCTTGTGACTATTTTATTTCTACTAAACTTTTAAATACTATGAGCAATATTATGATTTCATATATTAAAATACTTTTACTGTTTGTGATAATTTCCTCTGTTTCATATGATAATAACAATATTCCAAATGTGTGTATATGGTGTGTGTGTGTTTATGTGGGTTTTTTTGTGTGTGCTTTTTGTGTACTTTGTAATGCTTAGGAAATCACACAATTGCTTCCCATATGTTAGGCCAATGTTTTAACACTGAACTATACTGTTTAGTTATAATACAAATTGTGTTTTAAGTTATGACTTTTAAATTTTCATTCCTAGTAAGCTTTTTCAAAATTATATAAGATAAAATGTTATCCAATTTCTTTTTTTTTTAATTTAATTTTATTTTATTTGTGAACATACTGTACAGAGGGGTTACAATTACATGGGCAGGATAATGCGTACATTTCTTACCAAGCATTGCAGCCTCCTCCTTTGTTTACCCTTCACCTCCCTTCCCAGCCTCCCCCCTCCCCCCTAATCCCAATCCTTCTCCTTCCCCCCCTTCTCCCCCCTCCCCCCCCCCCCCTGCACCGACGTTGTAAAGCTCGTTTTGGACATGACAACTTGTACTTCTCATTGTTGCAACAGGTCCACCTGTATCCTTAAACAACTGGTTTTTCCCCATCTCCTCCACAAGTTATACTGACAATGGTTTCCCTTATTTGCAATATCTAGTATATGTATGAGTCAAGCGGAAAAGGTCAGATAATGTGAGTCAGGAAAATAAACCTTTAGATATGTATTTTAAGGTTTTTTTCTTTCATGCATGTGATCCAACTTCTATCCACATTCACAATTGTTATTGTTATTTTTTTTCTCTTATTTCTTTGGAAATTAATTATATTCCTATTAAAGCTTTTTTACATTATAATAGCTCTATACAATGCTTTATTTTCTATTTTATTTTTTCCATGTTATCTGACTTTCAGTCCAAACTATCAGGTGGATTAAAAAGAAACTTAATTCAGGACACTTTATTTTTCTCCTTCTCTTCTCTGAAGTCTTTCTGTTTTTTGAAACAATACCAATGACATACAGCTCCTATGTGGTCCACCATTCTTCCCCCCCCCCCCGTTCTGCAGTACAGCTCAAGTCGTTATCATTCAGCTTTATTATGCTATAATGTTATCTAAACCTAACTCATTCCTAAATTAATTTTATTTGCTTTGAGCAATCACTGAAGACATTTTTCTAAATATAATATCGGGGGTTTGTGTTTTCACAAGGTGTGAAATATGAGTGACTATCCAACATCTAGATATCTCTGGAGAATATTGGTCCACATGCTCAACAATCACGTGTGTAAATTCAAGGAATACAGGTCAGTCAGAACAATGTTGTAAAATGGTGTTGCTGGAGCCTTCATACTAGCTTTGAATCGTATTTTCCATGTTTAGTGAAGATAAACATAGTTCTACTATAAGAACAGACACATAGAAGAAGGTAACAGATTTTTCAAAAATAAATTCTTAGTTTTATGGACCACAGACTTTTGAAAAGGATGCTATGACTTTATGAAATAAAACAGAATCTTAAATGGTTGTATTGGCACAATTGCCTCTTTAGATTTAAAGAATGATCTTAGACTACTACCTCAATCCTTTGTTTGTTTGTTTGTATGTTGGTCATGTGGTTTGAACTCTGGGCTTGGGAACTGTCGATGTGCTCTTCAACTCAAGGTGAGCACTCTACTGCTTGAGCAACAGCAAAACTTCCGGTTTTCTAGTGGTTTATTGGAGATAAGAGTCTCATGGACTTTCCTGCTCGGGCTGGCTTTAAACCACGATCCTCAGATCTCAGCCTCCTGAGTAGCTAGGATACAGGCATGAGCCACCGGCACCTGGCCTACCTCAAACTTTGTAAAGAATGATTATCAACCTAGATGTGAGATGTAAAAACCTATAAAATATAAATATAAAAATTCATAACATTGGCTCAGTAAAGGTTTCTAAAAATTTGACATGGAAAACATTAGTAGCTAAAGAAAAGCAAGAACTGGATTATATCAAGTATTAACTTTTCATAATTCAAAGGACACTATAACAGAAATGAAAACATATCCAACAGATAGAGGGTACATATTTGTTAATGCTACAATGTTAATGCTACAATGATTCCGAAACAAGTATTTTATTTTATTTTTTTATTTTTTTTTAAATTTAATTTAATTTTATTTGTGAACATACAGAGGAGTTCAGAGTACAGAGGAGTTACAGTTACATGGGCAGGATAATGCGTACATTTCTTACCAAGCATTGCAGCCTCCTCCTTTGTTTACCCTTCACATCCCTTCCCAGCCTCCCCCCTCCCCCCCTAATCCCAATCCTTCTCCTTCCCCCCCTTACCCCCCTTCCCCCCCCCCCGCACTAACGTTGTAAAGCTTGTTTTGGACATGACAACTTGTACTTCTCATTGTTGCAACAGGTCCACCTGTATCCTTAAACAACTGGATTTTCCCCATTTCTTCCACAAGTTATACTGACATCAAATATAGTGAAAGCAGGGGTTATACTGTGGGGGAGGGACATACAAAGCAACAAAGAGATAATCTTATAAATGTGTTAGAAACACATGCATGAAAGAAAAAAACATTAAAATACACATCTAAGGGTTCATTTTCCTGACATCACATTATCTGACCTTTTCCGCTTGACTCATACATATACTAGTATTTTAATATCTTCTAATTCTATATAATTTTTTTCCTGAATAGGATATTTCTTTAAATTACATATGTAAATTAATAGTCAATAGGAGGAGCATATGAAATAAACTCCTCTTTAGTGTCTGAGAAATAATAAAAAGAAAAATCACTATTATGACCATAATATAAAAAGAGGACGCAAAATATAGTAATTCATTTGTGGAGAAATTGATATACTTCTTATAGTGATCGATTTGTATAATACTGAAATCATTTTAGCAAACAAGTTTTCAAGCCTTCAAAAGGTGAAAGAGAATTGTATAGGATTCAGGCATTACACTTCTATGAATGTATTTAACAGAAGTAAAAAACTTTTTTGACAGAGAATATAGTTAATTGACAGTGAACTTGAATAGTATGTGTGAGACCCTGGAAATGATCCCCAAAAACAAATTTTGAAAAGACACACTATAGAGGAGGTATGCTGGGCAAATTCCTGTAACTGAATTTTATATCTATTTTAATGTCGGTTCTAAAATTTACAGCATTTCTATTTGAAGAATTGCAAGTTTGTGAAAATTAGGCTTTGAAAACCTATGAAGGTAAAATTCACTTCCAAAGCACTAAAATGAATACAATAAAAGGAGATAATATATTGTAAGTGAATTGCATGTCAGGAAAAAAAAAACTACTTTTAAACTTCTTCACACAAAATGCAGAATCGCTAAAAAGATGTTTTTGGAGTTGGCTAAAAACTCATTGTGAACTACTGCATTTAAAACACAGATATGATTTCTGTTTATTTTGAGAGTATTTTGTCCATTTGAGTTTATACAGAGATAACTCAATCCAAAAGTATATGTGATAACTGGAGTACCTAGGAATTATACATCAATTCTAAGTATATTTTTTATTATTTTTTATTGTGAAAATCCTGTACAGAGGGGTTACAATTACATGGGCAAGATAATGAGTACATTTCTTATCAAGCATTGTAGCTTTCTCCTTTGTTTCCCCTTCCTATCCCATTCCATCCTCCCCCGGCGCCCCACCCAATCCTCCCCGCTATTCCCCCAAACCAAAGTGAAAAGTTCATTTTTCGACTTAACGACTTGTACATCTCATTGTTGCAATGAGTCCACCTGTATCCCTATTTTTTCCCATGGTTTCCCTTATTTTTAATATCTAGTATATGTCTGAGTCAAGCAGAAAAGGTCAGATAAGGTGATGTTAGGGAAATGAACCCTAAGATAGGTATTCAGATTTTTTTTCTTTCATGTGATTGTTTCTAACAAATTTATAAGATCATTTCTTTGTTGCTTTGTATGTCCCTCTCCCACAGTATAACCCCTGCTTTCACTGTATTTGATGTCGTTATAATTTGTGGAGGGGAAGGGGAAAAACTTCTAAGTAATTGAGAAAATTTTCTGGAAGAAACTTATAGCAAATGACAGAAGACACAAATCTATGCATCTGCATTTTATGAAAGTCATATGTTATTTGCTCAATCCAATTGCTTATCTCTACTTTGCTAGGAAAAACGTGTTCTCAAGGTAAAGCCAAAAGCAGTGAAAAGAACAAAATACACAATCATCTTGATTTATTTGTGAAAGTAACAAATGAAATAAAACAATTCTACTTAAGGGACTCCAATATTAGTGTATGTGAAGATGTTCCTGACTGCCAATATCCATTAAATTTTTGGAATTTTAATTTCTACTAACATATGAAAACTAGAACAAGAAAACAAATATAGACTTAGAGCGAACCAGCCTAGAAATCATTTTCTTAATTGTTTTGAAATTACAAAAGAATTGATACTCCTTTGCTTTTGAAATCATTTAAAAATATTTATCATTTATGATAATTCAAATACCAAGGAAGAGTAATTTTATATAATCATTATAAATATCATTTTATTACTATTGTAAAATAGAATAAAAAACAGTCCCAATATATGACCTACCTATCATTATTCTTAAATTCTAATCATTACCTAAATATCTTAAACAATCTAAATAGTCATGTCTTTAACATAGACATAAATATTCTATACTATTTTACTTAATATTTTCCAGGGGTATGTATTCATGTTTCTAAGAAATGTTCACAGCAGTTAAAACATGCTTTTGGGAAATTAATGTGATACATTTTGTTGTTGTGGGTGTTGTTTTTAGTGGTTAATTGGAGATAAGAATCTAACAAGTACTTTTCTGTCTGGGCTAGTTTCGAAAACAATTCTAAGACCTCAGCACCCAGAATAGCTCTTATTATAAGGGTGAGTTATCGGCACTTGGTTTCAAGAAGTTTTTTTTTTTTATTTCAATTATATTTTAAGATGCTTGTTTCGCTATAATATATATAATTCTACACATAAATTTATATATATGTATATATATCTGAGGACAAATTATCTCTAAAAATGTACTATTCTACACATAATATTTATATATATATATATAGAAGACATATATATATATATATAGAGAGAGAGAGAAGACAGACTCCCTCTAAAACTTTTATGCTACAATTTTTGACCTTTTTCATTTCAAATATATACAGTGTATTTTTCTAAAAGTTTCCTAGAATAAAATAACTAATATTTCAATAGAAAGTAGAGTTTATTACTTTCAAGGTAATTTTAGATATAGAAATGATATTGTAGTTACATTTACAGTATATTACTTGAAAAGGTTCTGCCCAAACTCTAAAATATTTGATTGTAGTTAGGGGGAGAGAGGAAGTAAATTCATACTGATTAGGAATTTGCAACGCTTCCAAAAATCTATTCTGTAATTTGTTATAAGCACATTGTCATGCTACCTGATATGGTTAAGTTTTTATTTATTTGTTCAAAATTTCAATATGGATGCATCCACAGTGGTAAGATTAAAATTATTAATCAAAAGACAAATAATAATAAAATCATAGATACATATCCGACATTCAATGATTAGCACTTATGATGCTAATAATAATTTTGATGAAGAGGATGATGACCACAGTGTAATCTGATAATGACGATATTGTGATTGAAAAGGAAAAAAAACTTAGACATATTTGAAAATGGATTTTCCACATTGAATGCCTAGTTATAAACAGCGTTGGATTAGAACAATAAGAATAACAGGAGGAGGGCTGGAAAGGTGGCTCAGTGGCAGAGTGCTGGCCTTGCCTACATGAGGTTCTGGGTTTGATTCGTCAGCACCCCATAAGCAGAAAAAGTGCGAAGTGGCACTGTGGCTCAAGTGGTAGAGTGCGTTGAGCTGAAGAGCTGGGGGACTGTGCTAGGCCCAGAGTCCAGGCCCCATGACGAACCAAAAAAAAAAAAAAACCAGAATAACAAGAGGAGAGTTTGATTATCAAGAAATTCAATCACATAAACAGGTAGAGACAGTAAAAACCCTAATGTTATTCCAGCAGTCTTTCTAATGTATACTCACTTTTCTTGGTGGTATTATTTTCTTATAAATAAAATCGCTTATTTCCACATTTTGATGGACTAAGATGTAGGTTCCAACTTTGTGTGATTAGTTCAAATAACATTCTCATATAGATACCATTCAATAACCAATGTTTTCCAATGATATATTAAGAGTATGTTCTTCAGTACAGCTGTAAATACATAACACAATTTACATAATACTACTTACATATCTGCAGTTACCATAAAAGGACACAGGCTATAGAGCCAGGAGTTAAAATTTATTTTTATTTCTGCATGAAAGTATTTCTGACTATATACCAACAGTCTGAATTTGACACTTTCCTTATTTGAAAGCTAAGGTAGACAATGTAAGGACTCTTCACTTTTCTTTTTCCTTGCTGTAGAATTCAACAAATATATTCTTCAATATTTCTGGTAGATTACATCCATTTACAGATGAGAAATGTAAGATCACCAGTCAATGTTGTGAGTAAATAATGATACTAGAATTTTTGTCTGAGTTCTTCACTCTGTGTGCTTACAAAGAGAGTCATTGGGTGATTGAGAGGAACAATATGAAAAGACTATGGGGAGAAATGCATACTTTGTAAACAGTTGTTTTAAGACTGAGTGACTGGTGATGAGTATTTGCAATAGGCTTGTGTCAGGGGCATAAAAAGGGGTACATAGAAATTACATTAGTGACAGAAACTGAGAAAATCATGATCATTCATCCTATCTAATGGATGGAGGTAGAGTAAGAGGAAATCTAAAGGTTTTCCACATCTCTGTCTTCTAACTGTGTTAGTTACATTCTTGGTGATAAGGACTACAGGTGGAAAAGATGGATTTAGAGGAAAAAACTCTCTGATAGTTCTAAGGTTTATGTTAAACAGATGCAAAGATAGGTCTGTTTGGACAGCATCAAAATATTCACGACCATGAATATGAAAAATAATCATAAAATCAGTGACATTATTAAAGGGAAGAGGAAAAGGAAAGTTCTGATGAAAGTGTGAACAATGTAAGTACCAGTGTGGACAAGATTGGAGGAAAGAGATAAATAAGGAAACAAAAAATTAATAAACACAGATTTTCAGAAGAAAAGGAAGGAAAGAATTTTCAGGAAGATATTGAAGGAAATCTGCTATTTGGATTTGAAAGGTAAAATGACATAGACAAGTTCAATAAGAACAGTGTTTTGGTGAAAGTCATATTGATTAAACGTTGAGATATGAATATGAAGACATAAAAATCTGGATCCATTTATTCAACAGATCCTGTTGATTCTAAATGTTGGGAACAAATGCTTTAATGCTCACCTTGGAAATGTTATACAGATATAAATGTCATGAACTTTTCTTAGTGATATTCTGTGAATATTTTTGAAAACTTTATTTAGCCAGGAGATTATAGATTGAACTACAGCACAGACAAGCCTAATCTGTCCTACAGTTCCTATTAGTGACCCATCTATCCATATCAGTTTGGAATTTTATTGAAATATATTTAGATATGTTTGGATATCTTATCAGCCTACTCATTATAAATGTAGGACAAGTAACACCAAGTATTAGGTTGAACATACAGCTTTACTGATGTGACTGAAGACTCCTGGAATTGATTCCACTTTAGAACAGAAAATGCCTCAATAGCCATTGACAAATCATAACTGCCATATACACTATTGAAATCTAATTCTTGTTAGGTATGCCTCCATGCTGTGTCAACAAACCTGACACAAATTCTTATATGTAGGAAAATGTTCTTATAAATTCAAGCTTTTATTGAATGGAAAAGTTCAGACAATGCTCTCACCAATAGGATTAAATGCCTAAAAAGATAAGACATTTTGCTTTAATGTCTTTCTTTCATTTTCTCATACACATTGTCAAGGAGTGAAGGATACTGATTTAACAATACTACAATCGTGACTTGTATTAACACAACATCTAGGATCTAATGGTAATTCGGATACTTGCTAATTAGCTCCAAATTTTGTGGATAATTATATTTCTCCTGGGTAAACTAATGAACTCCAGGAAAAAGTCCATAAGGAGCCTTTCGATTCTAATATCACTGTTTGTCGCAAAGTGCTTCAAATTCTACATTCAAGAATGTGGGCATAGGGCTATATTGTGGAACTTTTCTACTCAGAGAGTTACTATTACCCTATTGCTTAGCATGGACAAAGTACCTTCATACTTAGACTGGGCGTGTACAAATAAGAAGTGGTAGTTGAACAATGTTCTTAGCAGTTTGTACAGACGAAATGGAAATAGAGCAACGATGAACTCAAAAGGAATGTGCAAAGAAGACAAAGGCACAAAGTAGAATGTGCCAAGAAAAGCTTAAGTATAATTTCAAATAATGTGCTCAGGTGTGAGGGTGTGTTCAAAGTACAGGTTCAGACAATGTAGTTGGATATCTTGGGCAGAAAACTGCTTTAAAATATTCTGAGATAACTGTACAAGTAGAAGCCCCTAACTCTGACTCTAATCAGCAACAACATCATCAACTTAGGAACTATTTTCCAAGTGCAAAGTGAGAAAAAGTGGGCTGATCACTATTAGTGTTCAAGTTGAAGCAATTGCAGTCACATAACTTTTCTTATAAGTGTTCATTTATTTTGTAACATTAAGTAGGGAAAAGCCAAGTAAATATTTTGCATGTACCTAAATTAAGTGTACGTATTATATTGGTCTCTCTTTTACTTGGAAGTTATAGATTATGTATTTTTATACTCTAACTTGGGACAATGATCTACTGTCAGTTATTTTCTTCTCTTACCCTTCTTTTGCCTTTCCACTTACATAATTTTTATTTAAAGAGACATAATTGAGCTTGCACTTCTAAATGCTTCAAAATTATCTGAACTACTTCATACTTGTGGCAGGCTCCTATATCTTTCTCAAGGGAATATTTTGTCAGTACCATTTTGATCCTACATGATATTGGATATCTTCCTGCCTAATTCAGTTTAAGATATATATTAGACTCATCTTATATCTCAACACTTGTACCAGCATAAAATACTATCTTACTTAGAAATCATGATATTGTTATATCTGATGAGGTGGAATCTCTCATTTTTGAATGGCCTTTAGTGATATTTACATGCAATCATGTTTTAAACCAATATGCAACTCAGTAGATGAACGAATTGACAAAATGTGGTTTATATATGTACGGAGTAATTCTATGCTTCCTATTCATAAGGAAAAGGAAAGACTTGGAAAAATCCTACTAAGAAAAATAAGCAAGACACAAAGAAACAGATTCCATGGTTTCCTTCATTTGTAATAACTAAGAAATATCAAAGATAGTCCTAGCAGATGAGCAGAATGGCTCAATAGCTATGTATAAATGACCATATAAAATGATGCTGAGCAAAATAAACTCCTAGATATGGAAAGAGAGGTTTTTTTTTTGGTTGTTGTTTTTAATGTACTATGTGACTTCTTTTTTGTTTTGTGTTTTCCCGTATGGTTTGTCCACTGTTGTATTTGATTTCAGTCTCCTGTGTATTGTATATACATTTATCTTCATTTGGCAAGGGAATAAAATGGTGAGACAAAGGACAAAAGGTAAACCAATGCAATACCCATACTCACAGGACAACATGTTGGAAATTTACATTACATCTTGTGAGGAGTATTGGGGTAAAGAAAAAGTGTGAGAAAAATGAGGGAGGGCGTAAAAATTTTGACTTATGTATTCAATACCTTACAATTACTGCAACCCCTTCTATATATCACCTTGACAATAAAATTAAGTTAAAAATGAGCTACATAAAATATAATTTCACTTTATTGATATAGTAAATATTATTCTATATGTATTACCTTTTAAAAAATGAACATTTTGGCTGCTAACTTGAGTTAGCTCTTTCTTTATCAGAGGGACATCAACTGGAATGTTATCAAACTATACAATATTTTCAGAATATACTTGCCATTATTTTGAAAAAAAACATTATTTTAGTATTGGCTCATACTAAAACAGAAAACAGTTCAATTCTATAGAAACCCTAACTTTAAAAACTGAAAACTGACTAATTGTTAAGAGGACAGAATATATGTGTTCCTCAACATTCCTAAGACTACTAACTACTCATTTTCAATTACTGAATATGCCATACCAGACACATTCAAAATAGTACCTGTTTGCATTTTATTTAATTCTGCATAGATGCAGTTTTCAATGCTACATTACATATTTAAAAGTCAACAGAAAAAATAGACATGCTCTTGTAGAGGATAAAACTATGAAGTATCTATAATAATTAATTCTTTGTTGTTGTTTTTTTTTTTTTTGGTCAGTCCTGGGGCTTGAACTATGGCTTGGGCGCTGTCCCTGCGCTCTGCAGCTCAAGGTGAGTGCTCTACCACTTGAGCCACAGTGCCACTTCCTATAAATCATTCCGTAAGAGTAAGCATTTGTTCATCAGAGTAAGCTATTATTTCTATGACAATCAATCCCAAGTTTTTATGCTGTAAAGTCATCCTAGCGAAACAGTTTGCAACTCGTAAGGTGCACCTTAAAATTCCCTAAATTCACATCATGACTACTTTATCACTATTGTGAAAAAATACTACACTTCTGCTAATGTGATGCCCTTCCTATTGTGGAAAGAATACTACACTAACTTTGCTTATATCATTTTCCCCGCAGTAGTTTTCTTGAGATTAAAACACTTGCAAATATTATTTATTATTATTTTTATTTTTATATATTTTATTATATATAATCTATCATAGATATTCAAGAGATCTGTATATCTTAATATTAAGATTTCAAGATTATAGTTGAAAGCCCACCCAAGCAGGAAAGTTCTTTGGATTCTTATCTCCAATAAACTCATAAGGAAAAGCCAGACTGAAGTGGCGTTAAGGTTCAAGTGGTAGAGCAATAGCCTTGAGAAAAAACAGGCTTAGGGACAGTACCCGAGCCCAGAGGTTAAGCCCTATGACAAACCAAACAACAAAAACAAAATAAAAACAAACCTCAAACCTAACATTTTTCTCATTGTATACAGAGGTACATAAATAAGGAAATTTCTTCCTGTGTTATGTATAGGTAGAAAACAAAAGATGTCACACAATTACTATCTTCAAACCATGTTACACCAAAGTCTCAAAAGATTGCTCTTTTTCTATATTTATAAATTAATATAATCAATTTGTTGGCAATTTGTCTAGATTATTGACATTATCATTTTACACATGAACTGTTGGAATTATCTATTAACTAAGTTCTTATTATACCTCACTTGAAAGACTAACTACTCTAGTCAATTAGAATGCCAGAATCATTTGTGAATTTGTAAATTAAAACTTTTACTTGAAAAGAATTTTGTAGTATCCTATCGAATATTAAAGTATAAACAAAAATATATATTTTAAATCTGAATTCTAATTTAGCCAGGTCTACAAAGTCCTACATTAAATGAACATTCCTATTTCTCCAATAAACTTTTGTAATCCTTCAGTTCTTTCGAAACTAAATGAATGTTGTTTACTTTTTCAAATTTTTAATTGGGAATCATGAGCTCTTTTGCATCTAGACATGTTCTGTAATTAAGACAACATTTACAACACAACTGAGGATTATACATGAGTTGCATTTCTATAGGATACTTGACTACCAAAACATAATGACAAAATTAGCCCAAAATTCCAACTGTGTATTCCTTTCTTGTTTATTTTTTATTCCTTTCTTGGTTGGTTTTATTGAGACAAAATTATATTCTGCTAGTTGGCCAAAGTTTCTGATCAACTCAAGTAACTTAAGAGTGGAATCCATGGAGTCCATTAAATACAAGATCATGTCTTCCTCATGTTTTTTTTTTCTTCTTTTTCTTTCTTTTTAAAATTTATTATTTTTTCTTGTGAAAATACTGTACGGAAGGGTTAAAATTGCCTGGGCAAGATAATGAGTACATTTCTTGTCAAGCATTGTAGCCTCCTACTTTGTTTCCCTTATCTATCCCTTCCCATTTACCCCCTGCGCTCCCACCCAATCCTCCTCCCCCTCACCAAAGTTGTAAAGTTCGATTTCAACAGAATGACTTGTACATTTTATTGTTGCAATGGTTCCACCTGTATCCCTAGTTAAACGATTTGTTTTTGCCATTCCCCCCCAGAAATTATACTGACATCAAATACAGTTAAATCAGGGGTTATACCATGGGGGAGGAACATACAAAGCAAAAAAGAAATAATCTTATAAATGTGTTAGAAACAATCCCATGAAAGAAAAAAAAAACATTTGAATACAAATCTTAGGGTTCATTTCCCTAACATCAACTTATCTGACCTATTCTGCTTGACTCAGTCGTATTCTAGTTACTGCAAATAAGGGAAACCATGGGAGATATATTTCTTTAGGTCTAGCATACTTCACTGAATATAATTTTTTCCAAGTCTTTCCATTTTCTAACAATTGGGGCAATGTCATTATTTCTGGTGGAGGCACCGAATTCCATTGTATATATATATACCACATTTTCTTGATCCATTCATCTACTGAGGGACATCTGGGTTGGTTCCATATCTTAACTATGGTAAATAAGGATGCAATAAACATAGTCCTGCTGGAATTTTTAGTGTGTGTGGTCTTGTTTGTGAACTTTTGGGTCAATGCCCAAAAATAGGATATGCTGGCTCATAGGGGACCTCTATGTGGAGTCTTTTGAGGAACCTCCATATTGCTTTCCAAAGTGGTTGAACAAGTTTACACTGCCACCAATAGTGCAGTAAGATTCCCTTCTGTCCACATCCCCTCCGTCGTCTGTTGTTATTAAAGTTTTGATTATAGCCATTCTAACTGGGGTGAGGTGTTATTTCAATGCTGTTTTGATTTGCATTTCTTTCATGACTAAAGAGCATTTCTTCATGTATTTATTGGCCATCCTTCATTCCTCGTCAGAGAAATTTCTTGTTAAATATTTAGGTCACTTATTTATTTGGCAGTTCTTTCTTTGAAGATTTGTTGTTGGGAGATTTAACTTTTTGAGTTCCAGGTATATTTTAGGTATGAGACCCTTGTCTGTTGTATGGCTAGTGAAGATGTTCTCCCAATCCGTGGGCTTTCTAGTGATCTTGCTATCTATGTCCTTTGCCATGCAGAAGCTCTGCAATTGCATGCATTCCCATTTGTCCCATTTGTCTTTGATTTTCTTGTGTTTCTGGATCTCTATTAAGAAAATTTCGGCCTGTGCCAAGGAGACCTAGGGTTTCTCCTATTCCATTCTGTAATATTTTCAGAGTGTCTGCTTTGACTCTGAGGTCTTTGATCAATTTGGAGTTGATTCTGGTGCAGGGATATAAATAAGGGACTAGCTTTAGTTTTCTACAAGAAGTTAACCAATTTTGCCAGCACCATTTACTGAAGAGGCTGTCTTTCTTCCATTCTATATTTCTAGCTGCCTTATTGAAAATTAGATGCCTATGGGAATTTAGGTTCATTTCTGGGTTTTCAATTCTATTCCATTGGTCATCTTATATGTTTTACTTCATCTTTCCCTATTTGGATTCCCTTTAAGTTTGCATCTTGTCTTATTTTCCCAGCTAGCATTCTTATACTTATTTGAAGAGGAGTGGAGAGAGCAGACATCCTTACCTCTTTCAGGAATTTATAAGAAATGACTTTAACTTTTCACCATTAAGTATAATGCTGGCTATAAGTTCGTCAATCCTTAGCCAAAAGAACAGCACTGGAGCAATATCAGTTCCAAATTTCAAAGTATAGTGCAAAGCCATACTAATAAGAACATCTTGGTACTGGCACAAGAGCAGTCCTGAGGACCAATGGAATAGGACTGAAGACTCAGAAATCAATGAAGTGACCTATAGCCACCTAATCTTTGACATGGGAGATAAAAAATAGAATAGAAGAAAGACAGCCTTTTCAGTAAATAGTGTTGGCAAAATTGGTTAAACACCTGTAGAAAACTAAATGTAGATCCGTATATATATATATATATATATCAGCCTGCATGAGAATCAAGTCCAAATGTATCAAAGACCTCAAAATAAAAGCAGACACCGTGAAAACATTACATGAAGGATAAGAGAAACTCTAGGCCTCTTTAGCACAGGCCAAAACGTTCTTAATAGAGAACCAGAAACAAAACAAATCAAAGAAAGGTTGGAGAAATGCGATTGCATGAAACAGCAGAGCTTCTGATCAATAGAAAGCACACTTACTGGGAGAAGTTCTTCATGAGTCATAAAACAGACAAAGTCTTATATCTAAAATATACTTAGGACTCAAAATCTTAAATCCCCCAACAACAAATCCTCAAAGGAACAACTGCCCAATAAATAACTGGGCTGAAGACTTAAGGAGAGTTCTTTGAAGATGAAATAAAAAATATCCGTTAGACACATGAAGAAATGCTCAACTTTTCTAGTCATAAAAGAAATGCAAATCAAAACATTGATATTTCACCTCACTCCAGTTAGAATGGCTACAATCAAGAACTGTAATAAAGACAGATGCTGGTGGGGATGTGGCTAAAAGAGAACCCTACTGCACTATTGGTAGGAGTGTAAACTTGTTTAATCACTTTGGAAAGCAGTATGGAATTTCTTCTAAAGACTCCATGTAGAGCTCCCCAATGACCCAGCAACCCCACTTTTGGACACTTACTCAAATGATCACAAAGCTTCCAACACAACCATATTTTTGCAGTATTATTCACCATAGCTATGATATGGAACCAATCCCGATGCACTTCAGCAGATGAATGGATCAAGAAAATTTGGTACACACACACACACACACACACACACACACACACACACACACTGGAATTCTATGCTTCCATCAGAAAGAATAGCATTGCTCCATATGTTAGGAGATGGAATGTCTTGGCAAAAATTATATTGAGTGCAATAAGCCAGACCGAAAGAAAACATAGGGCCCATAGTTTACCTTGTTTTGCCTTCGAAGGATTAGAACATGTCTAGGACAAGGAAAGAAGATCATATGCTAAGAACATATGACCATACAAGATAATGTTAAGCAAAATATACCCCAAGTCAGAGACACAAGTGGTTTTTCCTTTCTTTCTTTTGTTTTTAATATGTTTATAATGCACTACGTAATTCTTTTGTAGGTTCATCCCCCCAGTGTATACCCCTGTTTTCACTGCATTTGATTCAAGTGTTCTGCATCATATATATATATATATATATATATATATATATATATATATATATATATATGATGTAATATATATCTTATACCATATCATACATATTTTTAATTTGGGGAGTGGAAGGGATATAGCAGAATGCTTAAATGGGGATTCAGGTTGACCATTGTGACAATGAGATGTATAGGACACTGTGTCGAAAATGAATTTACAATGTCAGGCAGGGGTCGAGGAGGAAGGAGTTGGAGATGTGAGGAGGGAAAAGATGGCAGGGGAAAAACAAAGGAGGAGGTAACAATGATGTATAAGAAATGCACTCATTACCTAGTCCTGTAACTCTGAGCCCTCTGTACAGTATTTTTACAATTAAAATATATTAAAAAAATCTCTGCCTAGTATAGATTTCTAGCGCTGCCCTCGGAATTGCATTTTCTGCCTATTCTGGCTGCAGTGAGGTCCACCTGCCCAATGGATCAGTAGTCTTCAAGGCATCTTGGTCCTGAAGTGGGACTTGGATTATCCAGTGGTGGTTAGAACCAGGCCAAGGACAGGACAAAACCACTTCCAGGACATGGCTTCTTCATTCCCCATGCAACTAAGATTGCAAGCAGAATTTCTCTGAATTTGACTCCAGAAAACAATCAGTGAATCAAAAGGAAAGTCCACCAAACACCTCACTCCTCCCCCTGCATTTCCTCCTTTCTCCTTGCAGGAAAAGTACAAAATAATTTTGCAGGCTTTGGCACACACACAAAATGCCCACCATCTCCCCTGGTAAACTAGGTTTCAATTCACTGTCATGTAAACGGATAGTGCTGCATTCATTATTCTGGACAACATCTTCAGGCTGTTTGATGCTTTAATTTTAGTTGTTGTTGGTGGTGGTGGTGGGGAGGCCTGACATCTGGGTCTGGGTGCTGTCCCTGAACTGCTCAGCTCAAGGCTAGCGCACTGCCACTTTAGCCACAGTGCCCCTTCCCGTTATTTCTGCTTATGTGGTGCTGAGGAATTGAACGCTGGACCTCATTCATGCAAGACAAACATTCTACCACTGAGTCTCCTTCAAGCCCTAATGGTTTAATAATTTAAAATTTCTTCTTGTCACTCATGGGGCTTCAACTCAGGGCCTGGGTATTAATATATCCCTGAAATCTTGAGCTCAAGGGGAGCCCTCTTCCACTTGAGCCAAAGTGCCACTTCCTATTTGGAGATAAGTGACTCACAGACTTTCCTGCCAGGGTTTGCCTTGAACAGGTGAATTTTTAAATTATATTTCTTCTAGGTGTTTATTGGTACCTTACAGTTTTCTGGAATTTAAAGTTTTCTGTAAACTTTTGTCTTCAAGTAATCCAACAGCATTAAATATTACATTGTGAAGCTATCCTTTAGCACATCCATTTTGAAATTATTATCTTAAGATGAAATTCTAATTCTTTGTAGTAACAACCCATTAAAGTTCAAATGAGAAATATGCTAATTTTTCAGCAGCCTTGACTCTCCTTCCTTTTTTCTCTCTCCAGTATCTTTTCTTGTTTTGGAACAAGTGTCATGGACTGTCCAACCATTCAAAAGGAAGCTTATTCCATTAATTTAAGAGGAAAAGAATCCAGCCTGCCTGCATCTCAAGGCAACTTTGAGTATAATGTTAATCTAATAATTCATGTCAGTGGATTTTCAGTCATTTCGATTTTTTTTGTTTAACCACTCATTAAAGAGGTTCAGTGAAGCAAGAATCAAAAATCATGTTCTGCTTTCTAAGAATTTTTAAAAAGCTAGTGATTCAACAAGACACATTCTCTTCTTCCAATATTCCACGGTGAAGAATTTCTCTTTTATCATAGCCCTTACCACTGACCCCTTCCCTTCAAATTTGTAGCTTTGTTCAATTTTCTTGTACCAGCTTGCGTTTTGGTATTAGCCTCAGTAATCTCCTTGTAGTATTTGACAATGAAATTCTATTTACTTTTAGAGAGCTCAATTCATGTTGCCAAAGGCAGCGTAATGAGCATATCATAAAGCATAAAGCATTGAATATCATTAACATGATCATATGCAACTAATTCATAAATTAATATAAGTAAGACATAAATGTGCATCTTCATATACTTTTTAAAATGCCAAGTAGTTACATATCTATGTCATAAAATAATTCAGATCACTGGTACATGAGACTAAGCTAAACCTTTTATATCATCCCCAATAACTTTTCAAATTTTCTTTTCTCATTAAGTTTCACCTTAGGGTCTGCTTTTCCTAGCAACAAGTTATAAGTTGATATCCCTGGATATTAGTCCCCTCTAAGTAAGCTTTTTTCTTTCCACTACTAGTTGGTTCCTCATGATAAATACCTGAGGAAAACGTCCCATTGTGCCTGCAAGAGGAATACCCAAGTCGACTGTCTGTGCCTACTCTTGCCTTGCTTTTTTTGGGAATGTGGTAGCAGAGTCAGGCGTGTCAGAGATCAGGTGGCTGGAACCATGGTGTTAAGAATTATGGGTAGCAAAATGAGTAGCAGAGAAAGGGAGTACCAGGGATAGGGTAATTGCTGAGTTGCAGTGGCAGGAAATTGGGTAGCAGCAACAGCTTTGTAGGGGTAGGGGTAGCTAATACAGGAATCCAGAAAAATTTAGCAGGGACAAAGAAGCATAGACAAATTGAAAGATAAAGGTTGTGAGGCATTGTGGGAATTCTTTGTCTACCAATGCTATAAAAACGGAGGAGGGTTATTTTAAACTAAAACTACAAAAGAAAATGTAAGGTCTTGGTGCTAACAAATATACCCAGGTGTTATTACATTAAACAAAGAATTCAAAATGGTTTTTTTCATGAATACAGAGATCAAAGGTATTATAATACTTATTACAAAATGCAAATTAAAGGGAAAAATCAGTCAGGAGTTAAATTTACATCGAATGTTAACATTTAAGAGGAAAAGAAGATCCTAGATGGCAAACTAAAGAAAAAGCAATATCAGAGCACTATATGTTCAATAATAAAGAAACATTAATTGAAAAATTGAGCTGGAATGTACACATCAGGTAAAGACAAGCAATCTGAGCCTACCACCAACAAAGAAACACCATAATGTATATCTTAGGAAAAGGAACCAAGTTCCTTATCCTTGATTTCAATAATAAACATACCCCCCCACACACGCATGTATGCAACAGCTTAATCTAATCACATCCATTCAACATGAATCAAAGATCTTCCTGTAATATTTGAAACTCTAAAATTTTCAAGTCTTACTCTGAAAAAATTACAGGACAGAATAGGAGAAACCCTAGGTCTCCTTGGCACAGGCCGAAATTTTCTTAATAGAGACCCAGAAATACAAAAATAATCAAAGACAAATGGGACAAATGGGGTTGCATTAAATTGCAGAGCTTCTGCATGGCAAAGGACATAGATAGCAAGATCACTAGAAAGCTCACGGATTGGGAGAAGATCTGCACAAGCCATACAACGGACAAGGGTCTCATATCTAAAATATACTTGGAACTCAATAAATTAAATCTCCCAACAACAAATCCTCAAAGAAACATATGCCCAAGTAATAAGTGGGCTAAAGTCTTAAAGAGAAATTTCTCTGAAGAGGAAAGAAGGATGGCCAATAAACACATGAAGAAATGCACAAACTCTATTGCCATAAAAGAATTGCAAATAAGAACAACATTGGGGTACCACCTCACCCCAGTTAGAATGGCTATAATCAAGAACTCTAATAACATCAGATGCTGGAGGGGATGTGGACAGAAGAGAACCTCACTACATTGTTGGTGGGAGTGAAAACTTGTTCAAACACTGTGGAAAGCAGTATGGAGGTTCCTCAAAAGACTCCATATAGAGCTCCCCTATGACCCAGCAATCCCACTTTTGGGCATTTACCCACATGATCACAAACAAGACCACACACACTAAAAATTCCAGCATGACTATGTTTATTGCATCATTATTTACCATAGCTATGATATGGAACCAACCCAAATACCCCTCAGTAGATTAATGGATCAAGAAAATGTGGTATATATACACAATGGAATTCAGTGCCCCCATCAGAAAGAATGACATTGCCCCATTTGTTAGGAAATGGAAAGGCTTGGAAAAAATTATATTAAGTGAAGTAAGCTAGACCCAAATATACATAGGTCCCATGGCTGCTTTATTGCCATAAGTAGTATATGTCTGAGTCAAGCAGAAAAGGTCAGATGAAGTTGACGTTAGGTGAATGAACCCCAAGATAAGTATTCAATTTTTCTCTTTCATGCAGTTGTTTCTAACATATTTATAAGATGATTTCTATATTGCTTTGAATGTCCCTCCCCCACGGTATAACCCCGGATTTCACTGTATTTGATGTTGTTATAATTTGTGGAGGGGAAGGGCAAAAACAAATCGTTTAACTAAGAATACAGGTGGACTCGTTGCATCAATGAGATATACAAATCATTATGTCGAAAAATGAACTTTACTACTTTGGTAGGGGTAAGAGGGGTTTGGCCATCTACTTTCCAGCTGATCTCTTGGTGTAGAAGCAATATGTAATACAAAGCAATACAAACCAGTTCTTACTATAAAGAATTTTTCTCTGAACATCTTAAAAATAAATTCTGACAACATGAAATAAAAATCTCTAAGCTTAAAACATTCTTCTAGACAAGTTAAAGAATTACTGAGAACAAGTATTTTAAGAATAATTTCAGAGAGCTTGAACCCAGGGCCTGGGTTCTGTCTCTGAGATTTACTACTCAAGATTAGTGTTGCCACTTTGAGCCACAGTGCCACTTCCAATTTTCCCTTGATTAATTGAACAGAAAAGTCTCACCAATTTTCCTCTCCAGAATGGCTTTATACTAGGATCTAGAGGTCTAAGCTCTCTGAATAACTATGATGATAGGCATGAACCCCTGGCACCTGGCTAGAAAAATTGCTTACCTGAGACAGAGGCCAGTTAGTATTAAATGTCAATCATGTTTAACTTTGTAATATAAAGTTAACTGAAATGTCTTCTGCTAGAAATAAGGAATCAAATGTGTAGGTGGTTTACAAAGTTTTTATCAAAAGCCACATATTTTCCTTGTTTTATTTTTTCTTCCAAAATTGTGTGCTTTCCAGAATCATACCTTATCTTTCCTTGCTGGTTTCTTTAGTTTATCTCATACATGCCCACAGCTCCTTCATTTATAAATTCTTTATGTGAAGACCTTGCAAATATCTATTTTCAGTCCAAACCCCTTGTATGCACCTCTCATCCATATATTCTACTGACATAAAAACTTGTGAAACAGTAATCATCTCTTATCATTACTGGATATTAATGTGTAAATAAAATTTAAGAAAATAAAGAATAACATAAATAAATATAACATGATTTTAATAGTAATGCTAAACATAAATACAGCGTCGATTATTTTCTGAGCAATTTAATAAAAACCTCAAGGAAAAGAAATCAACTTTTTTGAGTGCTGATATTATGGTTTAAACTCAGGACCTTACCTTGTCACTTAGGCTTTTTCCCTTAAGGGTGGTGTTCTGTATTTGAACGACAGCTCCCCTTCCAACTTTATTTGGGGGATTATATAGAGATAAGTATCTCACGGAATAAAAATCATTTGTGTCCCTATCTTGGGGTTCATTTCACATAACATCCTCTTATATGGTTATATGGTACCAAATACTAGTTACTGCAAGTAAGATTAACCATGGGATCTATGGTTATTTTAGCCTGGCTTATTTCACTTAATACAATTGTTTCTGTGTCTTTCCATTTCCTAGCAAATGGGGCGATGTCATTCTCTCTGATGGAGGCATAGAATTCCATAGTGTGTGTGTGTGTGTGTGTGTGTGTTTGTGTGTGTGTGTGTGTGTGTGTTTGTGTGTGTGTGTGTGTGTGTGTGTATAACATTTTCTTGATCTACTCATCTACTGAGGGGCATCTTGGTTGGTTCCATATCTTAGCTATGGCAAATAATGCTGCAATAACCATAGTTCTGCCGGTAGCTTAGTAGGGTCTTGTTTGTGAACATTTGGACAAATGCCAAAAATGGGATTGCTGGATCATAGGGGAGCTCTCAGTGGAGTCCTGGAAAAAATTATAAAAAGTGAAGTAGGCCAAACCCAAAGAAACATAGGTCTTATGGTTTCCTTTATTTGCAATAACTATTATATGTCTCAGACAAGCATAAAAGTTCAAAAGCTATGTACATACGACCAGATAAGATGATGTTAAGCGAAATGAACCCCAAGATAGGGTTTATAATCTACCATGTGGTTTTTTTTCTTTTTATGTTCCTCCCCCATGGTGTAACACCTGTTTTCACTGTATTTAATGTCAGTGCCCTGCGTCTTGTATACACCCTTCTCTAGCTTGGGGAGGGGAAGGGATAAAATAGTTAAATAGTGATACAGGCTGATCCATTGCAACAATGAGATGCACAAGACACTATGTTGAAAAAGGATCTTTACAATATAGGCAGGGAAGAGGGGAAGCGAAGAGGGGGGAGTATAGTTGTGGAGGTAGGAGGGGAAGGTTAGGGAAAAACTAAGGAGGAGGTAACAATGCTTGATAGAAAATATACTCATTAACTTGCTCATGTAAATATAACCTATCTATACAGCATTTTTACTATTAAAACTTCTACTGAAAAACAAGGTGTGCCGGGCACCGGTGACTCAAACCTGAAATCCTAGGTATTAGGAGGTTAAGATCTGAGGATCACGGTACAAAGCCAGCCTGAGACTCTTATCTCCAATAAAACCACTAGAATACTGATACTGGTGCTATGGCTCAAGCCGTAGATTGCTTCCATTGATCTGAAGAGTGCAGGGACAGCGCCCAAGCCCAGAGTTCAAGCCCCACGACCGACAAAAAAACACACACACACACACAAAACAGAAGGTGTCATGTACACCATATATAGTAGCCCACATCTGAAATCCCAGCTGATTCAGAAGCAGAAATGATATGCATCATGGTCTGAGGCCAGTCCAGAGAAATAACTGCCAAGACAACCATCTCAACAAATGAACTGGCCATAGTGTTTCATATCTGTAATCCTAGTTAATTATGTTATGAGGCATTGGTAGCAAAGTCTGTCAGTCTAAGATCAGACCAGGGCAAAAAGTCCAAGACCTCAAGTAAATAAAATGGACTAGAAGTATGGCGAAAGTAGTTGAGCTGCTTGGTGCTATACAGACAAATTCCTGTCTAGCAAGCAGAGAACCCATGAATAGAACCCTAGTAATATTCCTTTCTTCCACAAAAAGCCTAAATAATTTTGTCCTATTTGAACATCTAATTTCAAGGCCACTGACAAATCAGAAATGGGGACATTCTCTTAAAAATTAGGTATTCAAAAGAGACAAAGTTCTTTATGTTTTGAAAAAATTGAAAAGGAAGGAAAATGCATGTGATTTTTGTTAGCTACATAATTCTTGAAAACATAAAATGTACTCAAGTATTTAATATATATCAATATGTGTGCTTATATCCATGTATGTATAAATATATGTATGTATATAATCATATATATAGACATACATATATATGTATGGTTAATCTCTTTTCTTTGTAGCAAATGGTACAAATGAATCTGTACAATCACTACTCATAGGCATGAATAGACAAAGAGAATGAGCAGAGAACTCATAATCAGGAATCTATGGTTAGCCCATAACCCTGAAAATCTTTTACATCAGTTTGCATGTGTCAGTTAGTGCAGTACAGGGACAATACGATGGCAGTGAGATACCAGGCAGATGACATGAGAAATGAGAGCCACAAATGGTACAATATTCTTTTTGATGGGTAAGTAGAATTTCCAGTGTGTTTGTGTGTGTGTGTGTGTGTGTGTGTGTATGTCTAAGTGTGTCAGTCCTGGGGTTTGAATTCATGGCCTGGATGCTATCCCTAAGTTTTTATGCTCAAAGCTAGCATTCTACTACTTGAACCACAGCTCTGGTTTTTTTGGTGCTTAATTGGAGAAAGGTCTCATAAAGACTCCTGCCTGAACTTGCTTTCACATATAATCTTCATATCTCAACTTCCTGAGTGCTAATATTACAAGGGTGAGCCACCACCATTGTGGTGAGCTCACAAGTGTGAGCCCTCTCCCTCTTACTTATAACCTCGGCCGTCCTCTGAGTTCCAGAACTGTATGTCTCACCAAGCTCACATTTTTTGATAGTGTTGTGGCTTGAACTCAGGGTCTGGGTATGTTCCTGATCTGCTTTTGCTCAAGGCTACATTCTATCACTTAAGCCACAGTGACACTTTTGGCTTTTTCTGTTTATGTGGTACTGAGGAATCCAACCCAGGGCTTCAAGCTTGCTTGGTAAGCACTCTACCACTTAGCCACATTCACAGCCCAAGGCTTACCTCTAACAGGAACTATGAGGGTGGAATTTATTGGCATATTCTTTTCAGCATAGAAATCGCTGGCCATTTCATATCTTTGCCAGGATTTGGGACCAGTGTGAGACTCGGCAATGCGGAATGATGAATGAGTGATAGCCACCAGGCCTCAGAGATCTAGGCTCACAACTTACAGAGGGATAGGGAATATGGAGCCAGAACGTTCTACAACTCCTACAGCCTAGGAAGAGTGGTCTCCCTGGCTGCTAGATGTCCCAATTGGGCACCTCAGCCAGAACATAATGCACCCGTTGCATACCCCAGGCAAGGCAAGCCTTCTGGGCTTCAGTTATTAAATGGCACAGAAGGATGCTTTGTTCAAGCTTCTGGCTCAGGCTTAGTACTTTCTGAGGGTTTGTCCCAGCTTGCCGGGTTGGGGGTCTGGTCATGGGCAACCTGATGAATGCTCATCATTCATACATCATTCATAAATACACAGAAACATGGAGTTATTGACTTCTTTTTTTTTCTTTGGCAGGACTGAGGTTGAAATATGAGCGTAGGCACTATCTCTGATCTCCTCTTTCTCTAGGGTAGCTCTCAGCCCTTGAGCCACAGCCACAACCCTTGGGGATATTTTCCTGTGATCTCTTAGAAATAAGAGTGTTGTGGGCTTTCCTGCCCTGGCTGTATTCAAATTGGCATTCTCTACATCTCAGTCTCCTGAGGAGCTAGGATTACATACAGGAGCCAATGACACCTGGGTTTCTTTTCTTCTTGTTGTTCTTTTTTGAATCGTGACAATCTGAAATCTTCAGTGTCATTCCAATGATTTGCATTCGAAGTAAACTTCCCAGGCCTGGAGTATGAATGCCAGGACTGCCACACACAAATGGAGGGAGATCCTGACAAACTCATTCCTATTTATGTGAATGGTAGTGGAATGTTATAAAAGTAATTAAATTTGAAGTTACTTCATGATTCTATTTTAGAAAGCCACACAAAAATTATTACATTTTCATTTTCCTTTCTAGCACCATGTTATGATTCCCCTAATGGAAGGATATTGATTAATTTTTAATTAATGCTTTTATAAGTATTCAACTATGATACTTCATTAAAGGGAGACATAACTTAATAACTAATTATTGGTAACTATATATATAATTTAATGATATCCTCACATTCTCTCTCTCTCCATATATATATGCATATATATACAGCATTCTATACCCCCCTCTCTTTCTCTCTCTCTCTCTCTCTATATATATATGTATATATATATTTGGCACTACTGTGGATTGATAACAGGTCGTCAGAACTTCCTGGCACCTCAGTTTGTCAGAAGTTGGTGTGCTAAGACTGTGACCCCATTTATGGATTGGGCATTGTAGGCTGTGAGTTGAAATCCTAGCATTGCCAAAAATTTATTCATGGATTACGAAGCCACTTTTGACACATTTTTTTTTTCCTGAAAAACTGTCCTGGGTCTCATAATGATGTATACTTCATATGCAAATATATCCTGTGTGATAGGATATAATAAATGAAATGTTATATGTGTAATAATACTAAATGAATAAGGGTAATAAACCTCATACTCACTAAACTCATGTACGTATTTTTCCAGTGCTGGGGCTTCAATTCAGGCCCAGGGAACTGGTCTGAATTTCTTGTCTTCAAGGACGGTGAGCTTACCCTTCACCCACAGTTCCACAGAGATACCTAGATACTGAGTTCAAATCCCAGGCCTTCCAGAAAAATGGTGCAAATTTCAAGCCAGAGCCTTATTTTATTTTATTTTTGCCAAGCATGGGACTTGAACTCAGGTCTTGGCATCTCTGCCACAGCTACCTTGGGATCCTAGGACCCAAATTCAAATCTCGGCGTTGGTAAGAAATAAAATAAAAAGGAGAAGGATAAAATGGAGAAATTCAAGAAGGTGGTTTTGCATTTTTTCCCTTTGCATTGTGACCATCCTGCATGTAAATGACAAGGCCCAGAAAGTGTACATGATATAGCATACTGATGTTTGACTGGCTATTAGGGAAGCCATAGCCAAAACCTCAAATTAGGCCTGGAGGTCAAATCCCCGGACTGCCACTAAGTATTGGCATGAGATTCTAAGAAACCCATTCCCATATACATCCATAGGAATGGAATTTTATAAAAGTAACAAATTAGTAATTAGTGTATGAGTGTACTATAAAATTATACACAACAATTATACTACATTGACTAATTTTCAATTAATACTTTATTATGTATTCAACCATAACCATGATACTTAAAAGTGGAAGGAATAATTTGATTGTCAATAATGGGTAGTAATATATGTAATTTCATACTCTACAGACACCTTTCTCTTGTTTTATACATATATTATATATATACATATATGACAATCTACACATTTATCTCTTCATACACTTGTCACTCCTGGGGCTCAGTGGTATAATGATGGCTAGTACATACAAAGCCCTGGATTTGATTCCTCACTACCACATGCACATAAAAATCCAGAAGTTGTGCTCTCGCTCAAGCAGTTGAGCATTAGCTATGAGCAAAAAACTTAGGGACTGTGTCTAGACTCTTACTCAAGGTCCAGGATGGGCATGAAAAAAAGATTGAATGTGACTGCAACTCTATAAGGAAAGGACTTCAAATACCTCATCACAGAGCAAGCCGGGAGACTGATACTGACAGCTGCCATCTAACCTGACTTAGTCAGAGGTATACTTCTGCAACTCAGCCACACAGAACAAGATGCTGCTGGCTTGCTCACCCCTGTCATCCAAGATTCTCGGGGGCTGAGATCTAACACTGGTGGGTTTAAAATCCGGCCCTGGCAGGGGTGTGGATCAAAGTGATACATCTCTACCCTTGAGCAAAAGATCTTAGGACAGCACCCCCAACATTTTAGTGCAATCCCTGTGGCTGACTCCCCCACCAAAAAAAAAATACCCCTCTGAATCATTAGATGTGAACTTTGTGCAGTTTGTGATGTGTTTCTGAAAGAATGGTGATACTGACGAAAGCAACTGAATACTAATGACAACTTGTGGGATACATCTATGTGATAAGTCCTTCCTGGTGTGCTGGGGCCCTCACGGGGTGCTGTGTGCTGAGTCCTGCATAGGATGCTATGTGCTGAGTCCTTCACGGGGTGCAGTGTGCTGAGTCCTGCATTGGGTGCTGGGTGCTGAGTCTTTCACAGGATGCTGTGTATTGAGTCCTGTAAAGAGGGTTATTTGGAGCCCAGCACCAGTGGCTCACACCTGTAATCCTGACTACTCTGGAGGCTGAGATTTGAGGATGGTGGTTCAAAGCCAGCCCAGGCAGGAAAGTCGCTGAAAATCTGATCTCCAATAAACCACCGGACAACTAGAAGTGTCGCTATAGCTAGAGTGCTAGAGCACTAGCCTTGATCTGAAGCGCTGAAGGACAGAGTGCAGGCCCAGATTTCAAGCCCCATGACCGACAAAAAAAAGTGTTATGTATTTTGTCCTTCAAAGGGTGCATTCTTTCATCTTGTTCTTGTAAGAACTCCACAACTGACATGACTATTCAGAAAAGAATATTGAGGCAAAGATCTGTCCCCAGGGCAGGGACAAAATTATGTATTACTGAAGACTAGTGAGTTGTCTACAGGAGACAATTGTTTTGTCTTGTTTTTTCTAAGTCATGAACCTTGAACTCAGGGCCTAGACTCTGACCCATAGCTCCTGGGCTCATGGCTAGCACTCCACCACATGGAGCCAAGGACCCCTTGCAGCAGAGTGCCACGGCTTAGGGTTCTATAACCGAGGTCAGTCATCTTGCCTTCTCAAGAAGCTGAGATCTGGTTTCCAAACTATCCCTGACACAAAAGGTACCATCAGACTATTATCTCCAATTCACATCTAAGAAAACTCAAGTGGAAGCAAGGTGCTTGTGGCTCATGCTGGTCATCCTAACTACTAAGGAGGATGAGATCTGAGGATCATGGTTCAGAGCTAGCCTGGATAGGAAAGTCCTTGAGACACTCAGCTCCAATGAACCACCAGAAAACCAGAAGTGGCTCTGTGGCTCAAGTGGTAGAGCAGAAGATTTGAGCTGAAGAGCTCAGGGACAGCACCCAGGCCCAGATTTCCACTCCTACAATGACAACAACAAAAAAAAGACAGAAATACACTAACAAACTTGAAGTAGAGGGCTGGGAATGTGCCTTAGGGGTAGAGTGCTTTGCATATATGAAACCCTGGGCTTGATTTCTCAGAACCACATCAGTAGGAAAAAGCCTGAAGCAGCTCTGTGGTTCAAGTGGGAGAGGGCAAACTTTACACAAGAGAAACTAGGTACAGTGCTCTTGTCTTGAGTTCAAGCTCCAGGGCTTGTGTATGTATACACACATGCATGTACACACACTCACACACAGAGAGAAAGCAGAAGTGAAGGTGTGACAAAGTGGTAAAACACTAGATTTCATCTCTGAGCTCATGGTCAGCATGTCAGGCCCTGTGTACAACCCCAAAACCTAGCCACTCAGGGCCCAACTAGGAGAAGTCAAAGGGTTCAAAACTTCATGAGCTTCACCAGTCCTAGATGATAGGAAGCTTTGTGCTACTAACATGTGCTTGGATTTCCCAAGCTTCTGGAAATCTAGGAGAGACATTATAGGCCCATCATTGTTGGCAATGAAATGTTTCATTAGGTTCAGTGCCCTAGTTGTCTGCCTGAAGGACTCCTGAATTATATTGAGCACTGTATCTGAACACCGGGATACAGTCTCATAAAGGCAGGATAAGAACACAGAACTTGACCTGTCATGGGAGGTGGCAAAAATGAAGGTCTCCTGTTAAAACAGAGCACTGGGAAGAGAGATAGCTAAGGGTTAAAAGAATCCTTTTTCTCCTGACCTTCAGAGCCTGCCCACACATCATCACTAATTGGCCCAGATGGAGTTATTTGGTACACAGCTCTACAGGAGTGAGGTCTTTTGTGTTCCTGTCCAGACAATGAGGGAGACTTCCTCCAGCAGGCCTGGGATGCAGAGAAACCCTCAGGCTACATTGGGAGCAGTGAAGGGAGCCCTGGAACATGCAATATCATAAAAGCGGTCTCTGTGTTATGAACTCATTGTATTGAATACAATTTTCCATGCTTGGTGCCATTCATCATAGCTACTCAGGAGTTTCACCTATAGGAATACATCCATACATACACAAAGAAATTGAGGTACAGGTTTTTTTTGGAGGGGGTCGGTCCTGGCCTTGAACTATGAGTCTAGGCCTGGTCCAAGAGCTCCTTTTGCTCAAAGGTACTGCACTAAGCTTGAGTCATAGGCCCACTTCTGGGTTTCTCTGTGATCTCTTAGAGATAACATTGTCAAGGACTTTCTTCCACTCAAATTCTCTACATGTCAGCCTCCTGAGGAGGTGGGATTACAGTCAGCAGGCACTTTCACCTTCTTTCTTTCTTCTTTGCTCTTAATCTGGAATGACTTCTTAATAGGGTCATTCCTATGGTTGGGACTTATAAGTCAACTTCCCAATGTTCTTTATATCTGCTTTATCTGAGAGTATTTTCTCTCTTCATCTTACCCTCTGGTCACAGGGTTGAAGCCAAAAGTGAGAAATGACTGTTACAGGATTTAGGAGCAAATGTCCACAGGAAATGCCAGTTCTGTCCCTTAGCATTGAGCTGCAGTGAATTTACTGTCTCAGGATATGAGGACCGAAACCTCACACTATCTGCATTGCTCCTTTTGCCTATAAAGTGATCTAATAATTATGAGAGTTGTGTGTCTCAAATCGTCATTATCTAGAACACACTAGAAACATGTTCCTGTGTCCGTTTTTCTCTAGTACCTCTCGAGATTTAGACTAAAGTTTTGGGTGGAGTGGCTCCTAGGTGAATCCTTGAAGAAATCCACTTGAAGCCTCCTCGGGAGATCTCCATTCAAAGCCAGCCCTAGCAGGAAAGGTTTATTGTCTCCAATAAACCACCAGAAAACCAGAACTGGAGGAGTGGCCTAGAGGGTAGAGCTCCAACTTTGAGAGAGAAAGCCAAGCAGGAGATACAGGGCCAGACCAGGCAGGAAAGCCTAGGTGGTGCTTATGTCTATTGAACAACCAGATGGCTGGAAGTGGAGCTGTGGCAGTGGTAGAACCACAGCCTTGTGAAAAACAGCTGAGGAATGCATTGCATCCTCAGTTTAAGCCACGGGATGGCCACAAAAGAAAATTCAAAAAGAGAAGCCAAGTTTATGTATCAGTGTCTTACTTACTTACGTTTGTATATTACTTCCCTAAGTGCAAAGTGGCTGTATGCAAAACTTCTGCTTTTATTTACTGATTTATGTTTTAGATATGCTCATTGCACGTACTGCATCATTCTCTTCATTTCAGCCCCATTGCTTTTCTCTTCCAGGTTTCTAGGCCTGTTTGCTTATATGATGCACACTGAAGCTCTCAGGAGCCTTTATTTACATTTTATTATGAGGCCAATGCAGGAGCAGTCACAAATCAGGCAGGGGAAGAAAAGATCATAGTTCATAGAAATAAGCGGTATTCAGAAAATTATACTTGGGTACTCAAAATGGTAGCATATATATGTAAAAACTACCATTAAGAAAAAAGAGGAGGGGGCTGGGAATGTGGATTAGTGGGAGAGTGCTTGCCTAGCATGCAAGAGGCCCTGGGTTCGATTCCTTAGTAACATATACACAGAAAAATCCAGAATTGGTGCTGTGGTTCAAGTAGCAGAGTGCTAGAGACAGTGTCCAGGCCTTGGGTTCAGCCCAAGAAATGTGAAAGAGATAACTATGAAGGTAGGTAGGTAGGTAGGTAGGTAGGTAGGTAGATAGGTAGGCAGGTAGGTAGGTTGGTACATAGATAGATACATAGATACATAAAAAGAAAGAAAGAAAAAAGATAGAAAGAAAGAAAGAGAGACAGAAAGAAAGAAAGAGAGAGAGAAAGAAAAAAAGAGAGAGAGAAAGAAAGAAAGAAGGAAATAATGAAAGAAGGAAAGAAAGAAGGAGAGAAAGAAAGAAGAAGGAAGGAAAGAATGGAAGAAGGAAAGAAAGAAAGAAAGAAAGAAAGAAAGAAGGAAAGAAAGAAAGAAAGAAAGGAAGAAAGGAAGGAAGGAAGGAAGGAAGGAAGGAAGGAAGGAAGGAAGGAAGGAAGGAAGGAAGGAAGGAAGGAAGGAAGGAAGGAAGGAAAGTCAATAGACAGATAGATAGATAGATAGATAGATAGATAGATAGATAGATAGATAGATAGATAGATAGATAGATAGATAGATAGATAGATAGATAGATAGATAGATAGATAGAAAAATGATAGATGAATCTGGTCTTGGACTTCAAGAGGAAAGAAGAGAACAATTCCCAGTCATGTGGCCTTCTGCAGTGTGCCAGGACACCAGCATCATCTTCACACAACCACAGAGCAGGAAGAATGTCTCTTTCACACTTCTCAGGCAGCTGAAGGCCCCAGAGCCAAGAGGGCAGAGCCAGGGTGTAACTCAGCTGCTTGGAGCCAAAAGAGAAATGACCCTGCCTCACCTTGGACTGGGGATTAGCATAAATGATGTGGACAATGAAGGAAGGAGAAAAGACTGGCAGAGGTAGAAGGAGGGCCTTCAAATCTGATAGATGGAGAGTAAAAAACCCACTCCCTAAGACCAGAGAGCAGGGCCTTTCTACTCTGTTCCTCCCCTCTCCCTAACTAAACTGGCTCTCTATTTGTAACCTAAAGATAGCCTGAGGCTCCCTTCACCTGAGGGAGGAAGGTTAGTCATTATTTGAGGAAGCTGAGTAAAGCCTGACCCTGGTGTAACTCTAACAAATGTTTTAGGTTTCCCCCCATTGCTGGCTGTGCCTGAAATGAATGAAGTGGTTTTGCAGCTCGCTTCCCTGTTGAGTGTGTATATTCTGCCTCCTTGTACTCTTCACCTAGCTTGGCTTTTGAAACTGTTTTCTGTCCTTCAAATGCAGTGTTACACTGGAGTTCTTCCGGCTAACTGTGCCAGGGCTTGGATCCTGAGAACTTCATTTGAACCCAAGATGGGTCAATGGGTCAAGAACTCTAAGAACATTTAGAGTAACTTCTCATCATCAAAGGAAAAACAAGAAGCTCTTGAACATCTGACCTTTCAGACGTGGAAGTCAGAGTGTCATAGACTTTCCTGCCCTTGCTGGGTTTGGTGTGATCCTGAGACCTCAGCTTCCTGAGCTAGGGTGATTGGCAAGAGCTACTGGTGCTCTGCTAGGTTCAGACGTGTAATGACATTGACAATACAAGCCAACTGCTTATCACAAAAGGCTTTGGGAGCATATTAAGCCTTTCAACATTGGACCTTTCAGAACTCTGTGGACACAAGGTTACAATGCTAGAGTCTATGAGGCTGGGCATGTGGATCTGCTACACTTAAGCCTGGAGGTCTGACTTCAATTCTGGTGTTTATGAGCATTGATTTTCCAGAGAATGTTCTCATAATTAGCAAATAGAAAAGTACTTTGATTAACCCTCACTTTTTTTCCAGTTGTGTGTCTTGTAACAACCCTGGGCACTGTCCCTGAGCAATTGAGTCAATGCTAACTCTCTACCACTTGAGCCACAGCTCCACATGGGATTTTTTTAGTGGTTCATTGGAGATAAGAATCTAGCAGGCTTTTGTTGCCTAGGCTGTCTTTGAACGGTGGTCTTCAAATCTAAGCCTAATGAGAAGGTAGTTTTCCAGGTGTGAGCCACCGGCATCTGGCCTATTGTTTTTGACAGTCCTGGGGATTGTTTTTCTCAAGGCTGGTACTCTACCATCTGAGCCACTCCATTGCGTCTAGCTTTTTCTGAGCATGTGGCACTGAGGATTCAAACCCTGGTATTCATGCATGTTGAGTGAGCTCTTTACCACTAAGCCACATTTCTAGCCTCCCCCTTACAATTTTATCCAACAACTTGCCTGTCCTCAAGAAAAGGCTTCTCAGTATAAATTATCTAAAGACATCCCTATAGGAAGGTGTCCAAAGATAAGTAAGACAAAGCTCATTCTTGGGAGAGACGCTAAACGTGAGAAGACTGTGACAAATGCCTCCATTTAATTATGTATCATGTTTCAACATAAAAAGTTTTAATGATAAATGAGTCAATGTCTTAAATTATTGTGTATAATTTTATAATAGATGTGCAAAATGTAAATGGAATGATAATATAAGTAAAATAAAAAAAAATGAATCAAATAAATAAAATAAATACAAAATCAATAATGAAAAACATAACATGTAAAAAACATACATATGTAAGGATATATCATATACACATGTATAGAAATATCTTTTCCATTGTAGGGCCTTCATTCAGGCCATGGGAACTCTAGCCTGAATTTCTTTTCCTCAAGGACAGTAAATTTTTCCTTCACCCATGGTATAAAAGAGTTACCAGGATGGTGAGATCAAATCCCAACAATGGTATAAATACTGGCCCCAGTTCCAAGACAGTGACTTAATTTTTTAATGGAATCAGTTTATTCAGTTCCATACTGAACATTAAATAAAAAGCAGTGTAGAATTTTGTACATCTATTCAGACATCCTTTTCTTAACCCCAAAGTGCTTCTCGGAATACTACATTGTTTCTTTTTTTGTATGTTTTTTATTGTAAAAATGTTGTACAGAATGGTCACAGTTACATGAGCAAGGTCATGAGTATATTTCCTATTGAGCATTGTTACCTCCTCCTTTGTTTTCCCCCTACCATCCCTTACCTCCCATCTCCACAACTAATCCCCGTGCCAAGTTCAGTGACTTAATTTTTTAGTTTTGTCTTGGCACGGGGTTTGAACTCAAGTAGTAGCAAATCTGCACTTTCCTTCACATTGCTACAAGTTCCTGAGTTTAATTCCCAGTCTAGAAAAGAAAACTGGCAGAAATTCAAAACCAGGGAGCTCTATTAATTTTAAATTTTGTTAACTAATCAATTAATTTTTGTCTTTTGTCTTTTTCCTTTTTTTTTGGCCGATCATGGAGCTTGAACTCAGGTCGTGGCAACTCTGCCCCAGTTTAGACCACCCTAGGCTGGGTGCAGCCTCGGGACCCTTACCCAATCCTGGAATCCTAGGCCCAGAGGGCTTGCAGAAAGAAAAAAGTGAGATAGCACAAAAAGTGGCAAGCTGCAGAGGGATGGGTGTTTTTTTTTTTCTTTGCGTGGTGACCATCCTGTGTCTGAATGTCACGGGTGCAAAGTACACCTCACCTGCCATTGCTGAAGGCTGGCGGGCTAGCAGGGAAGCCATAGGCCAACCTGTCAACATAGGCCATGGGTTCAAATCCAGGTTAGGACAACTACCAATGGCAGGAGATCACAACATACTCATTACTATGCATAGGAATACCAATTGAAAGAGAAGTTTGTGCATTGGTTGAGCCTAAAATTGGATACAAAAATCCTAGGACAATGATTGGTCTTAATTTCATGCTTTATTAAGCATGAAAAGAATAGTATTCGTTTAATTATGGTACAATAAATACCTAAGAGTTGGTAGGAATATAGTATATGTCATTCAATCATAGATAGGCGGCTATGGTGCTTTTTACCAACATATATTTATTTGTATACTACTGTCTGCCTATCCTTGTATCGCTGTTTTGGCCAATCCTGGGTCACGATCTCAGCACCTGGGAATCAACTAACAGCTTCATTGGCTAGAGGCTGCTGTGCTCACACTCACTCATTCATGAATTGGACCTGCTAGGCACTGAGTTCAGATCCTGGCAGTGCTAAAAATTTAATCTTGGAGTATGAAGCCAAGTGCGACACCTATTTTCCTTTTCTGGGAGAGTCCTGGGTGTCAGACATGATGGAGAACACATCTACAAATCTAGATGGTATGTGATAGGATGTAAACAATATAATACATAGTTAGGTGTCATCACAATCAATAAAATAAATGGTAAATCAATGAAAAAAATAAAAAAATACAGTGAATAACTACACCAAACATAATATAGACTGAACATCTGTATGGAAGTTCAATCCTATCTTTAAAATGTATATAAGGAGTACATTTTCCAGGTCTGGGGCTTGAATTCAGGCCTAGGGAACAGGCCTGACTTCCTGGTCTTCAAGCATGGCGAGCTTCCCCTTTCCCCACAGTGCAACAGTGTTACCCAGACCCCGGGTTCAAATTCCAAGACTTGCAGACAAAAAAATGGCACACATAGCCAGGCGCTGGTGGCTCACGCCTGTAATCCTAGTTACTCAGGAGGCTGAGATCTGAGGATCGCAGTTCAAAGCCAGCCCGGGCAGGAGAGACCGTGAGACTCTTCTCTCCAATAAACCACCAGAAAACCAGAAGTGGCGCTGTAGCTCAAGTGGTAGAGCACTCGCCTTGAGCTGAAGAGCTGAGGGACAGCGCCCAGGCCCAGAGTTCAAGCCCCACGACTGACAAAAAAAAAAAAAAAAATGGCACACATTCCAAGCCAGGGAGCTTCATTAGAATTTTTAATATTTTTTTAAGTTCACTTTGCCTTTATTTGATACATATTGATTTTATAACATGAGAATTTTTCAAAAAAGAGTTTAAACTATTACATTTCAGTATAGCACATTGGTGTTTCTATTTTGACCATCTGCCTTGAAGAATGAGAATGAAAATAAGGACATCATTTCTCCCTAGAATGTCCGGACTGTTGAATTTATTTCTATTTACAGTTATTTCTACTATTATAAACTCTCTGCATTTGTGTCATATGAGTTTTCCTCAGTGCCTACCAAGAAATACACTAGGGGAGTCCTCATAGCACAAAAGGTTGGGTTTCTGAATAAAACCTCACTTCTGTGAGGACAGTAGGTACTTCTAAGCATTTTGGGAATAAACTGGATTGTAACATGAAAAATAAAACAATGGGACTGTGATGTATCTCAGTAGTGGAGTCCTTGCCTAAAGAGCATAAGACCCTGGCAGAAAAGTTTCCTAAAGCTCAGAATGTTAGAATTTTATGATCTGCATGAACAAACTTCGTTTTTTATTTATTTTTTGGTCCTGGGGCTTGAACTCAGGGGTTATGCCTGTGCTCTTCAGCTCAAGGTGAGTGATCTACTAATTGAATCACAGTGCCACCTCGGTTGTCTAGTGGTTTATTGAAGATAAGAGTCTCTCGGACTTTCCTGCCTGGGCTGACTTTGAACCAGCAACCTCAGATCACAGCTTCTTGAGTAGCTAGGATTATAGGCTTGAGTCACCGGTGCCAGGAACATGAACAAACTTCTTAAAGATTGATTCTGAGAAAAGAAACTTGGAATACACTTTTAGTATAAATAATTTATAATGCCATGGTTAAGGTACTAATTCAGAAGTATTTATTCATTGGTTTGTTTCTTAGTTTATTTAAAGATATATATATATATATATACATATATATATACATACACTATAAATATATATACATATATATTATTAAAAACATAGCTTTGAAGTGCACCTAAGAGCTTATGTGCTCATGTACAGTTATACAACTGCACAAGCTTCATTTCTTTTCAGTTTGGTTGGTACCTTAAATTAGGTGGGATTTATTTATGTATTGTTGTTTTGTTCTCTGTTTTTGGAGGATTTCTCTGCCTTTTATTCCCCTACCTCCTCTCCTCACATTTGAAGTCAGCTTGCTCTTTTTGGCTTTGTTATTCATAGCTGATTTTCTACCACTTCAGCTATGCCTGTAGCCTGGCATTTGCCAGTTAATTGGAGATGATATCTCTCAGGCTTTTCTGCATTCATTGGCTTTGAAATTTCATCTTCCAGTTCTCAGCCTCCTGAGTAGCTTACAGATGAGAGCCACTGTGGTGCCTAGGGATAAATTAGACTTCAGTAAATTAGACTTCAGTTGGTATATTCTTTCTGCTTTTCTAAGCATGGCATCATCTACTATAGTATTTCTGTGAATGTCCTGGTTCTGAAGTAAGATATATAATATATATGCAAATCTGTATAATTTTCATAAGATGTAGTAAATTAAAATGTGTTATAAGTGTAATAATAGTCAATAAATATAATGAATGAATAATACAAAAAAGCAATATGCAGTAAATATAAGTATGTAGATATTAATAATTTCAAATGTGGATGAAAATTAAGTTACAGGGCTGGGGATTGAATTCAGTCCTATGGAACAGGCCTGAATTGCATGTATTCAAAGAGGGTGAGTTTCCCCATTCCCCACAGTGCATTAGAGTTTCCCAGACTCCAAGTTCAAATCCCAGGCCTGGCAGAAAAAAAAAAATGAGCACGCATTCCAAGCCATATTTTTAAATTTTTAAAATTTATTTTATTTTATTTTCTATATTTCATTTATTTATTTAGCCAAGCATGGAGCTTGAAGTTAGGTCGTGGCAACTCTGCCTCAGCTTCCATCACCCTAGTCTGGGTTGGTGCAGCCTCTAGACCCACAGCCCATCCTGGGATCCAATGTTTCAGGGGCTGACAGGAAAAAAAAGTGAAAATGGCAAGGAAAAATAGCCATGAATTGCGAACTGTTAGAGGTTTCTCGGTTTTCCTTCCATGCATGGTGACCATCCCGGTTCCAAATGACACAACTGCAACCTGTAGGTCACCTGGAATTGCTGTCAGCAGGCTGTCAGTGAAGCCATAGGCCAATCTGCACACCTGGGCCATGAGTTTGAATTCCGGCCATGACATTTACAAAGGGCTGGAGAGCGTAAGAAACTATTGCCTGTCCATAGGAACACCAGAGGAATGTCGTCAATGTCATGGTTGGAAGAATAGTTTGTCAATTAGTCTAGCATAAAATTAAACCCAGAATTCACAAGATGTGGATTGATTTTATTTATAGTTTATTATGCATTAAAGTAATAATCTCTCTCTCTCTGTGTGTGTGTGTGTGTGTGTGTGTGTGTGTGTGTGTGTGTGTGTGTGTGTGTGTATGTGTGTGTGTTTTCAGTAGTGGAGCCTGAAATCTGGGCCTGGGAATTGTCCCTCAGCATTTCAGCTCTGGTTTAGCGCGGTACCATGCGAGACACAGCGCCATTCCCGGCTTTTTCTGATCGTGTGTTGCTGAGGAATCGAACCAGGGACTCATGCATGCAAGGCAAGCACTATCAAAATGAGCCACATTCCCAGCCCCTAAAAGAATACTATTGATTAAATGGAGTCCTCACTAAATATCTGAGAATCACTAGGCAGGTAGTATATGTCATTGAATATTAGATAGACATCACTGGCAATATCTAAATATCTAAATATATGTTTATTTTTATACCACCATCTGCATAGAGAAGTATTGCTACTTTGGCCAAACCTGTGTCTTCATCCTAGGTCCTGGGATCCACCTGGCACCTGAATGTGCTAGAGGCTGCCGTGCTAACACTCACACATTTGTGAATTGGGCCTCTAGGCCCTCAGTTCAGGTCCCAGCATTGTTAAAAATGTTTTCTTGGAGTAAGATTGCAAGTGTGATACCTGTTTTCCTTTTCTGTGCAAGTGCTGGGTGTCAGGTATGATGTTTATAATTTGTCTGCAAAGCTACATGCTATGGAATAGATTTGAATGAATGTAATAAATGTTATAGGTGCACTCACAATCCATAAAATAAATGGTAAACAAATAAATATATAATAAAATATAATGAATCATTCCACAAACAAGATATAGACTGAATGTATGGATGTAAGTATAAATGATATAATAAAAACGTCTATAAATGTTATGTTCTCCAAGGCTGGGGCTTGAATTCAGGCTTAGGGAACAGGCCTGAATTCCTTGTCTTCAAGGGAGGAGAGCTTCCCTTTTCTTCCACCCCCTGCCCCAAGTGCATCAGAGTTACTCAGATCCCAAGGTGACATCCCTGGCCTGGTAGACAACAAAATGGCACAAAATCCAAGACAGGGAGATTCAATAGTGTTGTTAATGAATTAATTAATTTTTTGCCAAGCACGGGGCTTGAACTCAGGTTGTGGCAACTCTGCCTCAGTTTCCATCACCCTAGGCTGGAATGGTGCAGCTTCTGGACTCACAGCTCATCCTGGGGTCCTAGGCCTCAGGGGCTCACAGGAAAACAAAATGAAAACAGCATAGAAAAAAAGCCACAAACCGCGGAAGGTCAGCAGGTTCTGTTCTCCTTCCATGCAGGTTGACCATCCGGGGTGTGAATGACATGGCTGCAACCTGTAGGTCACCTGGCATTTCTGAAGGCTGGCGCTGTCAGTGAAGCCATAGGCCAACGTGGACACTAAACCCTGAGTTCGAACCGCGGTCATGCCACTTACAAGGGGTTGAAGAGCCTAAGAAACTATTGCTTGTCCATAAGAACACAAGAGGAATGTGATTAATATCATGGTTGAAAGGGTAGTCCATCAATCAGTCTTGCATAAAATTAGACCCAATAATCACTGGACAGGGTTTGATTTTAATTCGTAGTTTATTATGCATTAAAAGAATACTATTGATTAAATGGAGTCCTAACTAAATACATGAGAATCAGTAGGAAGGTAATATATGTCATTGAATACTAGATAGACACCTCTGGCAGTACCTCAATATCTAAATTTATATTTGGGCTGGGAAAGTGGCTCAGTGGTAGAGTGCTTGCCTTGCTTGCCTGAGGCCATGGGTTCAATTCTTCAGTACCACATAAGCAAAAAGTAAAAACCCAGACGTGGCACTGTGGCTCAAATGGTAGAGTGCTATTCTTAAGCTGAAGAGCTGAGAGACAGCGCCCAGGCCCAGAGTTCAGGCCCCACGATGCAACACCAAAATAAATAAATAAATAAATAAATAAATAAATAAATAAATAAATAAATAAATAAATAAATAAATAAATAAATAAATTTATACTTATTTATTTACCACCATCGTCATACAAAGTTACTGCTATTTTGGCCAAACCTGGGTCTTGATCCCAGGTCCTGAGATCCACTTGGAAGCTGAATGGGCTAGAGGCTGTGGAGTTGACACTCACTCATTCATGAATTGGGCCTCTCAGGCCTTCTCATCAGGTCTCATCATTACCAAAAATTTCTTCCTGGTGTAAGATTTCAACGGTGACACCTGTTTTCCTTTTCTGTACAAGTTCTTAATATGTCTGCAAAGCTACATGCTATGGAATAGATGGGAATAAATGCAATAAATGTTATAGGTGTACTCACAGTCCATAAAATAAATGCTAACTAACTAAATAAATGATAAAATATAATGTATCACTCCAAAAAACATGATATAGACTGAATATATTGATGTAAGTATAAATCATATATTTAACATGTCTATAAATGTTATGAGGTGCTTGAATTCAGGCCTAGGGAAGAATTTAGTTCATGCATGATTCTCATAGGAAATGATAGGCAAGATGTAGGGCACAACAATTAGTTTTAATTAAGAGTTCATGAAGTGTGACAATAAGAATCACATTCAGGAATTGGAGGCATTGGGAAAGATCCAAGAATCAGTACTCAAATGGTAGATTGGATACGAACACAGCTCACTACATCTCCTACTCTATCCAAATAGGTAATTAGCATACTAGCTTCAGCTTATGAATGGATGAATATTTTGCCCCATTCCCACCCTGGGGCTTGATCTCAGGTCCTGGGTATGGCCTAGATCCTTAGTGGCTCAAAAGCTGATTGGCTCATGTGGACCTATTTGGCTATTGGGCTTCCTAGACCCCAAGTTCAAATTCCAGCACTACCAAAAGGTTTATCCTGATTTGAGAAGCCAATCCTTGCAACTGTTTCCCTGTACTGTGCAAGTGCTGGGTCTCAGCAAGAATCAAGAAAGCATAAGCAACTCTACACCTGTGGGAATAAATTGTCATCCATGTCAGCACAGTTTTATATGTCATTCTATGCTCAATAAAATACACAATACATCCTTGAAAAAGACACAAAATAAAAAGAATAACTACACTGAATACAAGACGCATACCACACCTGTATGTAAATAGAGATGCTATGCATAAAAGAGCTGGGCTTCTTATTTTGTCCAGCTAGGGCATCGAATAAGGCCCTGGACCAGGCCTGACATTCTTGTTTTCAAGGATGGTGAGCCTTCCCTTCCCCACAGTGCAAGACCTGAGTTCAAATCCCAGCACTGACAAAAGATTCATCCTGATGTCAGAAGCCAGTCGTTGCACCTATTTTCCTCTCCTGTGAAAGTCCTGGGTCTCACCTAGGATGGAGAATGAATACATAGGCAACCGTATAACCATGGGAACAGGTGGTCATCCATGTCAGCACAGTTATAGCTGTCACCATACTCAGTAAAATACACAATATCTCCATGAATTAGACACAAATTTAGGAGAAGAAATGCACTGAATGCAGGTTGCTATCTGCACATGTATGTCAATATAGATCCTATGTTTAAATTATGAATTTAGGAATATAATGGCCTCAGCTTCAGTAACCTCATGGTGGCGGGCTGCCATGGGCCCATAGCCAACCCTGGGATCTTAGGCCGTGAAGTCTTGCAGGAAAATACACACACACACACACACACACACACACACACACACACACACAGAAAAAAAGCCGCGGGATGGATTTTTGACATTGGTTTCCTTTCCACGGTGATCATCCTGGCTCTGAATGACTCGCCTACAAAGGGTACTTCACCTTGCATTGGCGAAGGCTAGTGGGCTATCAGGGAAGCCATAGTCCCATGCAGCAATGTTGGCCCTGAGTTCAAGTTGGTCCTGACACCAACCAATCGGGGGATTTCCCAAGAGACTCATTCCTATGCATCGGAATACCGATGGAATGTGAGCAAACTCTTGATTGAGAAGTTTCCCCATGGATGGGTCTAGTCTAAAATTAGACACAATGATCCTAGGATGCTGACTGATCTTATTGAATAGTTTATTAAGAATGAAAAGAATCCTATTCCTTCAATGGTGGCATAGTAACTACCTAAGAGTTGGTAGGAATGCAGTTGATGTCATTGAATCCTAGGTAGATGTCTCTGGCACTCTATACAAATATATATTTATTGGTGTACTACCACCTGCCTATCCATGAATGTCTATTTTGTCCACCCCTGTGGCTCAATGTCAGGGTCTGGGAACTGCCTGGCAGTTTCCTGGGCTAGAGGTTGCCTTTTTGACACACCCATTCATGAATTGGGTCTGCTAGTCCCTGAGTTCAGATCCCACCACTGTCAACAATTGGATCATGGAGTAAGAAGCAGAGTGTGACACCTGTTTTCCTTTGCTCTGAGCATTCTGGGTGTCAGACATGTTGGAGAACATGTCTACAACTCTAGATATTATGTGACTATGTGATAGGATGTCATCAAAATAATAAATGGAATATGTGTTACCATGGTCAATAAATTAAATTGTAAATAAATGAATAAAATAGAAATACAATAAATAACCACAACAAACAGGATATGTACTGAACATCTATGAGTAAGTACAAATCCTATCATTACAATGTATATAAATAGTATGTTTCCCAGGGGTGGGGCTTGAATTCAAGCCTAGGGCCTAGGTCTGACTTTCTTGTCTTCAAGCACGGTGAGCTACCCCTTTGTCCACAGTGCTGCAGAGTTACTCAGACCCTGAGTTCAAATCCAAATCCTGGCAGAAAAAACAGCACCAATTGCAAGCCAGGGAGATAATTTTTTTTTTTTTTTTGCGAAACAAGGTCTTGAACTCATGTAAGGCAACTCTATTTAACTTCCATGACCATAGTCTGGGGTGCAACCACTGGAACCACATGTGATCCTGGGATCCTAGACGTCCAGGCCTTATGGGGGGGGGAACGCACAGAGAAGAAGTGGTGGGATGGAGTTTTAACATTTTGCACCATGATCATTTGGGTCTGAAGCACATGGCTACAAAGGGTACTTCACCTTGCAGTACTGAAGGCTGGCAGGGTACTGGGGAAGACAGTCCTGCAGGACAATATAAACCTAGAGTCCAATCTCAGTCATGTCACTTCTGAATGGCAGGGGATCCTAAGAGAGGGAGTAATGATTGAATGTTTTAAGTGTCACAGTTGAGTGAGTTGCTCATGAATGATACTTGTATAAATTTAGACATCATGATTTCAGTAGGCTGATTGATTTTATTTAATATGAAGCATTAAAAGACAACTATTTCTTACAGGGACACAACAATTTCAGGACACTGATTTACTTAATAGTTTATTAAGGATTAAAACAATAATATTAATTATATGGAAGCATAACAAATACCCAATAATTGTTAGGAATGTAGTCTATATAACTGAATAATGGATAAACATCTCTGGCACACTATAAAGATATATATTTATTAGCACACTACTATGTGCGTGCCAGTCTGTTCTTATTTGGTCAACTCCAGAGGCTCAATCTCAGGTCCTGAGAAATGCCTATCAGCTCAGTTTGCCCCAGGATGGCAGGTTGACACTCAATCATTCATGAATTTGGCCCTGTAGGCCATGAGTTCAGATGCCAGCACTCCCAAACAATCGTGGAGTAAGAAGCAGATGGTGACATATGTTTTCCTTTTCTGTGAAAGTCCTGTGTGTCAAGTATGAAGTGGAATACATATGCAGACCTATATCCTATATAATCAATGTAATCAATATTCTATGTGCCATAATAGTCAATAAAATAAATGGTTACTACATGAACAAAACAGAAGGTAAAATGAATAACTACACTGAATGCAATATGGAGTCAATATATGTATGTAACTATAAATCATATATTTAAAATGTACACAAATAGGATGTTTTCTAGTGGTGGGGATCGATTTCAGGCCTAAGGAACAGACTTGAATTTCTTGACTTCAAGAAAGCAAGCTTCCCCTTCCTACACAATACAACACAGTTACCCAGACCATGAATTGCAATCCTAGTCCTGGCAGAAAAAAATGGAATCTTTATGCTATGTGACAATCAATTCTTAGGTATTTCATTATTTCTCCTTTAATGAATGTAATTTTTTAAACGCTTCATAAAGTATTGATTAAAATCAATCAGTATCGTAGAATATAATTGTATATAATTTTATCCTAGAATTATTCAAGAACTGCCCATTCAAGCATGACATATATCACATTCCATTGGTATTCATATGGATAAAAATGAGTTTCTTAGGATTTCCTGCCATTTGGAGGTGGCAGGACCACAATTGGAATTGTAGGCTCCAGCTCCCAACACTTAAACCCAAAGTTAGGGAACTCACTGGTCTGTCCAAGAACATCAGCAAGACCAATGATTAAGCAGGCACCAGTGGCTCTCAGCAGTCCTCCATGATACTTCCAAGGCTGTGAAAGGAGATTCATGGTCAAAGTCACCCTAGACTGGAAAGTACTTGAGACCCCTGTCCAACTTCAGTATCAACAAAGCCAGAAGTAGAGCCGTGTGGCTCCAGTGGTAGAGGTGTAGCTTTGAGCAAAAGCAGCTCATGGACTGTGCCTAGATCCTGAGTTCAATGTCCAGGACAGGCAACAAACAGACATACACAACAAGCTGTGCAACCATCCGGCCGTCTGTTGGTTGACACCACTACCAGCAGTTGAGGAAGGTAGAGGTAACTGAGTGGTAAGCAAGAGTATCGAGGTGAATTTGGAGTACAATAGGAAATTGAGGACCTAGTCAGTGAGTGGGAGAATAGAGGATTTCCCAGAGCTTGGGAATGTGGCCAGCCCATCTTTCCCATCCCAGGACTTAGATGTCTCAAACAACAAGAATCTGAGACAGAGCTGTGGGCAACAAACTACTGCCAGAACACCAGCAGAAAAATCCCATCGTCAGACCTTCAACATTCAAGAAAACAAAGAATACAAAAAAGGGAAGGATCCCAAAGACAAACTACACTGGGGAGGGTGATTCAATGGAGGGTCTGGCCAAAGGCCTCCCCTGCTTTTGGACATATTCACAGCCACCAGGGTCCAGAGTTCAAGGGTCCTGATACCACCAAGAATCTGCAGAGGTGCTACAGACATGTGGTGCCTGCCCTGCACTACAGCAAAAGAAGAAACCAGGTACTCTGTGACAAGATCCAACCACTGAAGAAGGAAAAGACAGACGTGCAGGATTGACAAGAGAAAGAGAAGGAGAAGGTAGCCCAAGTGCACAAAGCACCAAACTGAGCTAGACATCCACAAGCTACCCATACAGAGGCTGGTTTCAGCAGAAAGTGATTTAGAATCGGCACCAGCCCACATGCTGCTTACAGCCGATGACAGAAATGGAGCACGAAGCCCTCACCAGCTGCCTACAGGCCATAGAGCAGGACATGGGGGAGCTGGAGATGGTAGCTTCTGTGGTTACTACTTACAGAAGGAGACTGAAATGTTGTTCCAACAGCTGAATGATGTAACACTTCAGCTCAAGGAAAAGACCAGAAATTTCTATGACATGGAGCAAGTGAACACAGAGTTTTAGGAGAAGCTGGAAGCACTCTGGACATAGAGGAGCATCAGGAAGAACAGAATCTGCAAGTTCCAACAAGTGCTGCAGAGGCATGATGTACAAAAGAGACTACAGGACAACCTGAGCTGAATGGTGACCACAGGAAATCTGGAGACAGACACGTTCTCGCAGAACCTGAGCGTTGAGAGGACCCTGCAGAAGGAGGAGGACTGGTGGCTGACCGACCAGGTAAATCAACTGACAGAGGAGAAGGAGTGGGGATTGAGATAGGTGATGCACCTAGAGAATAGCTGGGGGAACTGAGAACGACGCTGGCAGAGCCATTGCCCCCTGAGGGTCCATCTCAGGAGGAGCCGCAACTGCAGGCCCACATCTACCGCACGCAGATGGGGTTGAAAAACCTGGAGGAACAACTTCACATCTAGGTCCAGGAAAACCAGAGACTCCGTCTCCAGATTGCGGAGCAACGGGAGCAACTGGGAAGACTAGAGGAGAAAACCAAGGATCGGCAGGAGATCCCCGAGACCCCACGATGTGCATGTGTGTGCAACCCACAGATGGAGGAACAGCTTGCCTTGCTGCGGGACGCTCTCCCCATGGTGAGCAGTGAGAAGGAGGATCTCACCAGCATCCTGGACTCAGAACAGCAGCTGACGAAATATCTGCGGGAACAGCTGGACTACTCAGATTAGAAGATAGAGGAATGGAAAGAGGTGGCTGAGAGAGAGCCAAATGGCTCGGGGGCTGCAGGAGCAGCAAGAGCAGTTCCTGGCCTAGCTGAAGGAGCTCAGAGCCACCTGTGAGCAGCACATCACTTCCAATGAGCAGCTGTGCTCCAAGTAGTAGGTCCTGCAGTAGCAACTGCAGAGGTAGACCCAGCTGTTGGAGCAGCTGAAACAAGTGCAGTGTCCGAACAAATGGGGGGACTAGTTGGTGCCCCCAAAGTGGCAGGACAGTTTCAAGTGCTTGGAAGTGACAAGTCCACCTGCAGGCCCAGCTGAGCTTCCTGGCTTTCCCTGGGGAAGGGGAAGATGTGAACCCTGGAGAAGCAAAAGCTGAGGAAGTGACTCTCCTCGATGTGCCCATGGCAGAGGATGGAGATGTCTCCCAAACTGAGGGGGACTTGGCTCTGTTAGCAATCTCAGAGGCTGAGATCCACAGGGGGCAACTCCTTCAGGACTGCTGCAGGCACTCCTCCTCCCTGGGACAGCTCAGTGCCAGATAGAGCCAGAGCCACAGGTCCCCTGCCCCGTGATCGGCCACCACAACATGTGAGAGAATGGGAAGTGGGACATGTGGGCATCTGAGAAGAAAATCTGCTTCATCCACAACATGTCTGATGAGGTAGACCTCCAAAGTCCTGCAGATGAGCTCCAGCATCGATGCAACCAGCTGTCAGCACATATCCGCACCGTCCAGGAATCCCTCCTGGCATTTAAAGGACAGATGTTCATTCTGGATCAGCTGTGTCAGGAGAAAGCAGAGTGCAGGTGCCGGCTGTCTCAGGAGAAGATGAAGAGTAGATAACTGCAAGTGCTGCGGTCTCTCTTACACAGGGTTCCAAATGCTGACACAGGCTGAGCTCCTCACAAGTGCAGTTGCTTCAGAGGCCTCAGGCTCCTGGGTGGTCAAAATGAGGGAGAAGCAGAAAGGTTTTGAAGAATTGCAAATTCAAGATAGTGTGGAAACTGCAAGAGGAGAGGTCAGGGTTCCCTTCCCCAGACTCCCCCACAGAGCATGTCCTGCTGCAGATCCCCACATCCAGAACTGCCCACAGCTGGTGCGCTCAGGCTTGCAGTGCTCTGTCCCTTTTTCTGTAGACTGATGGGGATGATGACTCCCTATGTGAAATACTGAGTCCCAAAATCCTCAGCAGCCACCAGAACTAGGTGGCCAGTTGGGCTTCTCTAGGCCTCCATCTGCCTGGTGATAGGAAGCGTAACCTGTGGGCCGAGTAGAGCAGAGGCTGCTGGGAGGAGGCCCAAATTCCAGGGACATCTAATGGCCCATTGGTGGTCAGGAAAGGGGCTTATGGTATGCTTATCACAAAGAATAAATTGTTTCCAAAGGGAAAATAAAGCCTCCACAAAGATTTGTTCTTCCAGTTATGGGGCTTGAACACAGGGCCTGACCACTCTCCTTGACCTCTAATTGATCATGAGTGGTAGTCTACAAGTTGAGCCCCAACTCCCCTTCCAGCTTTTTCATTTTTGGAATCAAACACAGGGCTTCAGGCTTGCTAGGCTACCACTCTATCACTGAGCCACATTCTCAGCTAGGATGATTCCCTGCCCCCAAACCCATATGGCCAATCCTCAAATAAATAGGAATTAGGGGCTAGGATGAATATGAAGCACAAGTCTGGTTCACATGGAAATACTCCTCTGCCCCCTCTTCGACACCCTTATTTAAAGTTTTTCTTTTACTATTGAGGGATGAGAGAGGGAGAGGGACGTCCGAGAGAGGAGTACCAAGAACAGTGGCACCCTGAGTCCCACTGCCTCCCACACACAAGTGGTCCTACAGATTCCCGTCTTACCTGACTCAATGTCATGTCTACACTGTCTCCCTAACCATGCAAGGCTCAGAATGAAATAAATGTAAGCCCTGGCCTCAGCCCACACCCAGAGTAGAAGCTCCTAGTCCCAGGCTGACTTCCACTTCTGACTTCCCCGAGTTAGGCTGGACCCACCACTCATCACTGTGTTGGTGTCAATGATCTCATGGATGGATTTCAGGAAGAAGGTCTATGTCAAATAGCAGAAGCAGCAGTGTGAGCAGGGAGGAAGGAGCCAGGGCAATTGGTCTGGGATCTTCCTCCTTGGAGCCATCCTGTCAATCCAGAGCCATCCTGACCTGAAGCACGGCCAAGGCCATGAGGTGGACATGATAGTGGGACGGGACTAAAGGAGGTACGGGACTAAAGGAGGTACTGCATTATCTTGGCACACTTGAAATTTCTAATATTTGGCCCATGCCAATCCCAAAGCCAACATGCAATCCTCTCCTTGTTGTTGTTGTCCATGAGCTGTTGCCCCTGACCTCTTTTTCTCAGGGCTTGCACTCTACCACTTGAGCCACAGGGACACTTCTTGTTTTCTGATGGTGCATCGAGGATAAGAGTCTCACACACTTTCCTGCCCAAGCTGGCTTGGAAGCCAGATCTCACCTTCCTAAGTAGCTAGGATGACAGGCATTGGCCACCAGTGCCCAGAATGTGATGCCTTTTTAAAGAATCTTGGCAAGTCTGTAAAAGGAACCCCAAAGGGTCTGGTAGACCATGATCCAATCAAGGAGCTGGGATTGGGAAAGGCTGATCGGGGAAGCCATTCTGTTCCCCAAAATTATAGATGTCAGGTGGTGTTGGATGCATCAAACTCCTAGGCCAACAACCACTAGACCTAGTGGGGAAAAAGGTAGAGAATACCCAAGGGTTACAGTGTAGAAATCTCTGATTTTGCATGCATATGGGTTGTGTGTGTGTGTATGTGTGTGTCTTCAATGTTGGTGGGTTTCCCCTCCCCCACAGTGCCAGAGAGTTAATCAGACCCTGAGTTGAAATCCCAGTCCTGTCAGAAAAATGGTTCAAATTCCAAGGATGGTCTTAAATTTTTTTTGACCAGGAACGTGCCCTATCTTGAAAGCACTCTCTGTGCTATGACATCATTCTATTCAAAGCAAATTTGTTAGCTGGGTGCTATTCTTAATAACAACTATGGATGTTCACTGATAGAAATACATGTATATATACACAAACACATGCCGTTACTGGCTCTTTTTTTTTTTAGTGCAGATCCTGAGGGTTAAGCTATGAGCCTAGAAATTGTCCCTGAGCTCCATTTACACAAAGAGCAATTTATTGTGCCTTAATCCATGATACTTGAATAAATGGAGGCATAATTTAATATCTAATAATTATTAGTAATATATTGCATGTAATTTAATAATATATAGACATCTAACATTCTATAAATATATTTATATTTAAATGTACAGTAGAATATACATATACATCTCTCTCTCTCTTTCTCTCTCTCTCTACATTTATATACACGTATTTGCAACAATTTACACATCTATCTCTTTATATATTGGCCACTCCTCGGGCTAGAACTCTGGTCCTGGGAACTGCCTGGCATTGAATTTGTTTGAGGTTGCTGTGCTTAAACTGACCCCTTGATGAATTAGACATTCCAGGCCCTGAGTTCAAATCCCAGCAGTGCCGAAGTCAATAGGTGGAGTAAGAAGCCAATGTTGACTTGATTTCCTTTCTGTGGAAATATTGTGCCCTAGGTACAACATGTAATATCTATGCAAATACAGATATATGACATATATTATACTTGTATGCAAATATTATTTTTGCCAGTTATAGGGCTGGAATTCACACACTGGGAAATGCTCCAGATTTTTTTCTTCTAGGAGGTTAGCTTTTACTTCACCCAAAGCACAATAGTGTTACCCAGTCCCTGAGTTCAAATTCCAGGTGTGGCAGATAAAATGGCCCAAACTGCTAGCCAGGACCTTAACTGTTTTTGGGTACAGGCACGGGGCTTGAACTCAGGTCGCCACAACTCTGCCTCAGCCTTGATTACCCTAGGCTGCGGTGCAGCGTTTACACCCACAGATGATCCAGGGATCCTACAACCCGAGTTCAACTCCAGCTCTGGCAAAAATAATAAACCAACAAAGATGGAGGAAGAAAAACCTGGAAGTTTTAGACAACAGTTTTACCTTTGTTTCCTTTGCACTGTGACCATCCTGGCTCTCAATGACTCGGCTTGAAAATTGCACATGTCCTTGCATGGCTGAAGGCTGGCTGGCTGTCAGGGAAGCCTGAGCCCAACCAAGACACCTAGGCCCTGAGTTTGATCCTAGGACTTCCACCTACTCATTCCTATTTATAGGAACAATAATAGAATCTTTGTAATGTACCAATTGAACTACTGATTAGCTAGTCATTGTAGTATAAGATTGTATGCAACAAATACAGGTCATTGAGTAATTTAATTAATACTTTATTAAGTCTCCTACCGTGATTAATTAATGGAGGCATAATTTTAGACCAAATAATTCATGGTAATAGAATATATAAAAATAAGATATGTCATCATTCTTTATATAGAGTTATGAACTAGCATCGACATAAATGTCTGGTTCTCTATATAACTTTATTTATAGATTCATATACATATGTAAATATGCACACATACTGCAATCTACATATCTATCTGTTTATATATTGGCCACTCCTAGGGCTTCATCTCAGGTCCTCAAATTTGCCCGACAACTTCACTTACGTCAGACTGGTGTGCTAACACTGACCCATTCATGAAGTGAGCCTTCTAGGCCCAGAGTTCAAATCACAGAACTGCCAAAAACATAATCCTGGTGGAAGTAGGCAATTGTCCCACTTGTTTTCTTTATTAGTGAAAGTCCTGGGTCTCAGGAATGATTTACATAGGCAAATCTATGTTCAATGTAATAGGATGTAAAAAATGTTATACATGTAATCATACTCTCTAAAATATATAATAAATTAATAAAAAATGAATACACTAACTGCAATATGCAGTAAACATGTGTATGTAAGTATAAATCATGTATTTAAAATATTTACGAATATTATTTTTGCGAGTGCTAGGAACAGGCCTGTCTTTCTTGTCTTCCAGCCTTGTGAGCTTTCCCTTCCCTTTCCCACACAGTACTGCAGATTTACCCAGACCCTGAGTTCAAATCCCAGTCCCCGCAGAAAAAATGATGTGAATACAACACCAAGTAGCCTAATAATTGTTTAAATATTTTTGATGTATATATGTACGTATGCATGTATGTATTAAGTATTTTTATTTTGTCAAGCACAGGGTTTGAACTCAGGGCATTGCAACACTGCCTCAGCTTTGATCACTCTAGTCTGGGTTGCAGCCACTGGACCCACAGCCGAGCTTAGGTTCCTGGGCCTCAAACTCTGACAGGAAAAATAAATAAATATAAAATGACACAGAAAAAAAAAACAGTAACTTGCTGATGGCTGCCAGTTTTACATTTGTTTTCTTTTCAAGGTGACCATCCTGGGTATAAATGACGGGGCTGAAAAGTGATGGTAACCTGGCATTGCTGAAGGCTGTTGGGCTTCCAGAGAAGCCATGGGCCAAAATGATAACATAGGCCCTGTGTTCAAAGCCGGGTCCTGACCCCCTACCAATGGAGGGAGATCCTAAGAGTCTTGCTCCTATTCATAGGAATACCGATGGAAAGTTATGAATGTCAAGGTTGAATTACTTGTTTCTGAATGATACTAGCATAAAATTAGAGAGTAATTTTAGGAGGCCGGTGGATTTTAATGAATATTTTTGACACATTAACAGAATTCTATTAATTACATGGACACTATAGTTTCGGGACAGTGGTCGATATAATTAATAATTCATTAAGGATGAAAACAGTAATATTAATTACATGGAGGCATAATAAATATCCAAGAATTGGTAGGAACATAGCCTATATAACTAAATAATGTATAGATATCTCTGGCACTCTATAAAGATCTATATTTATTTGTATACTACAATCTGAATGTCCATCTGTTCTTGTTTTGTCAACCCCTGGGGCTAAATCTCAGGTGCTCAGAACTGCTTGTCGGCTCCATATGCCCCAGGCTGGCGTGCTGACACTCACCCATTCATGAATTGGACCATGTAGGCTGTGAGTTCAGATGCCAGCACTGATAAAAATTGAATCATGCAGTAAGACACAGGGTGACACATGTTTTTTTTTTTTTTTTTTTTTTTCTGTGAAAGTCCTGGGTGTGCAGTTTCATACATAGGTAATTCTATATCCTATGTAATAAATATACTAAATATTCCATGTGTTATAGCAGTCATTAAAATAAATGGTAAATGAATAAAATAATAAAATGAATAACTACACTAAGCACAATATGGAGTCAACATACGTGGCTCAATCTCAGGGCCCGGGCACTGTCTGGCAGCTGAATTGGCTAGTGGCTGCTGTGCTGGCAGTCACCCATTCATGAACAGAGCATTCTTTGCCCTGAGTTTAGATCCCATAACTCCCAAAAATGTAATCTTGGAGTGAGAAGCCAATCATGACACATGTTTTCCTTTTCTGTGAAAGTGCTCAGTGTCAGGTAGGATGTATAATTTGGATGCAAATCTATATGCTATGTAATAGGATGTAATAAAGGTTAAAAACATCATAGGCAGAAGAATTGCCACTACAGTAAATGATAAACAGATTGAATCAGTAGTGAATCATTCTAGGATAAAATTAGATGCAATAAGTATAGTTTGTGCACTAAGTTTAATTAATATTTTATTAAGCATTAACAGAATAAAAATTACATGGAGACATAATTAAATAACTAATAATTTGGAGTAGCACATGATGCATAATTTAATAATATATAGACATTGGTCTCATTCTATGAAATATCTAATTATATGTATAGATATATGTATATATATGATAAACAATTATAAGATATTGAGTAATTATTAATAAATGCTTTATTAGTTGTTAACTGGGAGACATCATTAAATGGAGACATAATTTAATACCTAAGAATTGGTAGCAATATTATCTATAATTTAATGATATGCAAAAATCTCTTTTTGTGTACAAAATATTTATATACAGCAATCGCTATCTATTTATACCTTGTTCACTCCTGAGGCTCGGTGGTTGAGTGCTCTCATAGTAAGCATGGAGCCACGGGTTCGATTCCTCAGTGCCACAAAACAGAAAACTCAGAAGTTCTGCTATCTTTCAATCAATTGAGTGCTAGCCTTGAGCACAAGCGTTTAGCGAGAGTGTCTAAGCTCTTAATCAAGCCCCAGGTCTGATGCCAAAAAAGGTAGGATCCTCTAACTGTAATTATAGAAGAACAGAACTTCAAAAACCTCATTAAAGAGCATGCTAGTAATCTGGTGCTGACAGCTGCCACCTAACCTGACTTAGCCACAGGTAAATCGCTGCAACCCAGCTCCACGGGTTACCCATGTCATCCTGGCTTATGCCCGTCATCCTAGCTGCTCAGGGGCTTTAAAACACAGTCCTGGCAGGAAGTCTAAGAGACATCTCAAAATGTTGCTCCAAGTGGTAGAGCTTTGAGTTCAAGCCCCATGGCTAACAACCCCTCCCAAGAAAAACACCCGATTAAACCTTTAGATGTGAGCTTGTATGGTTTGTAAATTTTTCTTCCAAGAATGGTGATACTGATGAAAGCACCCTAATTCTAGTGACAGCTTGTGGAATGGAGCTATGTGCTGAGTCCTCCATAGGGTGCTCCGTTCTGAAGCCTGCACATGGTGCTATGTGCTGGGTCTTTCACAGGATGCAGTGTACTAAGTCCTGCATTGGGAGCTGGGTGCTGAACATTTACAGGATGTTGTGTGCTGAGTGGTGCAAAGACTGCCATGTGCTATGTCCATAACAGAGTGCATTCTTACATGTTGTCTATGTAAGAGCTCCACAACTTTGATGATTATACAGACATGAATATTGAGGCTCAGATAGGTCCCCATGTCATGAACAAAGTTATGTATTACTGAAGACTCATGAGTTGTCTACAGCAGACAATGGTTTGGTTTATTTTTTTCTTGGTCATGACCTTGAACTTGGGACTGAGGCACTGACTCTTACCACTTGGACTCATGGCTAGCACTCCACCACGTGGAGCCATGGACCCCCTTGCAGCAGAGGCCATTGCCAAGGGTGCAGTAGCTGAAGTCTGTCATCCTGCCTTCTCGGGAAGCTGAGTTTTAAAGATCTGGGTTCCAAACTATCCCAGACACAAAAGGTACCATGAGACTATTATCTCTAATTCACTACTAACAACCTGAAGGGGAAGCTGGGTGCTTGAGCTCATGTAGGATATCCTACCTACTCAGGAGGATGAAATCTGAAGAGCATGGTTCAAAGCTTGCCTAGTCAGGAAAGTCCTTGAGAAACTTAGCTCCAATGAACCACCAGAAAACCGGAAGTAGCTCTGTGGCTCAAGTGGTAGAGCACAAGAATGGACTTGAAGAGGTCAGGGACAGCACCCATGCCAAGACTTCAACTCCTTCAATCGACAACAACAACAAGAACAAAAGGCAGAAATAAACTAACATAGCTGAAGTAGAGGGCTGGGAATGTGCCTTAGTGGTAGAATAATTTGCATATATGAAATCATGGGCTTCATTTCTCAGGACCACGTCACTAGGACAAAGCCTAAAGTGGCTCTGTGGCTCAAGTGGGAGAGGGATATCATTCTACAAGAGAAAATAGGTACAGTACTCATGTTCTAAGGTCAAGCTTCAGGACTCATGCATATGTGTACATGCACACACACCTGTGCACACACACACCGTGGTGTGCACACATACACACTCACACACACATACACTCACAGACCAGAAGAAATGTTGTTACACAAAATGATAAAGCACTGGGATTCTGCAACTGAGCTCATGGTCAGCACCCAGGCCCTGTGTTCAAACCCAAAACCTAGGCACCCAGAGCCAAACTGGGAGAAGTCAAAGGTTTCAAAACCTGATGAGCTTCACCAATCATAGATGTCAGGGAGCTTTGTGATATCCAACATGTGCTTGGATTTCCCAAGCCTCCGCAAACATAGGAGAGGCATCATAGGCCCAACATTGCCTGCAATGTATCGTTTCATTTTGTTCAGTGCCCTAGTTGTCTGCCTGAAGGACTCCTGAATTATATTGAACACTGTAAATGAACACCAGAATATAGTCTCACAAAGGGAGGATAAGCACACAGAACTTGGCCTGCCATCGGAGGTGGCACAAATGAAGGTCTTCTATTAAAACAGAGCACTGGGGATAGAGATCGGTAAGGGTACAAAGAGGTCTTATTCTCCTGACCTTCACTCATCCTCACTAACTGGCACAGATGGAGTTGTTACCGAACTGTACAGGAGTGAGGGCTTTTGTGTGCCTGTTCAGGCAATGAGAAAGTTTTCCTCCAGCAGGACTGTGATGCAGAGAAACCCTCAGGTTACACTGTGAACAGTGAGGGGACCCCCGGAACATGCACTATCTTGAAAGAAGTCTCTCTGTTATGAACTCATTGTACTGAATACAAATTTATTAGGTTGGTGCTATTCATCATAGCTACTCGGGAATTTCACCTATAAGAATACAATACATAGACAAAGACATGGAAGTACAGGCTCTTTTTGAGGGGGCAGGTCCTGGGGTGGAAAAATGAGCCTGTGCATGGTCCCTGAGCTCCTTTTGCTCAAGGGTATTGCATTAAGCTTGAGTCCAGCCCCACTTCTGGGTATTTCTGTGATCTCTTAGAAATAACTGTCTCATGGACTTTCCTACACTGGCTGCATTCAAACTAAGTTTCTGTAAATCTCAGCCTCCTGAGGACCTGGGATTGCAGACAGCAGCCACTGGCACCTTATTTCTTCTCTTCTTCATTTCTTAATCTGGACAATCTGACTTCTTAACAGGGTCATTCCCAAGGTTTTAATTTATAAGTAAACTACCAAATGTTCTTTATAGCTGCTTTCCCTTAGAAGGATTTTCTCTCCTCATCTTCCCCTCTGGTCACAGGTTTGAGGCCAAAAGTGAGAAATGAGTGTCACCAGATTTGGGAGAAAATATCCACAGTACATGCCAGTTCTGTCACTTAGCATTGAGCTGCTGTGAATTTACTGTCTCAGTATATGAGGGCCGAAAGCTGGAGTGATCCTTATACAGTCTGCATTGCTCCTTTTGCCTATAAAATGATCTAATAATTATGAGTGTTTTGTGTCTCCAACATTAAGTGTCTAGAACACACTAGGAGCATCTTCATGTGAAGGGTTAAAGTTTTGAGGCAGTGATCGCTTGTTGCTTGTTTCTAGCAGAGCAACACGTGCTGGTAATCCAAACACCTGGTTGGTTGTGTGCCTTTATAAACCCTGCAAATCTTTAGCTTGGGGTTCTCCTCCAAGGCTCCGCTGTGTGAGAGTATAAGATGAGTCCCAAGCAATACTCCGTTTAAATAAAACATTAAAACAGCTGTAAAGTCTGACTGTGGATGTTCTTCGTGGTGGGGATCCTGCAACCTGGGTATAACATATTAGTGGGGGCTCGTCCATGATCCCCCCCTAAAACCCCCCAGATCTCAGACTCCAAAGGTAAAACAGAGCTGTCTTTGTTAATTTGTCTTGTCCTATCATTTGTCTGTTTTACTTTCATTTTCCTTTGTGAGGATGGCCACTCCGATTCATAAGGGGTTGTTGAAGCAGAAGTGCTTGCACCACAACCCTGGAGCAACTGGGAGATGTCCAAGATCATCTTTTGGGGCGGAACCCCTCCATGTGGGGCAGGAGTCCTTGGAACCCCGCTGTCTGTGGCGGCGGGGGCGGTCCTTGGAACACTGCTGTGTGTATTGTAGGTCAGGGGTCCGTTCAGTTTTGGGCTGGAACTGACCAAGAGGGCCTCTGTTAGGAGGCCCACTGTGGCTCTGCTCCTTCTGCTGTGTGGCGTGGGTGTGAAACCCCATCGTGACTTTAGTCAGTGGACCAATTTGGGAGATCTCTACTTTGTAAGGCTTTTTTTTTTTTAATAACTGTAGGGCATGAGTGTGTTTTGTTTGTACTGTTTATTGTTTTTTGGACTGTACGTCTGACAGGAGTGGAAACCATAGGCACCACTCCATCTAGCCCCCTAGACTTACAAAAAGAAACTGACACATAGGGAAAGAAAATTACCCCCTGGTTTTTCAGGGAGATAACTTGGATGAAGAAATGTTTCCTCCCCCATACTCTCCTTCCCAGGTTCATTTTGCAGAACCTGTGAATGATCAAGAGGAGGAGGTAGCTATAGAACACTCGGCACCTGCCCTTAAAGTTTCTGAGGGGCCAGTCACTCGACAATGCCATCGTATCAATCCTCCTTCTAATGCACCTGTTTTTCCCTTATGCCCCATATGTCCTGTGGATGCGGACGGTCAACAGCAACTCCAATATTGGCCATTTTCTACCAGTGATCTATACAATTGGCATACCCAAAATGCCCCCTTTTCTGAGAAACCCCAGGATTTAATTCGTTTGCTTGAAATTATTCTCTTTACTCATCAGCCCACTTGGGATGATTTTAGTCAGCTTTTACAGGTCATTTTTACCACCGAAGAGAGAGACTGTATCCAAGAGGCGGCCCAGAAATATATCCCTGGCCCCACAGGAGCACCTATCAGAGATCCTGCCCTAATCACTACCTATTTTCCTGAGATGCGACCAACATGGGACTACAATACAGTTGAAAGTAGGGAGCAACTCCTCATCTATCGCCAGGCTCTGTTGGCAGGTCTCAAGGTGGCGGATTGCCAAAGTACTAATATGGCCAAAGTTTATGATGTTAGACAGGAAGGAAGTGAAAGTCCAACAGCATATCTTGAGCAGCTCATGGAAGCTTTTAGTCAATATACCCGTATGATCTTGAGACCCAGGAGTCGGCTCAGATGATGATGTTTGCCTATATAAATCAAGCTGCACCAGACATAAAGTGAAAGTTGCAGGCTCTAGACAGACTTGGTGAAAAGTCTATTAGGGATCTCGAAGCTGCGGTGAAAAGGTTTACAATGAGAGAGAGAGAGATAGAGTAGCAAATACAGGAAAGGAAAGACAGAGAACGTGAAATTGAGTGTGAAAAGAGTGACCAGGCGAAAGAAAAAAGGCCAGACTTGTGGGACTCGCCACTGTCGCATGCCGATCATACCTTGTTCACAAAAGGCAGCAGTTTCATTTGAGATGGTAAAAGGTACACCAGTGCAGCAGTCACAACGGACACTGAGATAGTGTGGGCAGAAGCACTCCCCCAGGGAACGTCTGCACAAAGAGCAGAACTAGTGGCACTAACAAAAGCCCTAGAGAAGGGAAAAGGGAAGAGACTAAACATTTACACGGACAGTTGGTATGCTTTTGCCACTGTGCATATCCATGGAGCCATTTACCCAGAGAGAGGGCTGTTGACAGCTGATGGAAAGGCTATTAAAAATGAACAAGAAATTTTAAGCCTCATCCGTGCCTCATGGGAAACAATAAATATTGCCACTGTCCTGGACATCAAAAGGTAACTGATTCAATAACTGAGGAAATAACTTGACCGATCAGGCAGCTAAGGATGTGGATCTCCAGCCCAGAGCGGAAGTAGACCCAGGGCCATAAGCTTTGCCTCCTGACCCTCAGTACTCCCAAGAAGACTTGGGGGTAGATAAAGAAAATTTCCATGGACAGAGAAAGAAATGAAGACTGGAAGAAAACTGGTGAGGGGAAACTTATCTTGCCACAAAGATTGGGCAAGAGGATTCTTAGGAGAATCCATCTGGTCTCTCACATGGGAACCCGAAGAATGGAGGACTTGCTCCTAAACTCAGAAGTAAAAATCAGGCAAGGAAATCAACTCATTGAGGACATTGTTAAAAATTTTAAAGGCTGTCAGCTCACCAATGCCCCTAATCAACTGGTTACAAAAGGAGCTTGCCTCCATGGAGATAGGCCAGGTGTGTATTGGGAAGTAGACCTCACAGAAATTGAAACTGGAAAATTTGGATATAAATTTTTGCTAATTTTTGTAGACACCTTTTCAGGATGGGTTAAAGCCTACCCAACAATGCATGAGACTGCGAACATCATGGCTAAGAAGATCCTGGAAAAAATCAAACCCAGGTATGGCTTCCCATCCACCATCAGGTAGGACAATGGACCGGCTTTGTTCTCAAAAGTAATTCAGGGAATAGCCACGGCACTGGGGACGGATTGGAAATTGCACTGTGCTTATAGACCCCAGAGTTCAGGGCAGGTAGAAAGAATGAATCGGATTCTAAAAGAGACCTTAACTAAATTGGCCTTAGAGACTGGCCCACACTGGGTATCGCTGCTTACTTTTGCCCTGTTTAGAGTAAGAAATTCACCCATTTAGCTTGGCTTTACTCCTTTTGAAATAATGTATGTACACCCCCCACCCATTATCCCTAGCCTTCAGACTGAATTGCTTGCTGATTTGGATGATATTGAATTTCTGTGTAAGCTTGACTATTTACAGCTGGTGCATAAGAGGATGTGGCCCCAGCTTAGAGCATTATATGATTCTGCTTCTATTCCTACCCCCCCCCCTCCATTTGTATAAACAAAGGGACTGGGTGTTTGTTCGAAGGCACAACCTAATATCTCTGGAACCACGGTGGAAGGGACCTTACATGGTGCTAATGGCTACACCTACTGCCCTTAAGGTGGATGGCATTGTTGCTTGGACCCACTGCTCCCACACCAGAACGGCTGATCCCTTTGCCCTGGACAACCGTGAGGAAACATGGGAATTCTCCAAGCATCCTACCCAACCACTCTGCATACACCTCAAGAAAAGAAAAATGAACTGATTGTTATTGGTATTGTTGTTTAATAGTATGGTTAGGTCAGTTAAGGACCATACCCATTCAAGATCAAGAGCAGTTGGAGTTTAGTTTGGGGCTGGAGCCACAAAATTGTGTCTCAGGACCATAAGTCAATGGGGGGAATGAAGGGTTAAAGTTGTGAGGCAGTGACCACTTGTTCCTTGTTTCTAGCTGAGCATCACATGGTGGTAATCCATACACCTGGTTGGTTGTGTGCCTTTATAAACCCTGCAAATCTTTACCTTGGGGCTCTCCTCCTAGGTGCTGCTGTTTAGAGTGTAGGACAAGGCCCTAGCTGCAGCCCGTTTATATAAAACCTTAAAACAGCTGTAAAGTCTGACTCTCAGTGGTCTTTTTGGTGGGGGTTCTGCAACTGGGGTATAACAATGTTTCCATTTTTCTCTAGTACTCCTAGAGATTTAGACTAAGGGTTTGTGTGGAGCGGATCCTCGGTGAATCCCTGAGGAAACCACTTGAAGCCTCCTCAGGAGAACGCCATTCAAGCCAGCCGAGCAGGAAAGTCTCTGAGACTATTTTCTCCAATAAACCACGAGAGAACCAGAAGTGGAGAAGTGGCCCAGAGGGTAGAGCTCCAGCTTTGAGAGAGAAAACTGAGCAGGAGATACAATCCAGACCATGCAGGAAAGCCTGGGAATTGCTTATGTCCAATTAACTACCAGCTGGCAGGAAGTGTAGCTGTGGTGGAGGTAGAGCTTCAGCCTTTAGCAAAGCAGCTCAGGAACACATCAGTCCCTTAGTTTAAGCCCTGGGATGGCCACAAGAAAATTCAAAAAGGGAAGGTCAAGTTTATATATCAGTACCCTACCTACTTATGTGTGTATGTATATTACCTCCCATAGTGCAAACTCTGCTTTTATTTACTGGTTTATTTTTCAGATATGCTAGTTGTGCATACTGCATCATTCTCTTCATTTCAGGCCCATTGCTTTTTCTCTTCCAGGGTTCTAGGCCTGTGTCTTTATATGATGCATACTGAAGCTCTCAGCAGCCTTTATTTACATTTTATTATGAGGGCAATTCAGGAACAATCACAAATCAGGCAGGGGAAGAGAAGATCAGGTTTCTTAGAAGTAACCGGTATTCAGAAAAATAAACTTAAGAACATAAAATGCTAGCATACTTATGTAAAAATTGCTATTAAGGAAAAAATGAAGGGGCTGGGAATATAGATTAATGAGAGAATGCTTGCCTAGCATGCAAGAAGCCCTGGGTTGGATTCCGCAGGCACCAGTACACAGACAAAGCCACAATATGTGGTGTTGCTCAAGTAGCAGAGTGGTAGAGACAGTGCCCAAGCCTTGAGTTCAACCCAACAACTGTCAAAGAGATAGCTACCTAGGTAGGAAGGTAGGTAGAGAGATAGAAAGAAATAAAGAGAAAGAGAGAGAGAGAGAGAGAGAGAGAGAGAGAGAGAGAGAGAGAGAGAAAGAAAGAAAAAAAAAGAAAGAAAGAAAGAAAAAAGAAAGAAAAAAGAAAGAAAGAAAGAAAGAAAGAAAGAAAGAAAGAAAGAAAGAAAGAAAGAAAGAAAGAAAGAAAGAAAGAAAGAAAGAAAGAAAGAAAGGCAGGAAGAAAGGAAGAAAGAAAGAAAGAAGAAAGAAAGAAAGAAAGAAAGGAAAGAAGGAAGGAAGGAAGGAAGGTAGGAAGGAAGGAAGGAAAGACTGAAGGAAAGAAGTAAGAAAAAAAAGAAAGAATATTGATAGATGAATCTGATTTTGAAGTCAGAAGGAAAGAAGGGAACACTTCCCAGTCATGAAGCTTTCTGCAGTGTGCCAGGACACCAGCATCACCTTCACACAAACGCAGAGCAGGATGACTGTCTCTGTCCCACTTCTCAGGCAGCCAAGAACCCTAGAGTCAAGATGGCAGAGCCAGGTTCTAACTCAGGTGCTTGGAGACAGAAGAGAAATGGCCCTGCCCCTCCTTGGACTGGGGATTTGCATTAATGATGTGGAGCATGAAGTAAGGATAATGGATTGGTAGAGATTGAAGGACCTTCAAATGTGACAAATGGAGAGTCAAAAACCCACTCCCTAAGACCAGAGAGCAGGGTTTTTTTTACTCTGTTCCTCCCCTCTCCCCCAGTAAACTGGCTCTCTATTGGTAACTTAAAGATAGCCTGAAGCTCCCTTCACCTGAGGGAGGAAGGTTAATTAGTCATCGTTTGAAGAGGCTGAGAAAAGCCTGACCCTGCTGTAACTCTATCAAATGTTTCAGGTTTCCCCCATTGCTGGCTGTGCCTGGAATGAATGAAATGGTTTCGCAGCTCACTTCCTTGTTGAGTGTGTATATTCTGCCTCCTAATCCTGCAGGCCTAGTTCTCTGCACCTAGCCTGGCATTTGAAACTGTTTTCTGTCCTTCAAATACAGTGTTACACTGGAGTTCTTCCTGCTAACAGAGCTAGGGCTTGGATTCTGAGAACTTCATTTGAATCCCAGATGGGTCAATAATTTTTCTTTCCTTCTTCTGTAGCTCAAGAACTCCAAGAACATTTAGAGTGCAAGTAACTTCTCATCACCAAGGGAAGCACAGGAATTTCTTGAGCATCTGACCTTTCAGAACAGGAAGTCAGAGTGTCCTAGACTTCCCTGCCTTTGCTGGTTTCACGCAGTGATAGAGACCTCAGCCTCCTGAGCTAGCGTGATGGGCATGAGCTATTGGTTCTCTGCTATGGTCAGAACTGTAATGACATTGACAAGACAAGTTAAATGCTTACCACAAACAGCTTGGGGAACATATTAAGCCTTTCAACAGTGTGCCTTTCAGAACCCTGTAGGACACAAGTTTATAATGCTAGAGTCTGAGAGGCTGGGCTTATGGATGTGCTACAATTGAATCTTGAGGTCTGACTCCAATTCTGTGTACATCAGCATACATTTTCCAAAAAATATTCTCATAAATAGCAAATAGGAAAATTACTTTGATTATCCCTCACTCTTTTTTCCAGTTGTGTGTCTCAAACTGAAGCCTGGGTGCTGTCCCTGAGCCCTTCAGCTCAAGGCAAACACTCTACCACTTGATCCACAGTGCCACATGTGATTTTTTTTGATGGTTCATTGGAGGTAAGATCTAACAGGCTTTCCTTCCCTAGGCTGTCTTCAAACTGTGATCTTCAGATCTCAGCCTCCTGAGAAAGTAGGTTTCCAGAGCCACTGGAATCTGGCGTATTGTTTTGCCAGACCTGGGGCTTGAAATTAGGGCCTGGGTACTGTCTGTGAGCTTCTTTTTTCTCAAGGCTAGCACTCTACCACTTAAGCCACACCACACTTTCTGGCTTTTTCTGAGTATATGGCACTGAGGATTCAAATCCTTGTATTCATGCATGCTGAGCAAGCTCTCTACCACTAAGCCACATTCCCAGCCCAACCTTACAATTTTATCCCTGAACTTGCCTATCCACAAGAAAAGGCTTCTGAGTATAAATCATCTAAACAAATCCCTATAGGAAGTTGTCCAAAGATAAATAAGACGAAGCTCATACTGGGGACAGACTCTAACCATGTGATGACTTGACAAATGCCTCCATTTAATTATATATCATGTTTCAACACTTAATAAAGTATTAATGAAAATGAGTCAATGTACTGAATTATTGTGTATAATTTTATAATATATGTACACAACATAATAAATATTATGTGTATAACAATACTAAATACAATAAATAATAAAATGAATAAAATAAAAATTAAATACAAAATCAATAATAATAATCATAATATGAAATAAACATACATATGTACCTATATAGCTTATATTACACATGTATACAAATATTTTTCCTATTGCAGGGCCTTAATTCAGGCCCTGGGAACTCTAGCTTGAAAATCTTTTCCTCAAGGACAGGGAGCGTAGCCTTCACCCAAGGTGCAAAAGAGTAACTTGGACAGTGAGCTCAAATCCCAGCAATGGCAGAAATACTGGCCCCAGTTCCAAGAAAGTGACTTAATATTTGTAACAGAAACAGTTTTGTTTATTAAGTTCCATACTGAACACTGAAAAAAATCAGTGTAGAATTTTGTACAGCTATTCAGACATCCATCCCTTACCTCCAAAGTGCTTCTTGAGCACTACATAATATTGTTTTACGTTTTTTATTTTAAAAATTTGTACAGAGGGGCTGGGAAGGTGGCTCAGTGGTAGAGCACTTGCCTTGCATGCTTGAGGCCCTGGGTTCGATTCCTCAGCACCACATAAGAACAAAAAAGCCGGAAGTGGCGCTGTGGCTCATGGTAGAGTGCTAGCCTTGAGCTAAAGAGCTGAGGGACAGCGCCCAGGCCCAGCGTTTAGGCCCCACGACTGGACCAAAAAAAAAATTTGTACAGAGGGGTCACAGTTACATGACCAAGGTAATGAGTACATTTGAGCATTGTTGCCTCCTCGTTTGTTTTTCCCCTACCATCCCTTACCTCCCATCTTCACAACTAACTTCCTTGCTGAGGTCAGTGACTTACTTATTTATTTTTGGCTTGGCATGGGCTTTGAACTCAAATAATGGCAACTCTGCGCTTTCCGTCACATTTCTATGGATTCATCAAGACTCTGAGTTCTAATCCCAGACTAGGAAAGAAAACTGGCAGAAATTCCAAACCAAAGAGCTTTATTATTTCAATTTCGTTAGTTAGTTAGTTAATGAATTAATTAGTTAAGTAATTTTGCAACCACAGGGCTTGAACTCAGGTCATGGCAACTCTGACTCAGCTTCACTCTCCCTAGGATGGGGTGCAGCCTCGGGACCCAAAGTTGATCCTGGGACCGTAGGTCCAGATGGCTTGCTGGAAGGAAAAAAAAGCAGAACAGCACAAAATGTGGGGAGCTGTAGAGGGCTCAGGGTTTTAAATTTTTTTCTTTGCTTGCTGACCACCCTGGGTCTGAATGATATGGTTTCAAAGTAGACCTGGCCTGCCATTGCTGATGGCTGGCAGGCTATCAGGGAAGCCATAAACCAACATGTCAACATAGGCCCTGGGTTCAAATCCTAATCCTTACACTTACCAATGGCAGGAGATCACAAGAGACTCATTCCTATGCATAAGAATACAGATTGAAAGAGTAGTTCATGCATTTGTCAAGTCTAAAATTGGATGCAATAATCCTAGGATGCTGATTGACCTTAATTGTTTATTAAGCATGAAAAGAATAATATTGTTTCAATGGAGATATAATAAATATAATAAATATAATATAAAAATATTTATTATATAAAAATATAATAAATAGAAACGGAGTAGATGCCATTCAGTCATAGATAGACAGCTCTGGAAGTCTTTAACAATATTTATTTATTTGTATGCCACCCTCTGCCTATCTATGTTTTGCTGTTTTGACCAAACTTGTGGCTTGATCTCAGTGACTGGGGACCAACTTGGCTAGAGGCTTCCGTGCTCACACTCACCCAATCATGAATTGGGCCTGCTAGGCCTTGAGTTCAGCTCTCAGCATGGCCAAAAATTTAATCTTTGAGTAAGAAGCCGAGTGTTACACATGTTTTCCTTTTCTGGGAGAGTCCGGGGTGTCAGGCATGATGGAGAACACATCTACAAATCTAGATGGTATGTGATATGATGTAAACAATGTAATAGATGTTATAGGTGTCATCAAAGTCAATAAAATAAATCATAAATAAATGAATAAAAAAAGAAATAAACCGAATAACCACACTAAACATGATATGGACTGAACATCTGTATGGAAGTATAAATCCTAACACACTAAACACGGTATCTACTGAATATCGGTATGGAAGTATAAATCCTATCTTTAAAATCTATACAAGGAGTATGTTTTCCCTGCCTGAAGATTGAATTCAGCCCACCCCCATGAGAAAGCAATGGCGGGAAATCCTGAGATACTGGTTTCTCGACCAGGAAAAGTCATGAAATTCGATCGATCTCATCGAAAGAGTAGTTCATGCATGATGTGACTAGGAAATGATAGGCAAGACTCATGGGGTTTCGCTTATTTGTAAAGCAGTGTTGATTAAGCATGACAATAATCATCACAGTCATGAAATGAAGGCATCTGGAAAGATCCAAGAATCAGTAGACACATGGTAGATTGGATTCCATCACAGATTATCATCTCTCCTACTCTATACAAATGTGTACTTATTTGCATACTACCTTCAACTTATGAATAGATGACTGTTGTGTGCCCTCCCCTGACATCCCCACCTGGGGGTCTCTCAGGTCCTGGGAATGACCTTACTCCTTAGTGACTCACAGGCTGGTGTGCTCACATAAACCCATTCATCAATTGGGTCTGCTCGTCCCCGAGTTCAAATCCCAGCAGTGCCAAAATATGCATCCTGATGTCAGAAGCCAATTATTGCACCTGTGTTCATTTCCTCTGCAAGTCCTGGGTCTCAGATAGGATTAAGAATGCATGGGCCAACCTGTGGCCATGGGAATCAGTTGTTATCATGTGAGCCCAGTTATACCTGTCATCATACACTGATGAAAATACACAATACTTCCATGAATAGAATACAAATTAGAATAACTACACTAAATGCACAATACAGTCCACACACGGATTTGAATATACATCCCATGTTTAAATGATGCATTCTGGACAATTGTGGCCCCCCTGGTGCTCGATATCTGTTCCTGGGAATCGACCAGCTCCTTAGTGGCTCACAGTCTGGTGTGATCACATGGACCCATTGGGCAGTTGGGCCTCCTAGGCCCAAAGTTCAAATCCCAGCACTGCCACAATTCACCCTGATGTGAGGAGCAAGTCATTGCACCAGTTTTCCTGTGTCGTGCAAGTCCTGGGTCTCAGCTAGGATGGAGAATGCATAGGCAACTCTATACTCAAGGGAATAGGTTGTCATCCAGGTCACCACAGTTATATCTATTAGCCTATACTCAAGAAAATACACAGTACATCAATGAATATGGCACAAAATAAAGAGAATGACTACACCGAATGCAAGATGCTGCCCATCCATGTATGGAAATATAGATCTTCGGTTTAAATGATGAATTTATGACTATATTGGCACCCACCAGGGTTTCATCTCAGGTCCTGGGAACGGCCTACCTCCTTAGTGCCTCACAGGCTGGTGTGTTCACTATGACCCATTCACCAATTGGGCCTGCTAGACCTTGAGTTCAAATCCCAGCACTGACAAAAGATTCACCTTGATTTGAGAAGCCAATCGATCCACCTGTTTTCCTGTCCTGTGAAAGTCCTGGGTCTCAGCGAGGATGGAGAATTCTATATAGACAACTCTATAGCCATTGGAATAGGTCGTTATCCATGTCAGCTTAGTTAGAAGCCAAGTGTGAAACATTTTTCCTTTTCTCTGAGAGTCCTAGGTGTCAGGCATGATGGAGAACACGTCTACAAATTTAGATTCCATGCGATAGGATGTCATCAATGTAATAAAGGGAATGAGTGTCATCATAGTAAAATCAATGGTAAATAAATAAATAAAACAAAAATACAAGGAACAGCCACACCAAACGTGTATGGACTGAACATCCATAGGTAAGTACAAATCATGTATTTACAAAGTATATAAATAGTATGTTTTCCAAGGCTAGGGCTTGAATTTTGGCTTACAGTACAGGCCTGACTTTCTTATCTTCAAATACAGTGAGCTTCCCCCTTCTTCCGCAGTGCTGCAGATTTACCCAGATTCTGAGTTCAAATCCAAAGCCTTGCAGAATAAACGGGGTGAATTGCAAGCCAGGGAGCTAACCTCTTTTAATTATTTTTTGCTCAGCAGGGGGCTTGAACTCAGGTTGTGGTAACTGCCTCAGCTTTGATCACTCTATGCTGGGGTACAGCCATTGGACCCACAGTAGATCCTGGAATCCTAGACCCCCAGGCCTTGTGTGGCAGAAATGTACAGAAAAAATGCAGCGAGATGGCCTTTTTATGTTTTCTTCCTTTGCACGGTGACCCTCCTGGGTCTGAATGACACTGTTGCAAAGGGTACTTCACCTTGCATTGCTGAAGGTTGTCAGACTATTGAGGAAGTCATAGGTCAACATGGCAATGTAGGCCCCGATTTCGAATCCCAGTCCTGACACCAATCAATGGCAGGAGATACTAAGAGATTCGTTCCCATCCATGGGAATAACAAGGTAATATTATCAATGTCACAGTTGAATGAGTTGATGGTGAATGATGCTCTTATAAAATTAGACAGCGTCATTTCAGGAGACTGATTTTACTTAATATTTATGAAGCATTAAAAGAATACTATTACTTACAGAATGCAATAATTTCAGGATATTGATTGATTTACTTAATTGTTTGATAAGAATGAAAACAATAGCATTAATTACATGTAGCATTATAAATACCCATGAATTGGTAGGAATGTAGTCTATATAACTGAATAATGTATAGACATCTCTGGCACTCTATAAAGATATATATTTATTAGTGTACTAGCATCTGCATGTCAATCTGTTCTTATTTTGTCAACCGCTGGGGCTCAATCTCAGGTACTCGTAACTGCCTGTCAGCTCAATTTGCCACATGATGGCAGGCTGACACTCACTCATTCATGAATTGGGCCTTGTAGGCTGTGAGTTCAGATGCCACTACTCCCAAAAAATGAATCGTGTAGTAAGAAGCTGATGGTGACACATGTTTTCCTTCTCTGTGAAAGTCCTTAGTGTCAGGAAGGACGTGCAATACATATCCAAACCTATATCCTATGTAATCAATGTAATCACTGTTCTACGTGTCATAATAGTCAATAAAATGAGTAGTCAATACATGAATAAAACAAAAAATAAAATTAATAACTACACTGAATGCAATATGGAATCAACATATGTATATAAATATAAATCATATATTTAAAATATACACAAAAAGGATGTTTTCTAGTGGTGGACATCGATTTCAGGCCAAAGGAACAGACTTGAATTTCTTGAATTCAAGGAGGCAAGCTTCCCCTTCCCAGATAGTGAAACAGCAGGGTTACCTAGACCATGAGTTCAAATCCCAGTCCAGGCAGAAAAAACATGGCACCTCCATGATATGTGATGCCCAGTTCGTACGTATTTCATTTGGCCTCCATTTAATGAATGTGATCGTTTAAATGCTTCATAAAGTATTAATTAATATCAACCAGTGTCCTATAATGTAATTGTGTATAATTTTATCATTGAATCATTCAAGTAGTGCCCATTTAATCATGACAAACATCATATTCCTTTGGTAATCATATGAATAGAAATGAGTTTCATAGGATCTCCTGCCATTTGTTGGTGGCAGACCAGGATTCAAACTGTGGGCTCCAGCTCCTACCACTTAAATCTGAGGATATGTAACTCACAGGTCTGTCCAAGAACATCAGCAAAACCAATGATTAGCCAGGCATCAGTGGCTCTCAGCAGTCCTCCTTAAAACTTACAAGGCTGTGAAAGGAAGATCATGGTCAAAGTCACCCTAGGCAGGAAAGTCCTTGAGACTCCTGTCCAACTTGTGCCAAGAAAGCCAGAAGTAAAGCCGTGTGACTCTAGAGGTGGAGAGCTAGCCTTGATCAAAAGCAACTCACAGATTGTGCCCAGATCCTAAGTTCAAGGTCTGGGAACAAACAGACATACACAATAATCTGTGCAGCCATCCTGCTAAAGCAGGTCACTCTCTTGTCCCCAACTGGCTTGGACAGAGTTCTGGGGAAAGGGGGTGCTGTCATATTGACTCCGCCCATTCTGCCTGCATCACAGGATTCCAGCCACACCCCCATTGTTTCATTGTTCTTTCTGACCAATGGGATACAAGAATGGTGGCCATGCCCACATTCCATGCTGCCCAGTAGCACTGTGATTCCCCCTGTTTGTTGACAACACTACCAGCAGTTGAGGAAGGTAGAGATGGCTGAGTGGTGAACAAGAGACTCCAGACCTAGGAGGAGAGGCCTTCCTCAGGCCCACCATGTGCCTGCCTGAGCACCTGCCCCTCCCCCCTTCCCCATGGAGCAGCATTTCAAACCTGGTGCTTATGGGTTCAGACCCATGGATTCCTCTGGCAATGGTGTAATGGTGTGCCAAGAGCTAGCTTGTGGCTCTGACCTGGTCCTGGCTGCCCTGTTCTCTGCTCAGGGCCTGAGTGTCTGTCATGCCTCTGCCATTGCTGCTTGCCCCACCTTGAGCAGTTGCCAACAACTTCTGCCAGCAACACATGTGAGCCCCCCACCCTGCTACTCCATATCCCCCTCACCTCCGACCTGGAACCATGCCTCCCCTGTGCCCCACAGTCTGGCCCACACACTGACACAAATGTGCCCCAGGTGTGGGGGTAGGTGTTGGCCCGAGTATCCCACCACCATTCCCAGCGGCTAGTTTCCCAGGAAACGGGGAGATGCAGGGTTGGGTGAAGAGTGGGTGCCACAGATCCTCTGGCCTGGAGCAGTGGGAACCACACAGCCTCACATCAGCGCCCTTCCTCTCCCTGGTGGGAACCCAGTGGCTTTAATCAGAGGTGGGGAGCAGCATGTCTACCCCTGCCTTCTGGGGTCTATTCCTTTTTTTTCTGGAGATGGGAGATGTTGGATACAGAAGATAGACACCCTTGCTGTGTGAGCCCTTGTCTTCTGTGCTCGGTCAATCTTTCACCTGAAGACAGACACAGAGAGACAGAGAGAGGGACAGAGAGAGAGAGAGATCATCTTTTTCCTTGTACAGCCTGACTGTGCTCAGGTGAGTAATTAGTTGGCAAATTGCAGGTGCTGCATGGATGAGACTTCTGTCACCGGTCTGGATGTGTGTATGTGTGTGTGTGTGTGTGTGTGTGTGTGTGTGTGTGTGTGTGTGTGTGTGTGTGTGTGTGTGTGTGCGGGTGTGTGTATGTGTGTGTGTGTAGAAGTGGGTTGTGAAAAGGAGGCTGAATGTTTTGGTAACTTCTACCTGCTATCTTTGGGGCATGTATGGGCTTCACAGCTGAGGTCTGGGGGCCTGGAAAGTGAGAGGCGTGAAGGGGACACAGCACACTTAAATTACAAGAACAAGGGATCTGTGTGCAATGGAGCTGTGTACTCCCTTGGGCCTGGTTGGTGGCAGTGCGAGCTTGGGAGGACCTGGGAGTGCGGCCTGCAGGGGATAGCTTCCTAGGGGGACAGAGAGCAAGGCCAACACTTAGTGAGGCTATGAGCTATGCTAGTATGGAGCGCAACAGCATAGGTCAGACTCTGGGTCTTCTCATCATGATGTCTGATGGGCGAGGCCAGCCCTATTTTTTATCTTGAGCTATGATCTTCAGATCTCAGCCTCCTGAGTACCTAGGATTATAGGCATGAGCATCTGGCACTGGGACTCTGGTTCTTTATGGTATATTAGGGTTTGAGATCAAGGCCTTAGGCTTGCCAGTCAGGTCTTCTACCATGCGAGTCAAGCTTTTCTGTCTTGGGCATTTCTGAGATGGAGAATTAATATATGCTCAGGCTGGGCCGGATCATGGTCCTCCTATCTGTGACAGGCATGAACCACTAGGCCCGGTCTTCTGTAGATGGGATGGTAGACATATAGCTCCATGCACAATCATTGGTTTAGATGGATTGTCCCAAACTCAGTCCATGGCAGCCGATTCTTGACCAGAGGTGAAGCTCTGGGTTGGACCTCGACCATTCGACTTCAATCTCCTCATGTGACAGTTGTGAGGAAACAAGGGATTAATACAGAGGGATCTCTGGAACAGGGACAGGCACAGAGGGAGGGACCATCTGATACTGTTCTTGGCAATTCTGTGAGCATATGTTAGGAAGATACCTGGAAAGATATCCAATGATGTGTGTTATTAATGGTGCAACAGGTAAGGGATTGTGAAACAAAACATGGCTCTCTTTCTTTATTACCCTATCCCCATGAGTAACGGGATCCTTCACTTTGTTCAGTTATGAAGCTGGGGAAACTGATGCACAGAGAAGCCGGGTGACCTACTAATAACTTCCAGCTGACAGGAAGCTCGGCCTGACTTCTCTGCCATCCTTCCTAGGACAATGAGTGCTATTCAGTCCACTTCTTGTGGTGGGAAGTCCACTTCTTTTCAGTCACGGGGCTTGAACTTTGGGCCCGGGGCAGCTCCCTGAGCTCCTCAGCTCAAAGCTAGCACTCTACCACGTGAGTCAGGCACCTCTTCCAATTTTCTGGTGGTTCTTTGGAGATAAATGTCTCACAGCTGTTCCTTCCTGGGCTGGCTATAAACCACGATCTTCATATCTCAGCCTCAATTGTACTTCAGCTTTTAGGCCTGAGCCACCAGCACCTGGCTTAAGTGTAATTCTGACCTTCTTTCTTTCTCTTTCACTCTCAGGAACTGATTCAATGCGTGCTGGAGGAGGTGACCCAACATCCCCATGTGGTTGGAACCAAGGTGGCCCTCTCATTCTGGAGGTAGGCTGTGGGTCAGGAGCTGTCTCAGTCTATTGTACCAGCTCCATGAGGTAAGTCCCTCTGTGCCTTGTCTACAAGGTGACAGTTATCCATTGTCCATCTAGCCTTCCTGGACTCCGTACTGTGGTCAATGCTCTTTTCTAGAAAAAATTTTCTGGTTAAAATTATGATACATAGTTACGGAATGAAAAGGTAATGCATCTTAAGAAAGTCATTTAGGGTTCTGGGAATGTGGCTTCATGGTATGGTGATTGCCTCGCATGCATGAAACCCTGGGTTCAATTCCTCATAAATAGCAAAGGAAACACTGGAAGTGGTCCTGTGCCTCAAATGGTGGAGGGTTAGCCTTGAGATAAAAAAGAAAAGCTGAGGAATAATTCCCAAGCGCTGAGTGTCAGCTCCAGGACTGCCAAAACAACAACAGCAACAACAACAACAATGAACATTTAATTAGTAAATGAAAAATAAAGAACCCATACTTGGAATGTATAATTGCTCCTTCCATACTGATACCTGACAATAGTCCCTAATTAATGTACTTTACCTGTGTTAGGATTCTGTGTTGAAAAAATATTTTGTCCATTAGGTCATATCAATTAATGCCAGGAATGTGCTTAGATGTTAGGTGATTATTTCTGGAAATTCAAAGATTCCAGGCTTTTGAGTGTGGTCACTGCTAATCACAATGAGAAGGGTAGTCTAAGTGAGATTTGGAAACTCTTTTGGCAAGTCATCGCACCAAAAAGGCAGAGGCTAATTAACAGTTGTGAAGGAAGATAAGGAATAATTCCAGATGGAAAGAAAAAATAATAGTAACTAAGGTATAGCAGAAAGCGTTCTAGGGAACTATTTTTGGTTATTGAAAAACTAGTTATCAACTAGGTTTATTCCTCATTGCCTTGAGCATGTGTGATAACTGTATCTCCTTCTATGCTGTTCTTTCATACCTGATCTCCTTTGCTTTCTAAAAATCTGTCTTTCTATATTTCTCTATGAACATTTTCTGATACTAAATACACCTACAAAGATGAAAGGGGATGCTAATATAAGAGTCCCATAGCTCATGAGTCATTAATGTAACAAAATGGGAAAGGAGGACATATTTATTGCTACCTCAATTATTCTGAAAAGCTGCAATGTCACATCATTTGGTTCAGATTTCCATTCTTTGTCTACATAGTGATATTAAGTGTACATAAATGCAAATATGAGCCGGGTGCTAGTGGCTCATGCCTCTAATCCTAGCTACTCAGGAGGTTGAGACCAGAGGATTTTGGTTCAAAGCCAGCCTGTTCAGGAAAGTCCATGAAACACTTATCTTCAATTAACCCCCAAAACCCGGAAATTGTGTTATAGCTAAAGTGGTAGAGTGCTCAGTTGAGCTGAAGAGCTGAGAGACAATGCCCAGGATCAATGTTCAATCCCCTCAACCAACAAAAAAGTGCAAATATGGCTTTAAGTTTCCCCCAAAGGAATGTGAAGTCAATAGTAATCTTCCCAAATGATTTAGTAGTGCACCTACTTTGGCTGAGTTTTTTGTTATGGCTTCTTTGCTAAACATTTCTCTTCTTTAAAAATGGTCAGATATTAGCTATATAATAAACTTCATCTCATATTTTTTGGTTCAAAAGAGAAGTCCATACAGTTGATGTCACTTAGCTTTCTTACTGTCTTAGTTCAAAGCCAACCCAGGCAAGAGAGTCTGTCAAACTCTTATCTGTAATTAAATACCAAAAAAGCCAGAAGTGGAGTTTTGGCTCAAGCAGTAGAGTAATAGCTTTGGGCCAGGTGGGAAAGAAAGACAGGGACAGGGGCCAGTCTCTAAGTTCAAGCCCCAGAACAAGCACAAACTAAACAAACAAGCAAACAAAACAAACCCTGGGTGTTTCTTTGGGACTCTGCTTAAAATAATGGTGATCTGAGAAGAGGCTGCTTTTGCTGATCATACTCACTGGATCCTGCTTTTCTGGAATCCTTATTGTTATGGAAAACACAGGACCAGAATAAAGGAATTGATAACTGATTCCTGCAACAAGAGAATCATCTCAGGAGTGAAATATCCATCCATAAGACACTTTAAAACCTCCATATCTTTGCTTCTTTGGAATAGAACACTTTTAAAACAAAGTTACTTTCTTTTGTTCTATGCTGGCCTTCAAATGGTATATTGTTTCCTTTTATAATACTCTCAACCGGAAGTTTACAGACAAGTTTTACATGAGTAAAGGACACACTCAAAAAAGTCAGAGACATAGTTTCCTTCAAGCCTTGGATTCTTTTCTTGTACAGTAAAAAGGAAAGCAATAGATAACTTCAACTTTGTCATTTCTCTATGTTCAATTTCTCTCCTGGGATCAGTTTCCACATCCATTAAAAGTTACTTCCATTTTCTTCCAGTAACAAACTATGGTGCTGCTCCAGGAAAAATATGAATGTTTTCTTGTTTCATTGAAATAGCACAAGGACACTTTTGTACATGAGGTAACACGTGTTTCAGAGCCAACTTAGTGAAGAGAAATGAAATTTAAATTGCTTATAAATACTTTATCCATGAGAACATTTTGTTCAAACTTCTTATGTGCTCTGTAAATTAAGGTGAATTTTAAATGGGAAGAATGTTCTCAGATCATTTTTTTTGAGTCTATATGCTGTGCATTAATTTCCCAAGTGTACATGAGTTAACAGTAAGAGAAACAATAGCAATTATAGGAGAAAAAGAAGTTCTGTGTTTATGTATAAGTGTTCACTACAATATAGAAGACTCTACAAATAAGATAACAATAATATTGAAACAATAAAGCCAAGTCCAGTATGTAGATTTGTGGAAGTGATATAGAGAAAGCATTATTGCTAAGTGGAACATGAAGCATGAGGCCACTCCTTTTCTAAATCACGCTTGCTATTCACCTAAATGTGCAAAAATGAAAATGGAAGAATGATTCGGTTTCCAACGCAAGTCAGACATGGGAGAGTAGATTTAACTGGAAGAAAAGAGTCCATCTTAGGAGAACAGGAATTATACTAGCAATGAAACTGGTGGCTATGATCAGATTTCTTTTTTTCCTTTTCTTATATTCTTTTTTTTTGTTCGTGGCACTTGAAATATGGGACAGGTTGCTGTCCCTCCGAAATGCAGCTCAAGGCTAGTGCTCTTCCACTTGAGCCACAGTACCACTTCCAGTTTTCTGGTAATTATTGGAGAAATGAGTCTCCAGGACTTTCCTACCCATGCTGGCTTTAAACCCAGTCCTCAGATCTCAAAACAACTGAGTTTATGATCACATTTCTAACAGTGTACACTCAGGATATGTAATGTATAATGTTCATCTATCTTTACATGAATTCTCAAGTTAAAAATCTGGGCTACAGGTTAGACTTTACACTCACAAAAGTGTTTGAAGTTTAAAAGATGATACTCCTGGAAAAATAAAACCTAAGAATGTAAAGGAGTCTGGGAAGTTCAATTTGCATCCAGCTTGGACAGTATAGGCTTTGCGACACTACCTATAATTAACCAGGCAAAAGCTGGAATACCACTCACGAGCAAGATTGCTGAATAACAGCTTTAGGTTTTTGCATACATACGTACAAACATACACATACACACAGAGGCACTTATAGGTGCACACAAAAATACACAAATGAAACAACGCTCAGAATACGTAGAAAACATAGAAAACAATAGAAAATAGGTCTTGAGTAAGATTAGAATCAAGTGATAATTTTTATTATTAGCAAGCCCTCACCTGAACTTTCCCCCAGAAGTTGAGAATATTACATTGGTACGGACCAGAGATTGTAAGAGAGTCAAACAATCATTATTAATGGGATAGGATCCATGGAGGAATGAATCAGGGAACCCTGCAGATGCATCTGAAAATGTTCATATCCTGTGTCAAATGTTAAAACATCTTTGAAAATAGCACATAAACAGTCTGAGCAGTCAGTCTAATGGATAAGATCAGAGGAGAAGTTCAGAATTTCTAGTCTGTTATAGATTATATAAACAAACTATGGCAGGGCAATGTGCTACAAGTCTGGAATTCTTGCACTCAGACAGGAGATTAGAGAGTGGAATTACATAAGGATACCTTCCCTGGACCACGTGAATAATTTTGCTCAGTAAAACTAACCAAACAACAAGAAAGGAATATACAGTTGGAAGCTTGGGCTAATTGTGTCATTATGTTTTGAGAAGTCAAGGTTCCTAATGAATGCAACTCATATACATCCTCACTTGTGTTTTAAATGCTCTCATCATTACAGAACATTCCTAGATGCAAAATAGCTCATGATTCCCATCCAAAAATTTGCAAAATTAAGAAAGCCTCATTCTGTTGAATTCCAAATAAATGTTGAAGGATTACAAAACTTAAGTCTGGAGAAATAGTAACGTTTGCCTAATGTAGGACTTTGTAGACCTTGTTAAATTAGAATTTACATTTAAAATATATTTTTTGGTTTCGTTTGTAATTTCATATTCTATAGGATACTACAAAATTCTTTTTAAGTAGAGGGATTAAGTGAAAAATTCACAAATGATTCTGGCATTCTATTTGCCTAGATATTCTTTCAAGAGAGTTATAATTAGAACATAGTTAATAGATAATTCACCCAGTTCATGTATACCATGTTAATGTGAATAATCCAGCAGAGTTGCCAACAAATGGATGACATGAATTTATAAATTTAGAAAAACCAATATTTTAAGGGTTTGCTTTAATATGGTATTAACAGAGTAATTGTGTGACATCTACTTTCTTCTACCTATATGTAATACAGGAAGCCATTTCCTTATTTACGTGCCTCTGTATACATGAAGAAAAATGCTAGGTTTGGGGTTTGTTTTCAGTTTTGTTTTTGTTTTATTGGTTCGTCCTAAGAGTGAACTCTTGGCCTGGGCAGTGTCTCTGAGCCTGTTTATACTCAAGGCTCGTGCCCTACCACTTCAACCTCAGTGCCACTTGAGTCTGGCTTTTGTGGAGAAGTTTTTTGGAGATAAGATTCTAAGAAACCTTCCTGCCTGGGTGGGCTTTGAACCATAATTTTCCTATCTTTGCATCCTGAATACCTATGATAGTTAAAAAAGTATAAATATAAATAATATTTGCATGTGTTCTGATCTCAAGAATACCAGTGGAGGAAAAATGATGCAGTTCATTTTATTGTGGTATTCTTTTCAGAACAAGGAGGGCCTCACATTAGCAGAGGTGTAGTAATTTTTCAAAATAGAGACAAGGTATTCATGATGTGAATTAAGGAATTTAAAGTTGCCCCTTACAAGTTGGGAACTGTTGGGCTAGGATGACTTTATGGCTTAAATCTTGGGATTGATGGTCATAGAAATAATAGCTTACTTTGATAAACAATTGTTTACTCTTGAATTAATTATTACACATGCTTCATAGTCTTATCCTCTACCAGAATGTGGCTATTTTTCTGTTGACTTCTCAATCTGTAACACCCCATTAGAAAATGCATCTATTGCAGAATTACATAACATGCAAACAGGTACTGTTTTGAATCTCTCAGGAATGTTGCGAATTTAAAAATGAGTAGTTATTAGTCATACGAATTTAGAAGAACACATATATTCTGTCCTCTTAACAACTTACTTACTTTTAAAAGTTATGGGTTTCCATAGCATTAAACTGTTTTCTGTTTTAGAATGAGAAAGTACTAAATTTATTCTTTTTTGAAAAATTTGGCAATTATATTGTGAAAATATTTTCTAGTTGGATAACATTCAAGTTGATGACCCGCTGATTAAGAAGGGGTAATTAATTCAAATTAGATGCCAAATAGTATTGATTTTTAAAATATTACTACATAAAGAATATTATTTACTGTGCCAATACAGTGAAAGTATATTTTACACAGCTTATTTTTTTCAATTTTATTATCAAAGTGATGTACAGTGGTGTTACAGTAATTGTAAGGAATTAAATCATAACTTTTCAAACTTGTTAACACTCCCTCATTTTTCTCACAGTTTTACTTCACCCCTTCACCCCTCACAACTTTTAATGTACGTTTCCAACATATTGTCTTGTGAGTATTGCTATTGCATTGGTTTTCCTTTTGTCTTTTGTCTCACCATTATGCTTTTCCTCTTCCCTTTGCTAATTAAGGTAAATATATACACAATACAAAATGAAATACAGCAGGGATAAACCATAGGGGAAAAACCCAAAGAAATCAGAAATCACATAGTTCATCAAAAACAACAACCACAAATGAAAAAAATTTGGTTCCATATATTTGAATTCATTTTGCTTAGCATCAGCTAATATGGTCATATATACGCATAACAAAGCCACTGGAAAATAATAGCTGCATGGATACTATATCATGAAACAGCATGTTAACTTTTTGATGGTAAGGGTGGAATTAAGATTGATGAATTCGTGGTTCTGATAAAGGATTTTCAAGAGTTTTAAAATTATGACAGGTAAATTATAATTGTTCAAAATTTTAACAACTTAGCCTATTAAGAAAATTTAAAATTGCCTGGAAGAATAGGCTTTCATGCAAAGAAATCCAAGGAAACTTAGTAGAGAGGGAGAAATGTGGATGAAGATGGCTCTTTTTCACACTAAACAATCTGACCTCAGAAACCTTGCTGTAAGTCCTGTAGGTTCCCTTGGAATTGTCTTTACCCAGGAACTATATTCTCACTGTTTGAAACAAGGTTGTATTGCAATTTAAATTCAAAGTTCTTAAAAAAATGAGGCTTCAAAATTTGTGAATTTACCTTTAATTTCCAAGCAGTTATTCTCTGAAAAAGATAATTTGAGTCAAAATATTTAAGGAGAAAGTGCCCTTCACAATGGAAGAAGGTGTTGGGATTACACATTTCTGTTTGTAACACTTTCCACAATGTCTTTGGACGTAAAGCAGTGAAACACAGAAAAAAATCTGATTGTATACTTCAAACCAATGATTTCACATTTCTAAGTGACTCACAAAAAATAATATCCTTATTAATATCAGATAGTGAAGACTTCTGTTATTACATATGCTAAAAAGTTCAGAAAAGAATTGAGCAAATGAAAATGTTAATTAAAAAAAGTTTTCTTAGAAGCCTTAGCTAAGTGTATTGTCTTCAGCAGTGAAGGGAGGTCAAAACTTTTTTATATAAATTATGTTAGTATTTTTACTCCCTAAAGTGATTTTACAGAGCCCATTTAGCTCACTACAATGCAGAACTGATTGAATGAAGACATGAAAATAAATTCCACATCCAAATGAGGCAACTTAAAGAGTTTTAAAAGAGAAATAATGAAGATGTAGCAGTGGTGGAGCCCATATAGTCCTTCAGGTTCACTAGACCTGAAGCCAAGAAGCTGTGATTAATTGGAAATCCGGCAAGAGCTAAGAGGAGGACATAGAAGTAGGACATAGAAGCATTTTCCTTTTGTAACAGACACTGTCTTCCAAGGTATGGGTGATTTTACTGTATTCTCCTCCATACATCTTGGTGAAGAAATGCAAGACCAAGAAAAAAATAATCTATAGAAATAATTTTGCATGGAATAACTTCACTGTTCCTGATATGGTATCTCAGGAGAATCTTAAGAAAGAAGATAAAAGTGCAGTATTTTTTGGTTTCCTCTAAACATCTTGTTAGCAAAATATATCTTTGAGGTTAGACAATTCTGATTGAACCAACATGTGATGGAGTACTTAATTTTGACTTTAGACACAAGAAGTCTTTCAAGGTAAAAGAAAAAATATAGCCAAATATTTGTGATCACAGCTTCTTGGACAGTTTTCTGGAGACATTGTTTTACATTAGATTTCTCCTCATTAACATATATGTTGTTTCATGGCAACCAAATGCAAGAGGGAAGTTTAATGGACTCACTTGGCCAATTAAACAGCATGAAAGAAGCAAAGGGCAAATAATATTTAATGAATTACTTTGACGACCAATTACTTTGCCAGAAGAAAGAAGGAAAAATATAATTCAAAATCAATTGACTTAAAATATGAAGAAAGAGTAGTGAAGAGAGATTAGAGAAAATATAGAGGATTGTTTTCTCTCCAGTGGAGTAATGGGTTCTTGATCTTGTTTCTTCTATTCTATCCTCACAAGCTACCAAGTGAGTCTCAGGATTGGATTATCCAGTTTAGACAGAAAACTCTTAGAAGAAAGATACTATTTGCAGCAGATGTAGGTGATTTATAACCTTAGATAATCTATTTAATTCTGTTCAAATTTCTCCCTTCTCCCAAACTTCCCATTTTGAACAGCTTTGTTTGCTTTTCCCAATACTGCCCTACTTTAACTGATTAAAATTTTGAGATGTCATATTCATACTCTCTAGAAATTGTTGTTAGGTTGTAATTTTTGTGTGCTTTTGTTTCTTGTTGTGTTTTTTAACTGAATTTTAAAAGGTTGTGCAATTGTGTTACAATTAAATATATCCATCTAAATGTCTAATGCTCCTAGATTAGAGTCACTCTTTCCATCATTCCTCACCAACCCGTTCTCCAAGATTTATTTCCAATTTACCACTTCCTTTATCATATGTGCACATTGAGTATTCTAACTGTACTTGCCACTTGTTCATTATTCATTCATTCTATGTCTTTACTATAATTCCTCTCTGGTTTCAACTTCCTGATTGTCATTCTGTTAAACTGTGTATTAATATTTTGAAAGGTTTATATACATTCCATGGACTTTCAATCCTGCATATTCTTGAACTGATGTCAGCCTATATTTCCATAATTGATTCATCTGCAGCAACAATTTGCAAGACTGGAGACGTGAAGCACCTAAACATGATTTTATTCTCATTCATTTAGAAGATTAATCTTTAGTCGAAAAGAAAGTTAAAAATGGCTTAGAATGTATTCTTAACTACGAATTTTTATAAATGGCTTTGTACAATGGTGAGATTCTTTTATTTTACATGGAATAATATTTTCTACTACCTATAAGTTTTGGAAAAAGAAGAAAATATAATTTATTCCTAGAGAGGAATATGATAGAAATAGAAGACAGATATTATGTTTGTCATATCTCAGAAGAGTACCGATATTCAAGACTTAAAGTCATATTTCTTACTATGTTAGACAGAGGGAAAACATAAAATAACATATGATAAGGCAACTATTTTTGACTTTTTAAAATGTAACTTATTAAATGATGTAATTTATAAGCTAATGTTTGGGTTTGAAATTTAGGAGGCTGATCTATTTACCACATTTCTGGAAGGCCCTTACTGAAAAACACAAATTGTGGGTGGTACTATTTCTACACTTTAATGAAAGGTTGAACGTGTTTTGCATTAGTGTTGTGTAAATAATTCAACTCTATTGTAACTTGTTCCCTACACTTGAAAAACTTGTAATGTCACTAAGTATCATCAACTTGTAAAATGTTATTTTGGCGAATGTGATTTTGAAAAGATTATTTGAAAAGGAATACACTTTTAGGAGATTCAATGTAGATTATCATTGGTTTGAGAGTGACATTTTAATACCACAGAACCATGTTGTACTGAAGTCCCAGTGTTTTGAAGCACTTCTTAGTGCTTCAAATGTTTTTTCTGAATTACATTTGACCTCTAAGTCAAGTTTTCTGGGCTTTGGTAGATCAATTATGGATCTATCCTTCCAGGAACTATTTTTTGGCCAATTTATGTTGGAATAAAATCTTTCATTAATCATAGGGGTGGGGTATTAAAAATAATCTTATGACACTTTATGAACTTGTTCACTCATATGGGCTGGTCATCTGTAAGTTGAATGTTTGAATTACAGTACTTTCTCTCAAATTTTGTGATCTCATCCTTCATTTTAAATTGCCTTGCATTTCACAATTGCTTACTGCTAATTCCTGCATCTCAAGGAATTGGGGCCCTGAAATGTAGGAAATGAGAAATTGAGATGGGTATTCAATTATTTGTGTTGACATGTTCCATGGGCCTTGGTGGGAAGACTTGCCCCTATTATCTGATGATGCAGGCAACTGGGACCTGGGATCCTAGGACCCATGGTTACTGCAGAAGAATAATATTTTTTAGACATCTTAGCAAAATTTGGGCATAATCAGTACAAATATGGAGAAAAACATCCTGGGACAAGAGAGTTAAAACAGTAAACAGAGCAGCAGAGTAAAATCCATTATAGATTAGAGGAAAACATTGTTTTTTACCATGGTGATTCAGAAGACCAAGAAGAGTTACAATGTATCACAAGTTTATACTAAAAACATTGCATTGATACTTTTTCTAGTCTAATATATATTTTAAACCTAATTATTTATATTCCAAATCTATTTATTGGAATAAATAAGTATCAATTTATTTGTCCAATTATCAACTAATTCCAGTAAGTTTCACTGTGCACATATAAATATAAAATATATAACTATATATAATATAATTAAAAGACACATGTTTTCCATTGTTCTGTTGTAGATACTGTATCAAAGGCAACTTTGTTTTAAAGTATTATTCCATTATCTCTACCTCAGTGTTTGATAGAGTTAGACCTAAAACTTTACCATTTGTAGATTTACAGCATGGAGGCAATAGAAAACACTGTGATTAAAACATTATCAATTTAATGCCTAATAATGAGGAGAAATATATGGACTTCTGAAAATATTTGGTGATAAAAAGGCAGTACTGTAAGTTCCTGCCTGGTTGGATGGTAGACAGGCCAGGACATTAAGTAATCATGCATACCAACAATTTTTTCACCTTCTTGGCTTTAGCTACTTTTGAAATGGAAGGTATAATAAACAATTATATTTTGATAAAATACCTTCTAGTCTGAACAGTTCTGTTTGAACTGTTCATCTCTCCATGATCCCTTGTAACCAAGATTAGTTTTGTTCCAGTAAGACAATCTATGCTGTCAGGGTAAGATGTTCGGGTTGGTCTGTTCCCACATGGAAAAAGCGTAAAGGCTCAGGTAGACATTTGTGCCAGTAACACTTCATTTGGGAAAATGTCAGCTGAAGAAATTTAGAAGTAGCTCTCAAGCAACGCTTACTTTGAATCCATTAGGTCCACAAAGCTAATTCAGTTGGATAAATAAATACTTGAAAAAGCCATCACTTTTGGACTTATGTATAAATAATTGAGAATATGATCAAATTCCAAATCAAAAAACTTAATATAGTCATTCACAAAAAAATTTGCAAATGTGAGTAATCAACTGATCAATATAATTTTTTCCACTATTCACAGAATTTTAGGGAAATAAGACCGATAGCATTGTTAGGAACAATAAGGTTTCCTTGTTACAAGTAGGCACCCATAGGTATAAGCCTGTATAAAGATTGCTTCATTAACTACATAATTTAGAGGATACTACATGCTTCAGCAGCATGTATACTCAAATTACAATACAGATATTAACATGGCACTTGCACAAGGATAATATGAAAATTTGAGAAGTATTCCATATTTTTCATTCTTCAGAAGCAAGAAATGAAAAACAGTTATTAAAAAGTTGATTACAAAATTACAAGTATAACAATACACACAATTCATATAATTAAATTTAGTTTGACATCAGTGTATTAAATCTTCACCTCAGATAGGCGTTTACATAACATAAACTTTACAAAAATTTTCAAATTAGACAACATTGTCATTTTATCCCAAAGAAAAATAATATTAAGACTTAGAAAAAAAGGAATAAAACTGTTTCTATATGGAATGCAATCGGAAAGGACATGTTAATGAACCTATATTCAAAGTATATCTAGGAAAAAATAAAATAAATTATGAACATTATGCAAACATAGAATATAGAATATTTTAAAATATACATTTTCATGCAAGCACCAGAAATATTTTATCTTCTGTACTACTCATTTCAACAGGTAAGTTAAAATTATTTCTGATTAAAAAATCACAAACCCTGAAGAAATCATTGTACATGTATACAAAAACTATTGAATACATTTTGACATCCAATGCAGGCAATTCACTTGGAAGAATTCTGCGGAATCCATGAATTTTTACAGTAAAATATTGGTGTTGCCAGGCACTGGTGACTCATGCCTATAAACCCTAGCCACACAGGAGGCTGAGATCCGAGGATCATGGTTCAAAGCCAGTCTGGGAAGGAAAGTCTGTGGTACTCTTATCTCCAATAATCCACTAGAAAACTGGAAGTGGAGCTCTGGCTCAAGTGGTAGAGCACTCATCTTGAGCTGAAAAGCATAGGGATAGCTCCCAGGCCCAGGGTTCAAGCCCCATGACCGACCAAAAAATAAAAAAAGATATTGCTCTTAGGACTTAGGTGAACAATTTGTGCAGCTTTCCAAAACTTCATAGAGGTAATGATACATACTTATCCTTTTGGCAATATCAAATGCAGTTTCTTCTATGTTGTTCTTCAGGCCTGGTTTTATATAATGGTTCAAAAGAAGGAGATCCAGTGTATCTTTGCTATCTCAATTCTCAGCAGCAAGATGTCAGGGTGTCAAGAGGCCTTTAGTTTGGGCATTGGTATCTGTATCATGATGAAGTAGGAAAGAAGCCACTCTGGTATTATTCCACGTATATGCACTATGCAGGGGTGTCCAGTCATCTACAGTTATTGCATGTGCCACTTGAGACACCAACTCACTGACAATGCCTAAGTGTCCACTGTAGGCTTCTCGATGAAGAGGGGTACACTCATCGTCATCCCTACTATTCACATGAGTGGCCTTTTGGGAAAGAAGTCTCCGCACTGTAGTAAGCCGAATATTTTTGTCAGCCCAATGAAGAAACTTGCTTGGATCCTTCCCCATTTTTTTCTTGCAGTTGATACCATTCCTTACTTTTTCATGTTGTTCCTCATATTCCTAAGAATTTTCTAACCAGAGACTTTGAGTGCCAGTGGGAATGAGGTGTCCATGTATTTCCCTAATAGTTCATATTGTTTGAACTGGTCAGAAATATTCGTTGAATTTTCTGCATCTGTTTATTCACCATTATTTGTTTTCTCTTTTTCCAATTTTACTGTTTGAAATTATTCTAACTGGAGAGTAGGGAATTTATGGAGAGCAGAGGAAAGATGTTCCTCCGTATTCAAACATACACACTGAAAATGAGGACCAGTGATGTCTTCATGTGCAACTTATTCTAGGAATGAGAAAATAGGATCTAATGCCTTCTATATAAATGATTTGGGAAATGGCAAAGCAAAAAGTGAAATGATGCAACCAAAAATATAAAAGCAAAATAAATTAGGATAATTATGGAACAATCATATTATCCATGAGAACCAAGAAATGGAGAGAGAGAGAGACAGATGTGTAGTGACCTAGCTAGCCTCAAAATCTATGCCTCTGATCAATTTATAGAGCAAACAAAATTTTATTTTTTAAAAAAGATGGAAATAGAATTCATGTAATTACTTGAAGTTAGTAAATACATTTTTAGTAGCCTACATAAAGAGACATAACTTTGATCAAATTACAGAAAATCAACTAAATCCTTGATAATTCTAGTAACAGATCTGACTGAAATCAGTTGAATCACGCTTTTCCTGTACAATGAAGGAATAGGAGGGTAGTAAAGCAGCTAGAGAAGTCAGGGAGATGGTATCTGTGACAAAACTTTGTGGAAATTGGCATTGAGGATTTCTTACTCATGATCCACTTGCACTGGAAGCATGATTCTGAACTATTGCTTGCTGATTCTGAACTACTGATTTGATCATTATATTCTCCAAGAAAAAAATGTGAATTGATAGTTAAGGACTACTAATACATTTTGACCTCCTCACTTTCAATCATCAACATCACATGAAGACTATAGACAGGCCTACTTTTTAGATGAAAGCAAATGTCTTTTAAAAAAACAAGGAATGTATGTAGTTATGCAAAGGACTTCTATTTTACTAATGCCTCATGCATTTTTCTAATGTTGGGTACCAATATATAATGGATCTATTAGAAAACTCTTAACGCTCATATGTTCAATAGTGAGTTCTCATACACTATATCATGGTATTTTTTGTGTATGGTCTTAAGAATAAATTTACATTACTAACTTGTATTTCTGACAGGACAGTATCATCACTGTACACCTTGCTTCTATACTCTCATTTTTAAATTAATATCTAAGTATGTGCATTAGATACCTATAGAGGAAAAAGTAGAAGCCACACTCATGGCTTATTTCTTTAGTAGTAGTTAATCAGAAAGATGAAATGTGTGGATTGTGGTTTGAAAGCAGACCAAGGAATAAAAAGTCCATTAGATTCTGATTTGAAGGTAACCAGCAAAAGCTAGAAATGGAGCTGTGGTACAAGCAGTAAAATGCTAGCCTTGAGAAAACTGAAACAAAAAATAAATACTGGGACAAAGCCAGGTCCTGAGTTCAAGCCCTAGTATTTGCACCAAACAAACGAATTAATTAATAAGGCAATTAATTAATTAAAAATAAATTAAGTGTTCACATGTGGAGAGGCAGATAAAATGTAACATGCGTGGTGATGGTTTATGTATTATTTTGTAATAAGGCATATTATCATTTGTCCTAATCACTAATATTTTATTTGAACTTTTTTGTACAATAAACCCTGAATTTAGCATGCATGTATGTGTGTGTATACATGTGCGAACATGTGTGTATGTGTATATGTGTGCGTGTGCTGTTGCTTGCCAATGTGGACAGGGTGAGGCTGAAAAGAGCTAACTGTGTTGCAATGTTTTTATTTATCAGTCTTCTGTCATGTCATTTCAGTGGAACCACCCGTCTGTACATATTATTTGTCTAATAATAACGTCATCATAATCAAAGCATTTACAACATTAAGTTAGATAAAGAGACTGCTTTCAGCTCTTATTGTATGTTAGGTAAGAAGATACAGACCTAATTAGGTAGTAAGTTATTGCTGTAAAATCATTGTCAGTACAAAATATATATTTGACCTCTTAAATTGGTTATACTTTTAAGATACACTCATGGAGTGATTTGGACCGACTTTACCAAACAGATATTACTCTCTCGTTATTCCTGTAAAACACAAATTGGATAAACTCTTTCTGGATTTCTGTTGAAAATCACTTTCTTTGCAAGATCATATCTATTCTCACTAAGAGATAATCAAACCCATATTACGTTTGAATATCCCATCTTATTGATTGAAAGTAAGTATTGTGGATATGCTTGTTAGATATTCCTTTAAAAAATGAACAAACTAAAAGCATGTGTCATGTCCAGATTGTGGACGTATTTGAAAGTGTTTTGTACATGCACAAGGATCTTTACTAATGGCTCTTTTGTGAGAGTAAGTATGGCAATTTTAACAAATAAGGCTTACATAACATCCCAGAGCAAGTCTTGCAATTTCTGAAAATCCTTTGAATACTTTAGTTTTATTTCAGTTCATTGACTATAGAGATAAAATTTCTGAAATAAAAATTGTTAAGATCTGTAAATGTAAGTGGGTATATAGGCTTTTTTATGCATCATTTTATGAAAACCCAGTTTTTATGAAAGTAAATGGAATAGAATAAAAGAACGTAAGTGAATTGGGTAAGCTAATTATTAGTATAACTTTGTTTTCTATTAACAGTCCATTGGATGTACATGATGCACTTAAATTATTTCCTTTGTGTCTCGGTACTTCAGTTAGTTTTAGACTCTCTTTAGTTATGAGTGAACTTTTAGTATAAATAAAGTTCTTTTAAAATGATTAGGATTAACCTTTTGTTTTGTGTCCTACTCCCAAGAAAATGAGTTATTTTTAAGTGTTAATAGTTTATCATTATCATTATCATAGGGAATCATTATCATGATCATAGGGAATTTAAAAATGCAGTAGTATTGTTGTCTTTTTAAAGCAATTGTATTCACAAGTTGGAGAGTCTTAAATTCATACTTAGGTCTTGGTGTCTATGATTTTTACCCTCTCGTTCCTAACATTAATGATAGGTCAGACTGCATTTTTGGGTATATGAATGGTAAAATATTTATCTGGGGTCAAAAGTGATTTTTATATCAGTCTTATTTTAATAACATTTTAAAGTAGTACATTTCTCTCAAAATGTTGGGTATAAAAAACAATGAAAATACTTCTAATGGTAAACAATTTAGGTGAGCTACAATGTGGAAACGATTGCTCCAAAAGATCTGCAGTCTGTTTCCATCAGGAATTGGGCAGGTCATTCTTTCAGTAAGAATGGGGTAAGAGATGGGGTCCCCAGGCAGTACAGTGTTGAGTGAAGGAATAAAATATGATTTCTACTATTTTGAGCTAGAAACCAAGAATGTTATAGTTTAGCAGTTCCTTTCACCAGAGAGGTACAAATTGATTATGAACTTGGAATTTTCGTATTACAGTTACTTATTTTCTTTTTTGTTGTTGTTGTTGGTCATGGGGTTTGAACTCTCGGCTTGGGTACTGTCCCTGCACTCTTCCACTCAAGGCGAGCACTCTACCACTTGGACCACAGTGCCACTTCCAGCTTACTAGTGGTTTATTAGAGATAAGAGTCTCACAGTCTGACCTGCCCGTGCCGGCTTTGAACCTCAATCCTCAGATCTCAGCCTCCTGAGTAGCTAGCATTATAGGTATGAGCCACTGGTGTCCGGCTTAATTACCTATTTTCTAAGAAAGATGAAGTGAAATATTATTAGAGTGTGCACAATAATTTTGGGAAATTTTCCTAGAATTAGTAGCCTGAATGCTGGTATTTAGTTATAAAATAGAATGAGGTTATTTGATATGGTGGGAATGGACCGCAGGCTAACACTTACTATGTGTGCAAAGTTGTACTAGTAATTCCAACTCTGAAGACTTAAATACCATCATCTTAGAATTAAAAATAGAAGTAGTTCCACTTTATGGGATTATTGTAAGGATTAAATTAGATACCAAAGGTAAAGCACTTGGAAAAACAATCAGAGTTTGATACTTTGTACCTGTTATTTTATCATGTGATATATTCTAATATTTTTACTGTGATTTTTATATTGTGTCTATTTAGGATACGCAAAGAGATGTATTGACATTCATTGCGTTGTTCACTTTTTTGTCATTATGAGGATAATACCTGCAAAGAAAATTTCTGAGAAGTAAATTATCATATTGACTCATGGTTTAAGATCAGATGTCTCCATTGTTTTCAATTATATTTTTATTAAATAGTTTTACGAAAGGTTTTCCATTCAACGAATCAGTTTATAAGAACAATGGATCTTTACATAACTTTCTCACATCCTTCCAAACCTCACCCCACTTTCATGTTTTCTAGTTTCATACTATCTGCATTGAATATTATGGCTTCACTCTCTACTTCCAGAAGTCCCTTTATTCCTTCCCTTTGACTTCTCCTCACATTTTCCAAGTGATATTTTCCTGGTATTCATTTTGTTGGATTAAAAGTTCAATTTTATAAGAAATTACACCTTTCAAATACTCCTCTGCAAATATCATGCTTTGATTAATATTGTTGTTTAACTTGCATAAAATTCTGGCTTCCAAATAAGCGTCCTTTGTGTGTCTGGCTCTGACCACGTTTATTTAACATAATTTTAGATCTATCCATTTCTTTGCAACTGCTGTAACAGTCTTTATAATGGATGGGTGCAATCCAATTGTGTATATGTGCAACACTTTCTCTAATCATCCCTCCGCTAAAGGGTTTCTGGGCTGTTTCCATAAGTTCTCTACGGTTAATAGTGCAGTAGAGAACATGATTGTGAGAGTGATTTTACCGTAACCTTTTGGAAGAATTCACCACTATTTTTCTGGGAGCAATCCTCTAGCCAATTTTCCAGAATAAGCACATCCCTTCCATCATCTCCATCACAATGTTTTTCAAGACCTCAAAAACACACTACCCCCTACAGTTCTCAATCAGCTAAAACCACACTGTGCCCATATTCTTTGTTGTTGTTTTTATTGTCCAGTCAAGGGGCCTGAACTCTGGGCCTGGGCTATGTACCTCAGCTTTTCTGCTCAAGGCTAATGATCTACCACTGGAACCACAGAGCCACATCCAGTTTCTTCTTTTTGCTTATGTGGTGCCGAGGAATCAAACCCAGGGCCTAATGCATGCAAGGCAAGAGCTCTACTACTGAGCCACTTTCACAGCCTTGATGTGCCCATATTCTTTTAATACATTTTTTCATAATTTTACACATGATTTAGTAAGAACCTTCTATGTACTTTCCTAATGTGGGAATGAGGGATATGATAATAGAGTAAAAGTAAGAGATATGGAATTAATTAGCTATTATCATATTTAAAATAATTTTTAGCTCTAACTCATAGCCTCACTTACTATTATTTTAATCTTTATTTGATTACTTCACACCTATCCACTAAATTATAACATGTGATTTAAATACAAAGGCAAAAAATGTGGTTTGACTTTGACACTCATGTGTGAGGATGTACAATATGGGCAAATAAAGGGATTGGAATTAAAGCAATTACCCATTTTGATAAATTGTTTTCTGAAACTGATTCTCACAATTCATATTTCATTCAACAAGAAACGTGACAATTCCCTTTTCTTTGCTCCTCATTAAACTTGTTTCCATGTTATTTTATAATGAAGGATGATTTCATAAATGTACTGTAGATACAAAAATATGTTAAAATATTTCTATATGTATGCATTGATATAAATATACACACATATAAAGGTTATAATGATAAATTATAACTTCCGTAACTGTAGAATTTACTAAATTATTAAAAACATGGACGACTCAGGAGTGGAATCCTGGCTAATCAGGAGGCTGAGATCTGACGATCATGGTTTGAAGCTATCCTGGGCAGGAAAGTCCATGAACCTCTTATCTCCAAACAACCAAAAGAAAATCAGAATTGGAACTGTGGCTCAAAGCAGTAGAGTGATAGCCTTGAGAGAAAAGACTCAGAGATATCACCCAGGCTCTTAGTTCAAGAACTAAAATCTACCCCAAAAAAGTATTTAATTTACACTTGTGAAGAGTATTTCCTTCACCCAAATGCACATCCATGCTCATTTGCAAGGTAACTCTGTTATGTCTGGAGTACCACATAATATTATCACTTAAGTAGAAAACATTGCAACATGGGTAAACTATCTCTCATGGATTTTTCTCCACTCAAATATTCAAATCTTGCAATTATTCCCATTATTTAAAGTCATAGCTTTTTTTCTTTAATACCCATAATATTAGAATTTGAATTGAGTGTCTTGTGTCTCGTAAATGGATGTTCTTACCACTTGGGCATGCCCCCAACCCTAAATTATCCTGATTAACTTTCAGAAAGAATCTCGCTTCCTACTTGTGTATGATCGTGGGCTCAGTCTACTTCATGTTATTCTTCCTGGAATTTAGAATAATAGGTGCCCGGCATTGTGAACAGATCATTCTGAGCAGTCTGAGCTTTAACCACTATCCTCACAACAGTAGACTCCCATGTAGTCAGGATTTTCAGAAGCTTATCATAGCTATTTTTTTAAAAAAATCTTTGCATTTCCTGCAGGTTCTTGAGTACTGAGATAATTTTTGTTCTCTTTGGTTGTTTTGTTTCTTTTGAATGTATGTGTTGAGTTGTTCCTAATTTTGCCTTTTGTTTCTTTAATCTTTTTTTCTTACTCTTATAACTGTTATTTTAGGTGAAAATGTGTGTGTGTGGTTTTTTTAAAAAAAGTATCTACTGACGTTTTGGTCTTTTTTGTTCCTTCTTTGTCATTCTTTTTACTTTGTCATCTTTTGTTGTTTTTGCATGAATTATTTGCCGGGCGTGGTGGTGCGCACCTGTAATCCCAGCTACTCAGAAGGCTGAGCCCGGAGGAACGCTTGAGTCCAGGAGTTCTGGGCTGCAGTGCGCTATGCCAATTGGGTGTGCGCACTAAGTTTGGCATCAATACGGTGCCCTCCTGGGAGCGGGGGAACACCAGGTTGCCTAAGGAGGGGTGAACCGGCCAAGGTTGGAAACGGAGAAGGTAAAAACTCCCGTGCTGATCTGCTTGAATTATTTGTTGTTCTGTTCATCCTCATATATACCTGTCATTGATTATAAGACTTTATCCCCCATTGTGTACATACTTAATCCAAAAATGTATTACTCAATTCAAAACCTGTTAGGATTAAATTCCTTAATAGCAGTATTATTTATTTACACCTATAGAATATTGGAAGTATTTTTATTTTTTAGTTTTTCAGGTCTCCTTTCTATCCCTCCCCTCCTCTCATCCTATCCCCGTTCATCTCTCAATATTACTTCTTTAAATTTTCATTACTTTTAAGAGTTTCACTTTTTACATTTAAATATTTGTCTTTTCATTTTTTTGTCTTTTTTAATTTTTTTTCTCTCTTTCCTATCATTCTTTCCAATCCATTTCCCTCTGTGAGATTAGGACTTGGTTAATTTCACTCTCCTTTTACCTTTCCACATCCCTCTAAACCTATTTATCCCCACCTTTCTCCCTAAACATAATAATTTCTGGTTTGTCAACTTCTTCTTTGCTATTCTTGGCCCCTTAATACATAGTTGTTTAATGTTGAATAGACTGTATCTCTTGAACTAGATTGTATCTGCAGACTTTTGACTATGCAATTACAGGACTTTGGTTGATGCTTGCCTTAAAATGGTGTTCTAGCACAAAACTGGCATTACTTTCATCCCAAATGGGAAGAAATAGCAAGAAAAACACAAGGAAAATGGCAAGTCCGGGTATCTCAATGCCCACTCAAGATAATCAGGTGACAGAACAGATAATGAATAATCCAGAAGAGAGTTCCCAAAAAGCTCTACAAACACTCCTGTAAACATGGTGAATGAAAAGATTGAAACCCTGCAAAGGACTCAGTGTGAGCGTGATAGGGAGAGAGAGGAGGCAAACCAAAGATCAAAACAGGAAGCTCATGGGCTTCAGGAATCTACTCAAAGATTGATACTGGAATTGTGTGAGCAAGATGGGAACACTCAAAGAGAAATGAAAGTATTGTGTGAGCAGGCTGAGATCAGTCAAAGAGAACTACAAAAGTTGCATGAACGTGAGAAATCTAATCAAAGAGTAATACAAGAATTGCAAGAGCAGGATGAACATAGACAACGATCAATAGAGGCATTCATGGAATCAATAAACAGACACCTGAAAGGAGTCAGGGAGCCCACAAAGGGAATGCTGAATGGAGCCCAATAGAAGGAATGGGAGTCCAAGGAAACCATAACCAATCAGCAAAGTGATTTGAGAATAAACACTGAACACCAAATTAAGGAAGTAAAGAATTTCATACAAGATCTAAAACAAAGCTCCAACAAAGAATTTGAAGCCATAAAAGCTGACCAATTAGAAGGAAAAGAAATGAAAAAAAAGTAGAAAGTCTTGACAGTAGGTTAGACCATGCAGAAGATTGAATCTCCGGCATTGAAGACAGCCTAGGCATTATAGAGAAAGAACATACAACTATCAAAGACAAATTCAAGAAATATGATAGATCTATTCAACACTTGGAAGACACCATCAGAAGGCCTTATCTGAGGGAAATGGGTGTATAGGAGCACATAGAGACAGAAATTAATGGTCTAGAAAATTTGTTTAAGAGGATCCCAACAGAGAACTTCCCAACACGCAAGAAGATAGGCATATTCAGATACATGAAGCTTTTAGAATTCCAAATAGACCAGACAAGAACAGGACATCCCATCGTCACATTATAATCCACACAGGATCAATTCAGACCAAGGAAAAGATCCTTAAAGCTGTGAAGGAGAAAAGATCAGTCACCTATAAAGGAAAACCAATTAGAATCACCACAGATTTCTCAACAGAGACAATTAAAGCAAGAAGAGCTGGAATGATGTATGCCATGCCCTAAAGACAAACAACTATCAACCAAGAATAGTGTACCTGTACCCAGGTAAACTCTCCTTCATAACTGAAAGTAAAATAAAAATCTTCCATAGTAAAGAAAAACAATATATCTCCACCAAATCAGCTCTACAAAAGATACTTAAAGATGTCCTACACATAGAAAACCAACAAGACCACAATAAAGGCCAAGAAACCACACGCAAACCTAATCCAAGTACCATAGGAAGAACCCAGTAGGCGTAGCTCCCAAGAAGGTGGATAAAATGGCAGGAACACTCAAATACCTTTCAGTCCTATCTCTCAATATTAATGGGTGTAACTCTCCAATTAAGCGGGATAGACTGTCTAGTGTGTTTAAAATGCAAGAATGTTCTATCTGCTACCTTCAGGAATCACAACTTGCCCCCCAAAAAAACACATTTTGAAAGTGAAAGGCTGGAACAAAATCTACCAAGCAAACGGACCCCATGAACAGGCATGAGTTGCAATCCTAAGATCATATAAAAAGACTTCAAATTAAAATTATTGAGAAGAGATAAGGAAGGTTACTATACACTAATTAAGGGATCTCTCCTACAGGAGCATATTAAAATTCTAAATATTTGCCAAACAATAGTGCACCCAAATTTATCCAAGAAATACTACTTTAAATCTCACATAGATCCAAAGAAATTAATTGTTGGGGACTTTAACACACCACTATCCCCACTAAATAAATCAACTCTACAAAAACTCAACATAGAAACCGCCGATCTAAACAAGTGCATACATCAACTGATTAGCAGACATCTAGCGAATATTCATCCAGCAGCATCAGAGTACACTTTTTACTCAGCAGCACATGGAACATTTTCCAAAATACACCACATTTTAGGTCACAAACAAACTTGTCAAAATTCAGAAACATTGAATTCATATCTTGCATTGTCTCAGACCAAAAGGGAATAAAATTAGATCTCAACACAAAAAGTCACCAAAGAAAATCCAGTAATACATGGAGGTTGAAAAACACACTTTTGAAACCTCAGTGTGTCATGGAAGAGCTGAGAAACGAAGTTCAAATGTTCATGATATTCAACAAAAATTGTCACAGAGATTATCTGCTCCTCTGGGACACAGCAAAGGCATGATTCAGAGGGAACTTTATAGATCTGAGTTCCTACATCAAAAAATTGGAGAGATCTGAAACCAACAATTTAATGAGTTCTGACACTCCTTGAAAAAGAGCATCAAGATAAACCCCGATCCAGTAGATGGAAAGAAACTACAGAAAGCATTATACTCAATGGTGAAAAACTAAAGCTATTTCCGATAAACTCAGGAACGAGACAAGGATGCCCACTCTCTCTATTGCTCTTCAATCTAGTATTAGAATGCCTATCTACAGCAATAAGACAAGATGCAAACATAAAGGGGATTCAAATAGGGAAAGTAAAAGTAAAACTCTCCCTCTTTGCAGATGACATGATCTTGTATTTAAAGACTCCACTCCCAAGTTACTCAAGGTGACTCAAAACTTGGGCAAAGTAGCAGGGTATGAAATTAACCATCAAAAATCAATGGCATTTCTGTATGCCAACATTGAAAAAATTGTGTCTGAAATTAGGAAAGCATCTCCATTCGTAATAGCCCCATAAATAAAAATACCTAAGAATTAACTTAACCAAAGGCGAGAAGGACCTCTATGATGAAAACTTTAAATACCTGGAAAAGAAAATCAAAACAGATTTAGAAAGTGGCAAAAACTGCCATGTTCCTAGATTGGAAAGATCAACATCATGAAAATGGCAATACTTCCCAACGCTATCTACAAATTGAATGTGATACTTATCAATATTCCAACCTTATTCTTCAAGGAAATAGAAAAGGCAATCCAAAAATTCATATGGAACAATAAAAGACCCCGAATAGCAAAAACGATCCTTAACAGAAAGAACAGTGCTGGAGGAAAATCAATACCAAATTTCAAACTCTTCTAAACAGTTTTTAAACATTTTGCTTTTCTGCTGAAGTTTAAGTATTTCAATGGTATCATCAAAGTATATTCCTTGGGTACTTGGGGCAGTTTTTTATAAAGCTTTTAACTAATGGCTTCTAAGAATTCTTAATTGCTATAATATTTGCTTTATTTTAATTTCAGTATAATTTTATTGTAAAGGTAATGTACACAGGGGTTACAGTTACATAAATAATGTAATGAGTACATTTCCTTTGGAAGGAACATTGTTATCCCCTCCATCGATTTTTTTGTACACTGAAAAAATTACTGATGCTTTTGTTGTTGCTATTGATCAAATGTACTTTTGCTTTCTTTGTTCACGCATTTTTTATTATAAAATTGATGTAAAAAGGGATTACAGTTACTTAAGTCAACTAAAGAGTACACTTCATTTTATTTTCTATATTTCAAATTTTGATCTTAATTACTCATTTTCTTGTTTCTTTAGGATAATTCTTTTTTCAGAGGTGTAGGGTTAGTTAATTTAATTTGGCATGATTTTTACACATGTAAATTATTCAGACACATATATGTTGCTTTTAAAATATTTAACATGTGAATATTTAAAATTATTTTCTTAATTTTTATATGGTTAGTGAATTTAAATAAATTGATTTTCTTATAGTTCTAAACATATTTTTCCAGGTAACAAATAATTACTGTATTTTCAAGAAGCACATACTATATTAAGAAAGCCTTCATTTCCTGGTCACTTTTTTGGAAATATTTGTACTTGAATTAAAGAAAAGTTTGAGCTGGGCATGGTGATTTGTGGCTTCAATTTTCTACCTATTGTAGGAACTGCGAATAGGGTTTGTAATTCGGGAGAGCCTGAGAAACTAGGAGACCTTATCATAAAAATATCCAGAGTGAAATGATTAGAGATATAGCCACCCATAGTGAGATATAGAGCACCTGGTTATCATATTCTAAATCTTGAGGTTAAAACACCAGTAACAGTAATCGTTTGTCAAAATTAAAGGATACATGTTTCAACATGTTTATTATTTAAAACTTATTTGCAAAGGTTCTCATGTCTTCTTTTTCTTAATTTTCAATTTACTTAATCTATAAGAATCCAAGTATATTGTGACTATTTGATTTCTAGTAAACGTTTAAATAGTATGAGCAATATTATGATTACATATATTAACCTATTTTTATTATTTGTGATAATTTCCAATATTTAATATTATAATATCAATATTCCAAATGTGTGTATGTGGTGTGTGTGTATGTGTGTGTGTATGTTTTTGTGGTTTTTGTGTGGGTATGCTTTGTGTGTACTTTGTAATGCTGGGGAGATCACACCATTATTTCACATATGCTATGTCAAGATTTCACCACTGAACTATACTGTGTAGTTATAATGCAAATAGTGTTTTAAATTATGACTTTTAAATTTTCATTCCTAGTATGTTTTTCAAAATTATATATGATAAAATGTGATCCATTTTCTATCCAAGTTAGCAATTTTTATTGGTATTTAGAATATTTCCACTGCTTTTTCACTTCCAAATTCTTGTGTTTGTTATTGATAAAGCTTTTACTTTGCTTCTTTTCTCTCTTCATTCTGTTTGCCTTTAGAGTTTACCTATTGTTTCCTTTATTTCTTTGGAAATTAATTATCATATTCCTATTACAGTTTATTTACATTGTAAGAGGTCTATACAATGCTTTACTTTCTATTTAATTTTTCCCATCTTCTCTGACTCTCAGTCCACACTATTAGGTGGATTAAAAAAAACTTGATTAAGGACACTGATTATTTTCCTCCTTCTCTTGTCTGAAGTCTTTCTGTTTTTGAAAAACAATAACAATGACATACAGCTCCTAGGTGGACCCTCATTCTATCCCCTCTCACTCTCCTCTGTAGTACAACTCAAGTCGTTATCATTCAACTTTATTATGCTATAGTGTTAACTAAATCTTAACTCATTCCTAAATTAATTTTAGTTGTTTTAAGCATTTTCTAAAGACATTTTTCCCTATATAATATCGTGGGTCTTGTGTTTTCACAAGGTGCAAAATATAAGTGACTATCAAACGTCTAGATATCTGTAGAATGTTGGTCCACCTGCTCAATAAACTTATATATAAATTCAAGGAAGACAGGTCAGTCAGAACAATCTTGTAAAATGGTGTAGCTTGAGCACTCATACTAGATTTGAATCTTATTACCATGTTTTTTAGTGAAAGAACTGACACATAGAAGAATGTAACAGATTTATCAAAAATAAATTCTTAGTTTTATTGTCAATAGATTTTGAAAAGGATGCCATAACTTAATGAAATAAAAATAGAATCTTAAATGGGTGTATTGGTACTACTTCCTCTCTAGTTTTAAAGAATGAACTTATACTACTACCTCAAAACTTATACAAAAATTTAAAATAAAAAAATGATTATCAAACTAAATGTTAGTTGTAAAAATCTACAATACATAAATGTACAAATTCATGACAATGGATCAGTAAAGGTTTCCAAAAATTTGACACGAAAGCACTAGTGGTTAAAGAAAAGCAAGAATAAACTAATATCAAGGGATAACCTTTCTTAATTCCATGAAAGTAGTGAGAACATATCCAACAGATAGAGGGCACATAATTGTTAATGCTACAATGTTAATGCTACAATGATCCTGAATCTTAAGTACTTTTATATCTTCTCATTCTGTATAAATTTTTCCTGAACAGGATATTCCTATAAAGAACATATGTAAATTAATAGTCAATAGGAGGTGCATATGAATTAAGCTCCTATTGAGTATCTAAGAAAAAAGAAAAAGAAAACTCACTAGTATGACCATAATATAAAAAGATGACACAAAATATAGTAATGCATTTGTGGAGAAATTGATATGCTCCGCATAACAGAATGGTTTGTGTAATACTGCAGTCATTTTAGCAAGCACATTTTCAAGTCTTCAAAAGGTCAAAGAGAATTGTATATGTTCTAGCCATTACACTTCTATGTATGTATTAAAGACAAGTAAAAAACTTGTATGGATCGGGAATGTAGATCATTGACAGTGCACTTGGACAGTATGAGTGAGAACCTGGAAATAATTCCCCAAAACAAATTTTGAAAAGACACCCTATAGAAAATGTATGCAGGACAAATTCCTGTAACTCAATTTTATATCTATTTTAATATCTGTTCTAAAATTTATAGCATTTCTATTTGTAAAAATTAGGCTTGGAAAAGCTATGATTGTACAATTCACTTCCAAAGCACTAAAATGTATACAATGAAAGGAGATAATATAATGCATGCGAATTTCATATCAGCAAAAAAATAAAACTATAGTTAAAAATTCTTCACACAAAATCCAAAATACTTAAAAAGATGTTTTTGGTGTTGGCTAAAAATTCTTTGTAAACTACAGCTTCTAAAACAAAGATGTGATTTCTAGTTTTGTTTTTTTTTGTTTTTTTTTGTCTGTTTTTTCAGTTTATGCAGAGATAACCCAATCAAAAAATGTATGTGATAACTCGAATATCTAGGAATTATACATCACTTGTATGTAATTGATAACCTTTTCTGGAAGAAACTTTTAGCAAATGATAGAAAACACAAATTTGTGCATCTGCATTTTATGATAGCCATATGTTACTTGCTCAATACATTTGCTTTTCTCTACTTTGCTAGAAAAAAGTATTCTCAGGATAAGAGCCAATAAAGTGAAAAGACATAATCATCTTGATTTATTTGTGACAAAAACAAGTGAAATAAAACAATTCCACTTATTATTATTAGTAGTATCTATGACGATGATCCTGAATGCCAACATCCATTGAATTTTTGGAATTTTAATTTCTACGAACATATGAAAATTAGAATAAGAAAACAAATATAGTCTTAGAGCAAACCAGCCTTGGAATAATTTTCCTAATTGTTTGAAATTACAAAAGAATTAATACCATTAAAATTATCCTTTCTTATGGAAATCATTTAAAATTTTATCATTTATTATAATTAAAATACCAAGCAAAAGTAATTTTACAGAATAATTACAAATATCATTTTATTACTATCATAAAATAGAATAAAAGACCAGTCCCAATATATTATCATTATTTTTAATTTCGAGTCATTACCTAAATATCTTAAATAATCTAAATAGTCATGTCTTTAACCTAGACATAAATATTCTATACTTTTTTACCTAACATTTTTCATGGGCATGTGTTCGTGTTTCTAAGAAATGCTCACAGCAGGTAAAACATACTTCTGTGAAATTAATGTGATATATTTTGTTGTTGTTCTTGATGTTGATTGCAAGGTTAGGCATTGTCCCTAAGCCATTTTGTGCTCAAAGCCAGCACTCTACATCTTGAGGCATAGAGCTAATTCCTGTTTTTAGTGGTTAATTGGAGATAAGGATCTAACAAGTACTTTTCTGTCTGGGCTAGATTCGAACACAATTCTAAAACCTCATATCCCAGAATAGCTCGAATTATAGGTGTGAGTCACTGGCACTTGGTTTAATGTATTTTTTAATTTTAATTATGCTTCAAGATTTTTGTTTCTCTATAATGTGCATCGTTCTACACATACATTTATATGTATGTACATATTTCTCTAAAAATGTATGTCTTTCTACACATAATATATATATATGTATCTATCTATCTATCTATCTATATATATATATATACAAATATATTTCTGAAGACAGACTAATATTCTCTAAAAATATTCTCTAAAAATGTATGTCTTTCTACACATAATATATATATGTATCTATCTATCTATCTATCTATCTATATATATACAATTATATTTCTGAAGACAGACTCCCTCTAGAACTTCATATGCTACTATTTTTTTACCTTTTTATTTCAAAGATATACAGTGTATTTTTCCAAAAGTTTCCTAGAATAAAATAAGTAATATTTGAATGGAATGTAGCGTTTATTACTTTTAAGGGAATTTTAGATATACACATAATATTGTAGTAATATTTATAGTATATTACTTGAAATAATTCTGTTCAAACTTTTAAATATTTGTGTGTAGTGGTGGGGAGAGAGGAAGTTAATTCATACTGCTTAGGAAATTGCAAAACTTCAAAAATCTATTCTATAATTTGTTATAAGCACATAGTCAAGGTACCAGTTATGGTTTAGTTATTTTTTTGTTTCTTTGTTCAAAATTTTAATATGGATGCATGCACAGTGGTAACATTAAAATTATTAATCAAAAGACAAATAATCAGAAAATCACAGATACATATCAGAGTTTCAATAATTATCACTTATGATGCTAATAATTTTGATGAGGATAATGATGACCACAGTATACACTGATAATGACAATATTGTGATTGAAAAGGAAAAAAAAACTTTACACATTTTGAAGCTGTATTTCCCACATTGAATATATAGTAATAAATAGCGTTGGATTACATACAATAAGAATAACAAGAGGAGAGTTTAAATATCAAGAAATACTATCACATAAACAGGTAGAGACAGTAAAAACCCTAATGTTATTCCTGCAAGTCTCTCTAATGTATACACACTTTTCTTGGTGGTATTAATTTCTTATAAACAAACTTAATTATTTCCACATTTTGATGGGCTAAGATGTAGTTTTCAGCTTAGTGTGATTAGTTCAAAAATATTCTCATATAGATACTATTCAATAATCAATGTTTCCAATGATATATTAAGGGTATGTTTTCAATACATCTGAAAAAATATGACACTCTTTACACAGTACTACTTACATATCTGTAGTTACCCTAAAAGGAAATAGACCTTAGAGACAGGAGGTGAAATTTATTTTTATTTCTGCAGGAAACAATTTGTGACTTTATACCAACAAACTGAATTTGACTCTTTCCTTATTTGTAAGGTAAGCTGGAAAATGTAAGGACTCTTCACTTTTCTTTTTTCTTGCTCTAGAAATCAACACATATATTGTTCATTATTTCTGGTGTATTACATCCATTTATAGACGAGAAATGTAAGGCCAACAGTCAATGTAGTGAGTAAATGATACTAGAATTTGTATCTGTGTTCATCGCTCTCTGTGCTTACAAAGAGAGTAATTTGGTGATGGAGAGGACCAATATGAAAAGACTATGGGGAAAAAGCATAATTTGGAAATGGTTGTTTTAGGACTAGTTGATTAAATGAAACAGGATGGTGTCAGGTGCATAAAAAGGAGTATATAGAAATCATTTTAGTAGGGGCTGGGAAGGTGGCTCAGTGGTAGAGCGCTTGCCTTGCATGCATGAGGCCCTGGGTTCGATTTCTCAGAACCACATAAGCAGAGAAAAAAAAAGCCAGAAGTAGTGATGTGGCTCAAGTGGTAGAGTGCTAGTCTTGAGATGAAGAACTGAGGGAAAGTGCCCAGGCCCAGAGTTCAGGCCCCACCACCCGACCCACCCAAAAAATAGAAATCATTTTTGTTACAGAAAGAGAAAATCTTGATCAACTTATCTAATGGGAAGGAGTAGAAGGGTAAGAAGAAATCTAAAAATCTAATGTGCTTCCACATGTTTGGCTGGCAACTGTGTTAGTGCTACTCTTAGTTATAAGGACCACAGGTGGAAATGATAGATTTAGGGGAAAAAATCTGATAGTTCTAAAGTTTAGATGCAAAGATGGGTCTGTTTAGACATCATCAAAATATCCATGACCATGAATATGAAAAAGAATAATAAAATTGGGGATACTATTGAAGGGAAAAGGAAAAGGAAATTCTGACACAAGTGTGAGCAATGTGGGCACCACTGTAGACAAGATTGGGAGAGAGAGATAAATAAGGAAATAAAAAACTAATAAACACAAATTTACAGAAGTAAAGGAAGGAATTTGCAAGAAGATATTGAAAGAAATATGCTATTTGGATTTGAAAAGTAAAAGGACATAGACAAGTTCAATAAGAACATTGTTTTGGTCAAAGTCATATTGATAAAATTTTGGGATAGGAATATGAAGACATATTATTATGGATCCATAAATTCAACAGATCCTGTTGATTTTAAATGTTGGGAACCAATGCTTTTATCCTGACCTTAGAAGAATTATACATATATAACTGTCATGAACTTTACTTATACGTATTATGTGAATATTTTTGAAGACTTTGTTTATTCAGGAGTTTATACATTGAACTACTCACAGAAAAGCCTAATTTGTCCTACAGTTCCAATGTGTGGCACATCTATCCACATCAGTTTGGGATTTTATTGAAATATCTTTAGATATGTTTGGATGTCTTATCAGCCTATTCATTATAAATGTAGGGCAAGTAACACTAAGTATTAGTTTGAGCATACATCATTACTGATGTGACTGAATGCCGCGGACCGGCTCTGTCGGGACAACGGAGGACACCTAGTGGAGGAACTGGAATAGGTGGGGAGATGGCAAACAGACATCTCACACACAAGAGGAGTGGATGCTGAGTGCGATTTAATGCAGAGGATAACAAACTTTTATAGCAAAAGTCTCCATGAGAAAGGGCAAAAGGTTACACAATCTTCATTCTTGGGTGGTCACCAGCTGGTCGCCTGATAGGCACTTGTTTCCAGCTTATATCTATTTTTAAGAAATACATTGGGTTTCGATGTTTATCATCAATTAACCATTACTTTTTTCTATAGAGGCCTTAACTATCCCATAAGATCTTTCCTGTTTCTTCTTTAATAGTAAGCACCACAGAGGCCTTGATCTAGCAAGTCTCTTAGTAAATGAAAGAGAGTAGCAGGAAGTTCTTTCTCCTAAGAAGTTATCCCAGCAATTGCCATACATTCTTCCTGTTCTAGCCATGCCTAAAGCTTCTTGTAAATCTCTTACAAACAATTCCTTCTGCTGAAATGGCATCATGAAACCCCAATACTTTTATATTTGCTTATGACTTGTCTATTAGCCTCCATAAGAGGGGCTTTCAGGGTAGCATTTAACTCTGGTGAGTTAGTCATATTTTTAAGACACTCATCAGATGTTGGAGTTGTCAACACTCTTAAGAAAGAGCCTTGAATAAGGGAACGTTGAGCATGAGTAAGTACAATGAGCACCAGGAAGAGTAAAGGATTAATAGGCACTCCTATACAGTGAAGAAAAGAAAAACAAGAACAGAAACACATCTTTCCCAGGGGCTTGCCAGCCATTCCAGGAGGTCGGCCTCTTTGAAGCCCCATTCTCTGAGGTAGACTTCGGTGAAGACCCATTCTCAGAGATAGGTCTCTGTGAAGCCCCATTCTCTGAGGTAGACTTCAGTGAAGTCCCATTCTCAGAGATAGGTCTCTGTGAAGCCCCTTTCTCAGGTCTGAAAGCAGGTTTCCCATGCTAAGCAGACTCCACCGGAGTAGGCGTGGCAACTGAAGACTCCTCGAATTGATTCTTCTTTAGAATAGAAAATGCCTCACTAGCCATTGACACATCATAACTGCCATATACTCTATTTCACTCTAATTCTTGTTAGGGATATCTCCATGGTGAAATAACCCTGTCAATCAACCTGCCACAAATTCTTATATGTAGAGAATGCTTTTATAAACTTCAATCTTTTATTGAATGGACGAGTTCAGACTTTACCCTCAGCAGTATGACTGAATGCCTAAAAAGATAAGACATTTAGCTTTAATGCCTTTCTTTCATTTTCTCATACCCATTGGCAAGTAGGGAAGAATTCTGATGTAACAATAATACAATGATGACTTGTACTAACACAACATCTAGGATCTACTGTTAATTGAGATACTTACTAATTAGCTCTAGATTTTGTGTCTATTTATATTTCTCATGGGAAAACTAATGAGTTCCAAGGAAATTGACCTAAGGAGACTTTCAATTCTAATATCAGTTTGTCTCAAAATGCTTTAAATTCTACATCCTCTAATGTGGGCATAGGCTTACAAATTGGAACTTTTCTCCTTAAAGAGTGAGAACTACCCTATTGCTTATTAGGGACAAAGTACTTTCATACATAGACTGGTCTTGTGCAAGCAAGAAGTGGTAGTTGAACAATGTTCTTAGCAGTTTATATAGACGAAAAGGAAATAGAGCAACTATGAACTCAAAAGGAATGTGCAAAAAAGCGAGAGGTACAAAGTATAATGTGCCAAGGAAATGCTGAAGTATAATTTCAGCTTAAGAAAAAGTAGTTGTATATCTTGGGGAAAAACTGCTTTAAACTCTTCTGGGATAATTGTACAAGTAGAAGTCCCTAACTCTGACTCTAATCAGTCACGTCATCATCAACTTAGGGACTATTTTCAAAGTGCAAAGTGAGAAAAAGAGGGCTCATCACAGTTAGTGTTCAGGTTGAAGTAATGGAAATAACATAATTTTTCTTATAAGACTTCACTTATTTTGGAGGGTTAAAGTAGGAAAAACCCAAGTAAATATTTTGCATGTACCTAAATTAAGTGGGACATAGTATATTACTCTCTTTTTAACTGGGAAGTTGTATATTATAGCATTTTATACTCTAACTTGGGACAATGATCTGCTGTCAGTCATTTTCTTCCCACTCCCAGCTTTTGCCCTTCCAATTATATAATTTTTATTTAAAGAGACATACTTGAGCTTGCATTTCTAAATCCTTCAAAATTATCTGAACTAATTCATACTTCTGGCAGCCTCCTATATCTTTCTCAAGGGAATATTTTGTCACTACCATTTTAACCCATTCGATATTGGATATCTTCCTGCCTAATTCAGTGCAAGATATACATTAGACTCATCCAGATATCCCAACACCTCACCTGTACCAACATGAAATCCTATCTTCATAAAAACCATGATTTTATAATATCTGGGGAGGTGGCATCTGTCATGTTTTAAATCAATATGCCTCTCAGTAGATGAACGAATTGACAAAATGTGATATATATATATATATATATATATATATATATATATATATATCCACTGTGCAATTCTATGCTTCCAATTCATACGGAAATGGAAAAATCTTACTAAGTAAAATAATCAAGACACAAACAAAGAGATTCCATGGTTTCCCTAATTTGTAACAAGTAGGAAATATCTAGGATAGTCCTAGCAGATGAGCAGAATGGCTCAGTAGCTATGTGTAAGATGATGATGAGCAAAATGAACTTCTACATATGGAAACAAAGGTGTTCTTTGTGGTTGTTGTTTTTAATGTACTCTGTGATTCTTTTTTCTTTTGTGTTTTCCCATATGGTTTGTCCCCTGCTGTATTTGATTTCAGTATCATGTGTCATTGTTTATATATTTATCTTAATTAGGGAAGGGAAGAGGAACAACATGTTGTGACAAAGTACAAAGAACAAACCAATGTAATAGCAATGCTCACAAGACAACATTATGGAAATTTACATTACAACTTGTGAAGGGTATTGGGGTGAAGGAAAACTGTGAGAAAAGTGAGGTAGTGTGTAAAAAGTTCGACATGTTATATATTCACCATCTTATAATTACGGCAACCCCTTCTATATATCACCTTGACAATAAAATTAAATAAAAAAATAACTTACATAAAATATAATTTCATTGTATTGATATAGTAAATACCATTCTATTCCCCCTTTCTTTATCAGAGGGTCATCAACTTGAATGTTATCAAACTATACAATATTTTCACAATATACGTGCTTTTATGTTGAAAAACCATTATATCATACTAAAACAGAAAATAGTTTAATTTTATGGAAACTCCTAACTTTTAAAACTGAATAATTGTTCAGTCGACAGAATATATGTATTCATCAAGATTAAGATGACTACTAACTAATCGTTTTCAAATTCTGATCATGTCATACCAGAGACATTTAAAACAGTATCTGTTTGCAATTTAATTAATTCTGCAGTAAATGAAATTTCGAATGTGAGGTTACATATTTAAAAGTCAATAGAAAAAATAGCCACATTCTGGTAGAAGATAAAACTATGACCTATCAATAATAATTAATTCCTGAAGAGTAAACATTTGTTCATCAGAGTAATCTATTATTTCTATGACAATCAATCCCAAGTTTTATGCTGTAAAGTCATCCTAGCCCAAGAGTTTGCAACTTGTAAGGTGCACCTAAAAATTGCCTGAATTCTCATCATGACTAGCTTATCAGTATTGTGAAAAAAAAAATACTACACTTCTGCTGTGATGCCCTCCCAATTGTGCGAAGAACACTACACTAAACTTTTCTGCATCATTTTCCCTCCAGTGGTATTCTTGAGATCAGAACACTTGCAAATAGTAATTTATATTATTATTTTATATTAATTTTATTATATATTTTTATCTAATCATAGATATTCAGGAGATCTGAATATCTGAATATTAAGATCTGAAGATTATGGTTCAAACCCACCCAGGTAGCAAGGTTCCTTAGATTCTTATATCCAATAAACTCATAAGGAATAGCCAGACAAAAGTGGCACTGAGGTTCAAGTGGTAGAGCACTAGCCTTGAGCAAAAACAGGCTCAGGGACAGTACCCAGACGCAGAGGTCAAGCCCTAGCATAAACTAAACAACAAAAACAAAATAAAAACAAACATTAAACCTAGCTTTTTTTCCCTCATTGTATGAGTAATTAAGAGGTACGTAAGGAAATTTCTTCTTGTGTTATGTATACGTAGAAGAAAAAAGATGTCATACAATTACTCTCTTCATACCATATTACACCAAAGTCTCAAAAATTGCTCTTTTTCTAAATTTATAAATTAATAGCATCCATTTGTTGGCAACTTTGTCTAGATTATTCAGATTATCATGTTATACATGAACTGTTGCAATAATCTATTAACGAATTTCTAATTATACCTCATTGGAAAGAATATTCTAGGCAAATAGAATGCCAGAATCATTTGTGAATTTCTAAATTAAATCTTCTACTTGAAAACAATTTTGTAGTATCCTAGAGAATATGAAATTATAAACAAAGAACATTCATTCCAAATCTAAATTCTAATTTAGGCAAGTCTCCAAAGTCCTACATTAGATGAACTTTGCTATTTCTCCAGGCTTAAGCTTTTGTAATTCTTCATCATTTCTTTGGAATCCAACAGAATGATGCTTACTTTTTCAAATTTTTGATTGGTAATCATGAGCTATTTTGCATCTAGCAATGTTCTGTAATGAAGAGAGCATGTAAAACACAACTGAGGATTCTATATGAGTTGCATTTCAATAGGAAACTTGACTTATCAAAACATAGTGAAAAAATTAGCCCAAACTTCCAACTGTGTATTGCTTTCTTGTTGTTTGGCTTGTTTTATTGAGACAAAATTATACTACCTGGTCCAGGGAAGGTATCGCTATGTAATTCCACTCTCTAATCTCCTATCTTAGTCTGAGTGCTAGAATTCCAGGCTTGTATCACATTGCCCTGCCATAGTTTGTTGGTTTATTTAATCTAGAAACAGACTAGCAATTCTGAACTTCTCTAATGATCTTATACACTAGACTGACAGCTACATAAACAGCTCTGACTGTTTATGTACAATTTTCAAAGACGTTCTAACATTTGACACAGGATATGAACATTTTTAGATGTACCTGCAGGGTTCTCTGATTCATTCCTCCATTGATATGATCCCTTTATTAATGATTACTTGACTTTCTTAATGTCTCCGGTCCTTACCTTTGTAATATTCTCAAGCTCTTTTTAGGAAAGTTCACTTGAGAATTTTCTAATATTAAAAATTATCATTGTTCTATTCTTACTCAGGTCATATGTTCTATTATTTTCCAACTTTTTCTACACATTCTGAGAGTTGTTTCATATGTGTGTTTACACATCTAAGTGCCTCTGTGTATGTGCATGCTTGCATGTATATATGCCAAAACCTCAAGCTCTTATTCAGCAGTCTTGCTTATACCTAATATTCCATCACTTCAGCCATTCTTACAATGCAGGTTTAGGCTGGTTAATTATAGGTATTGTCGCAAATACATTTTTCCCCCAGGCTGAATGCAAACTGAACTTCCCAGAATCCTTTACATTCTTAAGTTTTATCTTTCCAGGATTATCAACTTTTAAAATTGAAACAGTTTTGTGAATGTAAAGTCTAACCCAGATTTTTAACTTAAGAATTCATAAAAAGATAGATGAACATACACATTACATATATTGAGTGTACACTGTTAGAAATGTGATCTTAAGCCTGGTGACAGTGGCTCACGTGTATAATCCTAGCTACTCAGGTGGCTGAGATCTGAGGATTGCAGTTCAAATCCAGCACAAGTAGGAAAGTTTCTGAAGCAATTTTCTCCAATTAACAACCAGAAAACTGGAAGTGGCACTGTGGATAAAGTGGTAGACTGCTAGCCTTGAGCTGAAGAGTAGAGGAAGAGTGCCCAGGCCCAGCCTTCAAGCCCCACAAATACCAAAGAAAAAAGAAAAGAAAAGGAAAGAAATAAAAAGATATATGAACTTAGCAAACAGTTCATTGCTAATATAATTCCTTGTCTCTCAACACGGCTTTTTTCCAGTTAACTCCATGCTCTTATATCTGACTTGCTTTGAAACTAGAATTGTTCTTCCATTCTACTTTTTACAAATTTGTATGATTAGTTGCCATGATTTAGTGCTAGTAGAAGAAACAGAGTGGCCTCATCCTTCATGTTCCACTTAGTAGTAATGCTTTCTCTATATCACTCCCGTAGATTTACATACTGGCCTTGGCTTTATTGTTTCAAATTTGTCTTATTTGCAGAGTCTTCTATACTGTATTGAACAACCATACTTAAACACAGAACTTCTTTTTCTCCTATTATTCATATTGTTTCTCCTACTGTTAACTTATGTACACTTGTGAAATAGTGCACAACACATACACAAATATTTCTGAGATCCTTCTTCTCACTTAAAATTGGTCTTAATTTATAGAGCATTTAGGAAATTTGAACTTAATGTACTCCAAGGAAATGGATTTTTCATGTTTTTTTTATTGTAAAAATGTTGTACAGAGGGGTTAGAGTTATATATGTAAGTTAATTAGTACATAATCTATCAAGCATTGTTACCTCTTCTTTTGTTTTTCCCCTGCCTTCCTTTCCCTCCTCGTCGCCCCAAATCCCCACTGCCCTCCTCAAGTTGTAGAGTTCATTTTCTACATAGTGTCTTGTAGAACTCATTGTTACAATGGGTCATACTGTATCCTTGTTTCAGCATTTTGTTATTTCCCTTCCCTTCCCCACATTAGAAAAAGGTATATGCAAGATGCAGATCACCGACATCAAATACAGTAAAAACAGGGGTTATACCGTGGAGGTAGAAAATAGAAGAGAAACAAAAATATCACATAGTACCTGTTAGGTGACAATAAAAAAAAATCAAGTTGTGTCCTATCTTGGAGTCCATTTCACTTAACACCATTTTATATGGCCATATGTACATTTATAATGTTTTATAAATGATTTAAATTCCGTATTTTCTCATTACTACGTTGTTTCTGAAACACATGTTACCTCATGTACAACGATTTACTTGTGCTATTTCAATGAAGCCACAAAACGTTCATTTTACCTGGAGCAGCAACATAGATTGTTACTTGAAGTAATTGGAAGGAACTGTTACTGGAAGTGGAAACTGATTCCAAGAGAGGAATTGAACATAGAGAAATGACAAGTTCAACTTAATTTGTGCTCTCGTTTTACTGTACAAGAAAAGAATTCAAAGCTGGAAGGAAACTCTGTCCCTGATTTTTCGAGTGTGTTCTTTACTCACATAAAACTTGTCCGTAAATTTATAGTTGAGAGTATTACAAAAGGAAACAATATGCCATTTGAAGGCCAAAATAGATAAAATGGAAATAACGTTGTTTTAAAAGTGTTCTACTGCAAAGAAGCAAAGATATGTAGGTTTAAATGTACCTTATGCCTAGATATTTCACTCCTGACATGATTGTCTTGTTGCAGGAGTCAGTTATCCATTTCTTTAATCTGGTCCTGAGTTCACCATAGCAATAAGGATTCCAAAAAGCAGGATCCGTGAGTATGATTAGCAAAAGGAGCCTCTTTTCAAACCAGTGCTTTAAGGATGGTCCCAAAGAAATATGTGGGGTTTTTTTTTCCATGCTTGTTTGTTTAGTTTGTGCTGCTTCTGGGGCTTGAACTCAGTCTGGACCCTGTCCCTAAACAGTTGTCTTTCCTGTCCTCCTGCCACCATAGCTAATACTCCACTGCTTGAGCAACAACTTCACTTCTTGCTTTTTTGGTATTTAATTAGAGATAAGAGTTTGACAGACTCTCCTGCCTGTTGGCTTTGAGATTTTAATAAATCCAAGAGACATCAACTGTATGGACATCTCTTTTGAACCAAGACATGTTAGATGAAGTTTATTATAAATCTAGTATTCAACAATTTTTTAAAAGAAGAGAATATGTTCAGCAAAGAAACCATAATTTAACTCAGCAAACGTAGGTTCACTGAATTATTTTGGAATTATGTTCTCTGCTTGGGCAGATTACTATTGACTTCCTCGTTTTTTTTGAGGAACTTTTTCTGTTGGTCGTGGGGCTTGAACTCTGATCTTGGGTGCTGTCCCTCAGCACTTCAGCTGAAGATGAGTGCTCTACCACTTTACCTACAGCACTACTTCCGGATTTCTGACGGTAATTTAAGATAAGTTTCTCATGGATTTTCCTGACCAGGCTGGCTTTGAACCACAATCCTCTGGTTTCAACCTACTGAGTAGCTAGTGTTACAAGTGTGAGTCACCAGCACCCAGCTCGTATTTGCATTTATGTGCACTTAATGACACTATGTTAACAAAGAATGGAAATTTGAATCAAATTGTGTGACATTGCAGCTTTCAATAAAATGGAGGTAGCAATAAATATGTCCTCCTTTTCCATATTCTTACATTAATGACTCATGAGCTATGGGACTCTTACATTAGCATCCTCTGTTGTTTGCGTATGTGGACTTAGTATCACAAATTGTTCATAGAGAAATAGAGAAAGACAGATTTGTAGAAAGCAAAGGAGATCAGGTATGAAAGAGCAGCATAGAAGGATATACAACTTATCACACAGAGATTACGAACTAGTCTAAGTTGTTAGAATGCTAAAGGCAATGAGGAATAAGCCTAGTTGATAACTTGTTCTTCAATAACCAAAAATGGTTCTCTACAATAGTTTATGGTATAACTTAGTTATTATTATCATTTATTCCTTCCATCTGGAGTTATTCCTTCTGTCAAAACTATTAATTAACCTCTGCCTTTTTGGTGCCTTAGCTTACCAAAAAGATTTTCAAATCTCACTTATACTACCCTGCTGATTGTGATTTGCAGTGGCCACTCAGGAGCCTGGAATCTTTGAATTTCCAGGATTAATCTTCACTGATATCTAAGCACAGTCCTGGTATTAATTGCCATGA